>NC_137960.1:41001889-41368638 GCF_963924665.1 Micromys minutus | reverse complement strand
TTTTTATCTGTAAGCCTTTTCATCTCTCTCATGGTACACTTTGAAGGCCAGTGCCAAAACTTGTGCCTGTGGAGTTAGGGGCCCTTTCTCCAGCTTTCTAAGTTTGGCTTTTATATCAGGGTAGCTCTGGGAAAAGAAGTAGGTCATCAGAAGTTGCTTACCTTCTGGGTTTTCAGGGTCCAGATCAGTTTATTGCAATAAAGCTTTTGTGAGGCATTCTAAAAATTGAGATGGGGTTTCCTTTTGTCCTGGATGACCTCTTAGAGTTTTTTAAAATTTACTGGTTTTAAGGCTGCCCTACAGAAACTGGCCAGGAGGCAGGTTATGAATCTATTCCTGGCTAAAATACCACCTGCGGAATTATAATTCCATCTAGGATCTTGGTCAGGTACTGCCTCAGATCTGATTGGATATGTTCTATCTGTTGATGAATTTCATCTGTATGCGTTCTTGCCTGTTCCCAAGCTCACCCGTGTTTATAAGGAAGTAAACTGTTAGTGAGAATCATATGTACATCATGGGAAGTCAAGCTATAGTACTGAGTAATGTACTGAAAGTCTTTAATAAAAACGGAGGAGTTAGAGGTATAGGAACCCAGTCTGCTTTCTATTTGAGAAAGTTCACTCAGCAAGAACGAAACATGTACTCTGACGATACCATCTACCCACACAACTTCTCTTAAAGAAAGGACCAATGTCGGGTCAGGTGTCCCCGAGGGAGAAGGACTTGGGGGTTTGGCTGTGGCCTTAGAGCAGGCAATGGGAGGGGTGAAGGTAGGTGCCAATGCAGGGCAATTGGAGCAGCCTGCAGCTGGCAAAGGAGAAGGGAGGGGTCTGGAGAGGTTGAGCAAGGAGGCTCTGGGGTAGGCTGGTGAGAAGGAGAAACTGAGGCAGCAGTTTGGGTTTTCGGAGGCATGGAAACAGGTCTGTGGTGGAAAGGGGGTGGTTGGTTAGCTGGATTGAGGGTTGTGGTGTCATTTGGTGGAGGTTTCATGGCTAAGAGAAGTCAGGCTGGCGAACAAGAAGATTAAGACAATGGAGCAACAACAGGCAAAGGCTTGGTCTTGAGGAACCTCTTTCCACTTACCAGAGCACTGGCGGTGTGTATGAAGATCCCGTGAGATAACCGGATCTAGTGGGCAATTAAGTGGCCATTCGGAGCCACTGTCTAATGGGGAATTGAGTCCAGACCTTATTGCAGAGGTTCACTAGTTTTGATGCTCTCAAGTTCGGTGTTAACTTCAGAGATTCGTTCCAGGAGACATCCCAGTGGGGAGCCTGGAGGTACGTTCGAAGACAACGGCGAAGCACCCATTGGGGTGTTATTGGATTATTCATACCAGTGCTCTGAGAGTAACTTCAACAACAAAATTTCAGCCAGGCTAGATGTCCAACTCATCACCAGGACCCTACCAAGGCAACATGAAGAATCCTGGACTCGCCAGAAAGGGTCTCTACCTAAGCCTAGGGTTTCTTGAATGGCTTCAAGAGCCCAGGGGGGGAGGGTGCAAAAGCTGCTTTCGAGGGGGTAGTCAACCAAGGGGCAGAAGTCCTATCTTGTATGCCACCTAGGAGGCTGGTCATAAGGGCCTTGGTTGTGAAATGCCAACCCCTTGGCCTATAAAGGCCGGGCAGGTTCTATTTGGAAAGTTGTGGTCCTCTACGCTGACTGGAAGTAAAACCTTACCAATATGCCAATGTTTCTGTGGGAATTTTAGCAGTCTGGTAGCAGGAAACACGACACTTTATGACTAGTGTGGGCCTATCCAACTGAGTAACCCATGTGGCAGGAGCTAGCCCCACGTGGTGGACCACGGTGGTCGCAGTCACGAGGTAGAAGTCTGTGAGTCATGTAGCAGCAGGCAGTGGTGGTCTACAGCTACAGTGGTATAAATTCATAAGGGGGCATCAGTGGGGTTGCAGGGGCTGAGCAGCGGAGGTGCTGCATTGAGGCCGGGACTCACAGTGGGGGTGGGGCTGCTGCGTCTGCGGTCTAAGTCTACGCTGGTGGTGGTGGCCGGAGACTGGCAGTCGAAACTCACACGCACACGCAGCCCGATGGGCAAGGGTCCAACTTGCTGTGCAGCGATGGTCGGTCTTGGTGTACAGCTGTGAGAGGTCCCGGGTTTTGGCACCAGTATCGTGATAAATGGTGGCTCGCATCTGGACATATCGCACCAGGTCAACGCAGTTCCATGTGAGAGGGGTTTATTGTGGGGAAAGACAGCAAAGGGGAAGACAGAGGCGAAGGGGGAAAAGAGAGAAGAAGGGGCGAAGGTCAGAAAGGCTCTGCCTTTTCTTTAGGCTGTGATGTAGCCACTCGCAGGTAGAGAGGGAAAGTGGACTCTGGGAATGTGTGGCTATTGTCATGGCGACAGATGTGGCAGTCCCTGTCTCCTATGGGTGATGTCACTGCTGTGTCTGGGTTTGGAGGCTACCTGCCAGTTCCTGATACCAACAATATGTATACCTCCAAATCACTGGACTTGAAACACATTCACCGACATTAACATCTCAGGAATCTCCTATTTAACAGGGACCAAACTATTGGAGGGAGATGAATCAGCCATGTGGAGGTTAGGAAGTGGCCCAGCCACTGAGCTGTTTTAAGCATATCAAAATATAAAGGCTGTGTGTGTATCTTTTCCTCGGGAATCCAAAACATTAGGGTGGGTTTCGAGGAACGCCGCCATCGCCACCAGGACTGCTACAGACATTTGTCCTTGTTCCCCCTCAGACTTGTTAGACAGCGTCACCACTCCTGTCTGAGCCACCTAAGTTAGAAACCTGAAGATCAATGGATTTCTTGCTCACCACACCTTCCTGCTCATAATCAAATCATATTGTTTATATTTTCAACACTCATCCTGACCTTTCTACTCAGCTTCAAATTCAGTCCAGATCAATGTCATCTAACTCAACCATAGCAAGGTGCCAAGTCACCATCCTGTTCATATTCTTGCATTGCTTTGAGCTTTTGTCTATGTTATAGATGTGTGTGTGTGCATAAGTACTTAATGTGTGCAGGTGCACTTGCACCTGTGCGTAGGTCAGAGGTTAATATTGGGCATTAGACAGTCTTTACCTATCCTCGAGCTCTACCTCTACCTCTATGCGCCTCCCCAGCATTGGGATTTCAGCCACATGTAGCCACAGTTAGGTCTTTGCGTGTGTGCTTGGAATCTGAGCTGAGGTCCTCATGATTGCCCAGAATGACAGAGCACTTCACTGACTGAGCTGTCTCCCCAGACTTTCTTCACTGACTGAGCTGTCTCCCCAGACTTTCTTCACGCAAAGCTTGATGGTATTACTCACCTGTCTGAACTCTCCGTGGTTTTTCTGTAATGTATAAACTGAACTCCAACTAGCTTCCATCATGGCTCCGTATGTTCTCCCCCATGTCTTCTTCGGGCCCGCGCATCTGCCCTCTCCCTCCACACCGGCCTCTTTTCTGTCCTTTGTATCACTTTGTCTGGCCACTCCAGGGCCTTTGCACACGCAGTTTCCTCTTGTTGGAGCGTTCACCCTACTTCCTCCTACCCTGTACACTAACAAGCTACTTTTAAACTCTTCAAAGAGGTTTTTCTGGCCTCTATCAAAGTCCTCCTTCCCATTCTGTACTGTAACATAATTGCTCTCTTCACAACGCTTACAGCCATGTGTAGCTACATACATGTTCTTTCTTATCAGTTGTGCCATTACACTGGAAGGTTTGGGCGAGCAGAACACTGTGTCCCAGCAGCTTACCCACAGTGCCTAGCACAATGCTTTCCACGTGACAGGCTCGGAAGAAATACTTGCTGAGTCATGAAGATTTCTGTCTTAGTTTGGGTTTTACTGCTGTGAACAGACACCATGACCAAGGCAAGTCTTATAAGGACAACATTTAATCAGGGCTGACTTACAGGTTCAGAGGTTCAGTCCAGTATCATCAAGGCAGGAACATGACAACATCTAGGCAGGCTTGGTGCAGGAGAAGCTGAGAGTTCTACATCTTAATTCAATGGAAGCCAGGAACAGACTGAGCATCCTCAGGCAACTAGGAGGAGTGTCTCCAAGCCCATCCCCAGAGTGACACACTTCCTCCAACAAGGCCACACCTTCTCATAGTGCCACTTCCTTTGCCAAGCATATGCAAACCATCACAATTTTCCTGCATTTTAATTTTTTTCATGATTGGAAAGAGCCGCATACATGTACTGCATTTTAAATATTAAGTATATTAGAACTTTTTAGGAGTTCAGTTTACACATTATGGGAATATAATATTATTAAATATTAAGTATTTTAGTATCTCTTGCCCTGCTTTCTTTGTTATGGTTTTTGGCCCACAGATGTTTGCACATTGATATTTTTGAGTCTATCTTTCTATAATAAACTGAGATGCTGTGTTTATGCTGAACAAGGAGCTCCTGCGTACCCATGTTCACTTTCTCCTATCTTACTTTACTCTTTCATTCACTTACATTTTGATCTTAAATTCATATTGGATTTGTTCTACGACCCATTAAGACTTCCCCTCCACATTTGTATTTAACACTCTTTTTCTTTGATGGCTTATTTGAAATACCACACTCCACTTATTACATGCACGTAAGTGGTCCAGTATATCCCACAGTCCGAGGATTGGTAACTTCAGGCCCTCTGTCTATGTCTGAGTTAGTAACATTGTTTCATTGTCTGACAGGCACCCACAGTGTACAAAGGCTTTGTCTTCTCTCTTCCCATTCATGATTTTCCTCCCCTTCTAGATACACTTAAAAAAAGAAGAAGAAAAAAGACCCCAGTAGATTTTGAATTGAAATTGCATTTGATTTATATAGTTTAATTTGGGGAAATTGAAATCTTAACATTATTAAGTCTGCTCTCCCAGGAACATGGTCCGTCTTTTCATTTAATTTTTAAATTTACAGTTCTCAGGAAAAAAAAATCTTATTTCCTTTAAGGTGAACGAACACAGGAGACACTGAGTCACCAAGTGCTTTGACATTCACACCTGCCCGCTGTGAGCAGTTTGCTGTGAGCCCAGTGTGAGTCTCTACTGTGGTGGGCTGTATCTCAGCATAAGAACAAACTCAGAAGCTGGCAATCAGAGCCATGCCCTCACTGGCAGTGCTGTTGGGTGCAATGGTTCGTTTTGCCTGTCTGTTTTCCCAGGCCACAATGTGCTATTTGTAAGCGTGCCTGTGGGGTTGTTTCCAGGTAAGACCATCACCTGGATCTGTGCGTGAATAAAGCATATTTCTGTCCTCATGTGGGTGAGCACCATCTGATATCTGGGTCCCTGAACAGAACGAAAAGGGAGATAGAAGGAAATGTTCTCCTTTTGTTCTTGTGCTGGATCATCAACCCTCGGGTCTTCTCTGGGACTCACATCCTTGGTCCTCTGGATAGCATTGGTTTTGCTGAGACTTGGGATTGTGGAGAGCAGATAATACAGTTCCTCAGCTCCATTTTGTATGAGCCCACTCCTGCTAAACCGTGTGGAGTGCTGCTGTGCAATGTTCTGCTTCCATTGGAAATCCTGGCTGAAAGAATGAGCAAACATCTGGCTCCATCCCCCTCCTGTTAGAAATCCGCTGATGCCTACTCCCAGGGCTCCTGGTGGGGTGCTGCTATATTTAACCCCAGGAAGGCAGCTTGATGCAGTCTCTGCTCACTTCCTGCCCATCTCCATTTCCCATGCTCACTCTTAGACGTGGGTACCTGAAACCTCTCTTCAATAAACATCCCTAAACTTATCTTTGTCTCAAGTCAGCACCTAAGGACAGAAGTCTTTCTTATGTCTAAGTACTACTTTTAGAAACTGTAATTTCCAACTAGACACATATGAAATCTATTGATTTTTTAAAACTGTAGGCATATACGTATCCACATAAGTACATACTCAAACACAAGGTTTTGACATGTAATAATTATAATTGTGAAATTGTCTTACATGTATGATCTTAGAGACCACAGGTTACTTATATATAAATGAGTATATATACACACAAATATAGATACATCATCTAGATTTATGCATGCCATATATATATATATATATATATATATATATATATATATATATATATATATTTATAGTTTTCAAGGCACTCCTGCTGAATCCCCAGGATCATGGACATTAGTCATGTGTAAGCCATCAAGCTGCCAGGGTAACCAGAGTGTCAGGCAGGGCTGGTTCACAGGAACAGATGCAAGGTGCTCATGGGATTTATGGACTTCTGGGCACTCCATCACCATGACACAACAGGCCAGGATGAGAGAGTGCTGTGCTCTAGCTGCTGGACACAGAAGACAGGCCTGGAAGTTGAACGGAGCTTACTGCTCGGTCCTAGATTCTTGCCCATAACCTGAAACTCTTTAATAAAGTGTATCATTTTTAAAAAAAATAATAATTGGACTATAGAGAAGACTTGGCAGTTAAGAATATTGTTGCTCCTACAGAGCATAGAGGTTCAAATCCCAGCACCCACATGGCCACTCATAACCATCTGGAATGCCAGTCCCAGAGGATCTGATGCCCTCTTGTGACCTGAGCAGGCAGGAGGCACACATGATGCATAGATATGCATGCAGGCCAAACGCTCGCACATATATAACACACAATTTTAAAAAATCTCAGGGATATTTAGACTTCATGCAACTTTTATTCCACTCATTGCTCTTAGAAGCTAAGTTCAGTATCTTTCCAGCTCCCATATTGTATTCACTTATTACTTTTAATAGTATTACAATCGACTTTTTTGGTCTTTCCAGGTAGACAATTACATTAACAGGAAATAGTGAGAATTTTGTCTCCTCAATTTTCATACATATGGCTTCTTCTTATTGTATTTACAAGGGTTTCAGAACAGTAGCAAGCATTAGTGCTTGAAAGGAACACCTCTGTGTGGCTTCCGATTCGCGTGAAAATAGAGCATTTCTGCTTCTCTTTTTCTGGCGAGAGGAAGACAGAGTTAGTATAGGGGAGCACACAGACCTTATCCCAAACAATTAAAAAATGCACAAAGGCTGAGCTGGTCATGGTGGCACACACCTTTAATCCCATCACTCAGGAGCCAGAGGCAGGTGGATCTCTGTGTTTGAGTCTAGCCTGGTCTATAGAGTGAGTTCCAGGACAGCCAGGGCTACACAGGGAAGCCCTGTCTCTCTGCTCCCCCCCCCATTATTTATTTCTTCATTTTACATCCCAATTGCAGCCACCCTCTCATATGGCCCCCTTCCTCCCTTGCCTTCACCCCTGAGAAGGGGAGATCTCCTTTCTGGGTGCCAACTCACCCAGGCATCTCAAGTCACTTCAGGACTAGGTACATTCTCTCCCACTGAGACCAGACAAGACAGCCCAGTCAGGGGAACAGGAACCGCAGGCAGGCAACAGATTCAGGGTAAGCCCCTGCTCCAGTTGTTGGGGACCCACAGGAAGACCAAGCTATACATCTGTTACCTATGTGTGGGGGTCCTAGGTCCAGTTCTTCTATGCTCTGTGGTTGGTGGTTCAGTATCTGGGAGCCCCCAAGGGTCTAGGTTAATTAACTCTGTTGGTCTTCTTGTGGACTCCCCACCCCTCTAGAAGAAACCCTATCCTGAGAAAAAAGAAAGAAACAAAAAAGAAACAAAGAAAGATGCAAGATGAAACAACTTTAACTCTTTCTTAAGTTGAAAGGTGCTCTACAAAAATTAATCTTAGTAGAGTTGGTTCTCTTGGTTTAAAATGAGTTCAATTGCTAAGGTCCCTGAATGATGTCAGCCTGTTTAGCACCTTCACCGATCACTCCCCTTGCCCTGCCTTCTGGTTCTGGTTCTGAGGAATATAAGCAGCATTCTACCTTTGGTGAGTCTGGGTGTGTTTTCACATAGATACATTTCATACGCTCTGACTATAGAAAGTTATCTTGGGCTCCCTACGATACCTCAGTGTTCACTCAGCTTCTCATGCCTCTGACAGACAGAGAGATTTGTGTATGTGTACAAATCAAGCATGGCTGATAGCGGGATGACTCAGAGAATAAAGGTGCTCGATGCCACGCCTGACCGACAATGTGAGGTCAATCTGAGGCCCAAATGGTGGAGGGAGAGAACTGACTCTCAAAATCACCCATGTTCATGCTGTGGCATGTGAAAGATTGTACCTGTGCATACATGCACACATAAACACCCACATGTGCAAGACTGTATTCATGCACACATGCACACATACACACACACATGCAAGATTATACCCATACACCCATACAAATACACACATACAAACATGCACATACACACACTAACAGACACACACTCACAAATGTGCACAACAGGAATAAATAAATGTAATAAAAAATTTAAATGGTATATGACAAATAGACAACCATTTAGGCATTTTTACAAACAGAAAGTGTAGATGATTTCCATGTTGACTAATAGGTGATTAGTTGAGTAAATTGGGGTCCTTAAAATAGATTGTGCCTTAAATTGGATTGTTACCTCAAACTGAGAGACAAAGTAAATTCTTTCCCTTAAATTGCTTTTACTGGGGGTATTTTATCACAGAAACAGAAAAAGGAACTTATCCATCACGGAATAAGTTTTACCCTCCACATACTATCTATCAACAGATGGTTGCAAATTCAAGATTGGTGCCATCTGACACATACCTTGGCAAAAATATCCCTTGCCTTCTTAGTATCTGGCTTGATACGGACTGCTAGATCATATGATAAAACAGAATGTTGGCCAATTAAGCAAAGCAGTATTCAAAAGGGAATTTAGAGCATGGTAGTTGGTCATACTTCTACTGTTTACAACTGCCTATTTATATTATATATCTATGTGAAATGCACTTGGTATTGATGTGAAATGTGTATCTTTCCACTGTCTCCCTGAACACAGTTTACTTATACCAACTCTTAATATAGGCAAGATACTCATTAGAGCCATTTTCTCTTCTGCTTGGGAACCCACACTGCATTTCAGGCTCCCTTGCATGGAGATGCAGTCATGTGACCATCAGATGATGAGCAGGAATGGTGTGAGCCACTTTCAGGACTGAGCCTAAACCCAGCCGTGCAATTTCTTCATCTCCTTATTTTCCAGTTGTTTGAACAGAAGAAGGATTTCAATGAAGCCCAGGTCTAAATTCTGAGTCACATCTGAACAGCTGCCCTGTGACTGGAGAGAGATCTAAGTTTCTGTTATGTGAACTCACAGAGATAGGAGGATTGTTTGCTATGGTACCTAGCATTTCCCAACGAAAACTTGGCTCATTCTGGGTTAATGTCTAAGCTTGACCATTTGGCTGGGCTGATACAGAAGATCATTTCACACAGGTGTAGCCACCCAGAGCCCACTCGGAGATACTGGAAGCCATTTCTTTCTTTAAGGAAGCCATTGTGAGCCAGGAAGCACCACTAGAATTTCTCCCACATGAAGGATATTACCAGGAAGAGGCTAAGACTGACTAAACCCCTTAAGCTTAAGGTAGGAGGAAAGGCAACATTCCCTCCATCTTCCCATTTCTCAGGAGCACTCATGCCAAAAGACTGTAAATCCCAGATAATTAACCCCCCTGGTGAGAAATGTAGATGAAATAAAAGCCCCAAACTCATGTCGGAGCAGGCACTGTCGGAGGAAGCTAAGAGCAGCTCTCGCCTGCCATCTTCTCACAAGGACAAATCACGAATAGAAAGGGAGAGGTTACTGTTTAATGCATAACAACGACCCCAGGATGCAGCTTTAGATGAGCAACTGTTGTATCAATTTGGTGATTCTGGCTTAACATCTCAGCTCTCTTTTGGGGAGAGTACTGTGTCTGAGTTGGGTGGGGGACCTACCTCATTGTGTTTTCTAAGTGCCAGAGGAATGGAATATCCAGTTTCCTCCTGTCAGAGGTACAGTTACTGTCCCATCAGCCAGCGGGGTACTATCACCTAAGGAGTAGAATTATCAGTGAGTGACAAGGATGGAGAGACAGGTCAGGATATATATCTAAGTAGGCTCTGTTCTCCTATAGTGGTTGTAGTGTGCTTGTATGGGGGGTCCCATGAGAGGTGTCCTGACCAGTTCTCAGGTGTATGTCTGGTGTTTGTTCTTTCCTGAGCCTAGTTCTCGCCCACCCATTGAATCCATAAGCTAATCTCCCAATAAATTTCGTTTTTTTTTTTTTTTTTTTTTTTTTTTTTTTTTTTTTTTTTTTTGCTTCATTAGACATAGTATGTTTTTAATGCTTGCAAAGGAAAAACCTGGACCTTGATTTTCTCTGCCTTTTGCTCATTGACAGCCTGACAGACCATTAGCACTCATGAAAGCAGTGGTCACGTTTAGTATAAGATCCTCATCCTATGCAGATGTGATTGCTACATTAGATGAAAGGTGAGACATGATCTTTTATTAAAAAATTACTTATTCATTTTATTTATATGAGTACAGTTTCACTGTCTTCAGACACACCAGAAGAGAGCGTCGGATTCCATTACAGATGGTTGTGAGCCACCATGTGGTTCTGGGAATTGAACTCATGACCTTTGGAAGAGCAGTCAGTGCTCATAATCAATGAGCCATCTCTCCAGCCTGAGACACGATCTTTAAGAAAAATAATGCTACAAAAATCTGTGACCTGAAAGGGTCTGGATCATGGTGGGCATATTCTTATGCCTCTGCCGGATGAAACAGTGCTATAGCAACTGACATTTTCAGCACAGTGTTGTGCTGATCTCACGGGGCTGCTTTTGGGTATATTTCTGGCAATAGCAAGTTGACTTATTAATCTATTAACTTAAGAGACCCTCACAGAAAAATTATATATATTTGCATATTTTGTCTATGAAAAAGTACATACAATTGTTTTTTCTTCTATATTTTATTTTAGCTTTTGAAGTTAGTATTACATCATTTCTCCCTTTACCTTTTTTTGTTCCAACTCCTACCATTCCTCGCTCCCTTATTTCCTAGCATTCCTCCCTACTCTTTCTCAAATTAATGGCTTATCTGTCTGTCTGTCTGTCTGTCTGTATGTATGTATGTATGTATATCACAACATTTTTAGTCCATATAATGTTACCTGTATGAATATGATCTCCAGGCTTTCTACTTGGTATTGAATAACCAGCTGGGAGGTTTTTCTCTTGCTCACCGCCTTCCCCTGTTGTTCAAAATTCTTTATCTAGAATTGAGACTCCGCGAGCTTCCATTCTTTCATGTTGGCATGTCCGTGGCTGTTGTCACTCACTGTTCAAGTCTTCTTTGGGTATCTTTGTTGACAGGACTTCGTGAGTGTAGTCTCTCTGACATTACCTGGAGACAGAATCTCACGGCAAACATTCTGATTGATCCTCTGGCCTATAATCTTCCCACCTCCTCTTCTGCCATGATCTCTGAGCCTTAGGTGCAGGAACTGTGTTGAAGATGTGTTGGCTGCGACTGGTCTCTTCTGTGTATGTTGATTGATTGTATTTTCTGCAATGATCTTTATCTACTGAAAGAGACGCTTCTTTGGTGAGGGGATGAGAAGAACACTTATCCGAGGGACATTTAGAATGTAGTTAGGATTTATGCTGGTTAAGTAAAGTGACTGTTAATTGGTTGTCATCTAAGATCCCCGACTTCATTAGCCTCAGTCAGCGGACGAGGTTTCTATTACTAGGCATGGTTTCCCTCTTTCTGAACAGTCCTTAATCCGATCGAGAGCTGTTATCACCAAGGTATGTGTGCCATCATTGCACCCCGATGGTCATGCCATGCTGGTGACTGCTGTGGGGCACAGGCATCATATCTGGGCAGGACAGCTGGATGCTTTGCATGGTACGTTCTGGTACCATGAAGCAAATCATCACAAAGGAGGCTTTCAGATTAGACCCAGCTCACACCCTTTAGGTCCTATGTCTGAAGGGCATGGTGCCCTAAGAAATAGGGACTTACCTTCTACCTTGAAGGCAATCAAGAGTGACAACAATATTCGATAATGATCTGGGAGTCACGTGGACAACCTTGATCAACAACTCAAAAGAGAAATTCTCATGCCTGGTACTTTTGTTTTTGTTTCTTTTATGATGGTCAATGTATCTCGAGTGAGGGGGCAAAACATTGTCAGGCCAATGGAAAAGTTTCATTTAAACTAAATAATGTGTATGTATATAAAATTTGTTTTGTATTTAATTTTATAAGATAAATAGTAATATAACTATGACTTTTTTTGACATCTTAACTATTACTTTACCCACAAACCTCTTTCTTCTGTGTTTATCTCTCTCCCCTCTCCCAAATTAACCCTCTTCAATTTTTCCCATTTCCTCTTCCAGTTTGCCTGTACCTCATCATTCCCTTTTTTTTTGTCCCCAACTCCTGCCACAATTCTCTTCTACTGTCCTGGGCTTTGCAGTTACTCCAGAAAATACACACGGCATCCGAAGACTTAGAACTGGGAATTGCAGATGAGAAAGATCATGTGATGTTTGTTTTTCTGGGTCTGAGTCACATCGTTCAAAATGATCTTTTATAGTTCCGCCCATTTGCCTGAAATTTTTCAGTTTCATTTGTCTTTACAGCTGAATATTCCACAGGGTACATGTCCCACATTGTCATTATCTGTTCTTCAGCCGAAGAACATTTAGGTTGTCACCATGTCCTAGCTATTGTGAATAGAATGGCAATGAATATGTCTGAGCCAGTAGCTGTGCAGTATGACGTCATGTCCTTTGGGTACATGCTGAGGCGTGGTCACTTCAGAATGCATTTCCTTTGTACGTATTTGTGTGTCTTTGTGTGCAGTGTGTATGCATACACGTCTACAGGTTTTCATATGTGCTTGGGTGCACTTGCACATGTATGCAAAGCCTGTGGAAGCAGGAGGTCAATGTTGGACTTTCTAATCGGGATCTCTGACATACTTTCTTAGAAAGGGCCTCTCACTGATTCTGGAGCTGTAGACACTTGGCACTGTAACGGCTTTGTTAACGTGTGTTTTGGGGACTGAGACTTGGGGTCTCCAATGCAGCAGCAAGCCCTTTATTCACTGATCCATCTCTCTTCCTTGCAAGATGGTTTTTTTTTTTTCAGTTGCAGGAACCATTTGTATTTTCTTGTTGGTTGGTAAGAAAACAAATAGCTCATAAGATGGGAAACAGGTCAGCTAATAACACTAAATATACATTGAAAGCAAAACAGGAAACACAGATTAGACAAAACAAAAAGGAACACCAGAATAGAAACAGGGGACTTAAAGGTGAGAGAAAGAGAACAAATGAAAACCCAACCAAGTAACAACCAAATCTAAGCGAAATTCTACAGCAATGTGTCCATTCTAACGTGTGTAAGAGATGCTACCTGGAAGAAAACAGAACTGCAGGTTTAGAGGCAAGTGTGCCTTGCCTTGGGAAGGCCAAGGACAGTGTTTAAGTCAAGTCCACCGTGAAGACCTTTGGGAGCAAATCAAAATGGGAAATAACGCTGACTTCTTCGCAGGGCTTTTTCACTTCTTTACGACATCAGCAAAGCCTCTTGTGGAGACCCAATCCCTTTAAAGCTATACTTAAGAAGAGTTCTGTGTGTGCGTGTGTGTTTAAAAGTAAGTAAAGAGCTTTAAAAAACTAGAACAGTGTCTTGCTGGGAGTTGGTTAATTTGTCATGTAACCACGTTGCCTTCTATTTATCCACTGATTACATGAAAGAATCTATTATGCCAAAGTTGCCAAAAATGAGACTCCTTTCAAAGAAATGATTCACAATGGAGTGACTTAGTACCATCTGTCCCAGGTTTCAGGAAGAGATTGGATGCAGAATTCCTCAGTGTCACCTCTTGTCCTCAGTTTCCTCGTCCATCACTCGAGGATCATTTACTGAAAGGTAGCAAATTTCTCAAAAGAGCACAGCAGAAAAGACAAAGAAAAAAAAGTCAGCAAGAGAGACTGGTATTTTTAAACTACAGTGGGGGAAAAGTACTGAACAGGAAAGATAACACAGACCTTGAACGCCAAAGGAAGCCAAGGCTGCTTCGCTTAAACTTACTTTTTAGAAGATTAGATTTGCTGAGGGGGAGGGGCGAGTTTCTTACCAAAATCATGAAAGTAAATTATTCCGAACATGTCTTAAAACAGAACTTTCAGTAAACAGGAATCACCTATAAAGAAAATCAGGAAGGCGAAGTGTTTCTTTTTATGAAGTTACATCCTGCCATAGAAAAGCTGGATCGGAAATAAAGACGGACTGCATACCAACCCAGCTATTATTTCATCGAGGAAAATCTGAGCAAAAAGCTCGGCCCAGCCACCAGTGAAAACAAGAAAACCAAGAGAAGTTTGAATGCCCCAAGAAGCCAGACAAGCAGTGACTACTCTAAACAGCTAGAGAAGAGCACAAGCAATCTCTGCTGTGTGGTTTTGGGATTCTTTGTTGCAGACCCTTAAGTTTAAGTGTAGTTCTTTTCCTGGAGTGTGTGCGGAGGGGCAGGGGGCATATCTGGATGCCCAAGAAAATGAGACTAACAAATTATGAATTTCCTCTTATTATTCGTTTGCACGTTTTTTTGCTCCTCACTTCTCTAATTTGCCATCGCCATTCTTAACACCTTTCCACTTTATCCTCCCACTCTCAAAGGCTAGGTTATTTCTTTGGAGAAATAGGTTCCCATGGCTGTGAGGCCGGAGTGGCAGGTGCCAGTCTTCACTGGGCAAGTAGAAAGCAGCTCATTCCCTGCGCTCTCTCCTGTCCACCCCACCAACTCGCAACTCCACAGGATCCTCAGACACACACCTCCTCCTCCTACTTCTCCAACCTAGCATCCTCCCGCACACCCCGGCCTTGCGCACGCCAGGCTGCCCGCCACCACAGTAACGCTCAACCCACTCGGCGGCCCCACCCATGGCCGTCCCGCCTCCGACGCGCGCACCAATGGCTGTCGGCGCTCAGCCCTCAGCGGGCCCTTTGATAGGGCAGAACGACCTGACAGTCTCAGGGCGTGTCCCGCCCCCTCTCGAACCCCTCGGGATCCGGAGCAGCCCGAGCATCAGCGAGAGTAGCTGCGAGAAGCCGCGGCGGCGGCGGCGCGTCGGTGCAGTTGCGCCATCTGTCAGGAGCGCAGCCGGCGGGGAGGGGGCTCCGCGGAGAGGAGGAGGGGGTCGCCGTGCGCCGGGCCTCCGAGACCCGCCCTCTGGTCAAGAGCGCAGCGAGGCCGCCTCTAGCCGGAGCGCTCCGAGGACTCCCCGGGCGCACACAAAGCCGCTGCCCGCGCCAGGGAGGGACCGGGCTGCGGGGCCGGGGACACCGGCGCCGCCCCCTCGGCGCTTCGCGAGGCCCACGAGCTCCTGGGCCGGGCCGCGGAGCCGCAGGAGCCGCCTGGGCCGCGCCGGAGGAGGGCGGGGAGAGGACCATGTGAATGTGCTTCGGAGCCGAGCACCACGCCACGCAGGTAAGCCACCGGGGATGCGCGGAGCCTCGGGATGCTGCGGAGACGCCCGGCCCAGCGCCCCCGCACGGGCTGCTCCCGCTGCGGTCCCGCGGCGCAGCCTCCAGGGCGCCCCGCGACGCAGGACACTGATGCGGGGTGCCGCCCCGAGGCTGCGCGGGCACCGGGGTGCCTTTCCTCGGCCGCCGGCGGGCGCCGGGTGAAAAAAGAATTGGCTCGGGGACGAGGTTGGCCCAGCTCCGCCCCCGCCCTCCTTTCGCGGCCCCCCGCGGGGACCCGGGCTGTGTGTGTTGTTTTAATGTCAGGGATGATGTAATCACTTAATAATTGATGCCCCGTGCTGTTTTCCTCCCCACCCAACCCCTGCCCCACTCCTCCACCTCCTGGCCTCCTCCCTTGGCGGCCCTTGCCTTCCCTAGCGCATCCTCCTGCCTATTTCTGGAACCTCCCTTGCACTTCCCCCACCCTTCCCATCACCCTTCCTGTGCTACCACCCACCCACCCTTCCCCTTTCCCCTATGTCTGGCCTTGCCTTTTCTTCCTCTGTCCCCCACCCCTTCTGCTCTCTCAAGCTTATTTCTGCTCCCTTCTCCACTCACTGGATTTCCTCCCTACTTCCCTCGGTCGGTAGATGGTTTTGTTTGGTCTCCTCTAGGCTCTCTTATCTTTGAGGCCGCAGGGACTGGGCTAGAAAGAGGCCACCAAGCTTGGGCCCAGGAGGCGTTTGCTGGGACTCACTGGGAGGAGGGATAATAAAATCATCCATTTTGCCCCTCCTTCCTCTAATAAATCAGACTCGCAGTGTGTGTGTGTGTGTGTGTGTATGTGTGTGTTTGTGACACAAAGAGCCCTTTCAGTTCACAGAAAAGAGACACATAAAGTACCCAAGGCACCATGCGTCTTGTGTCTCATCCATGGGGCTTCCCTTTCTTTCTGATGAAGCAGTTGATCCTTCTGCCACACTTCCAAAAAAATGAAGGCTCCCGATCCTGGGTGGCAGGTGCAGGCGTTCTGCTGTGTTCGCAGCCTGGTAGCATTGAGTGGCAACTGCAGTTTCCTCTATTTAAGGGGGGAAATTATTTCAGCTGTTTTAGGAGTTGCTATACTTTCAAAGGAAGCCTTCTTTCATCCCCCCTTCCCCCCTTTTTCTTCTTGGGGGATAGGTACTGATACATGAGACAGAATACACTGATGGGGGATCAGAAGCATTTCGTGTCTGAGTCAGAATCAAACTGTTTAACAAGAGTGAGGCAGCCTGCCTGGGTTCTCTAAGGTCCAAGGCCGCTGTGCTGAATGAAGCCTTTTGAAATGTGCTCTGGTCTGCCCAGCAATGCTGCCCAGTCCTTTTATTTAACTAACTGGGGCTGTGGATAGAAAGCACTTGGGCTGGTGTTTGGAAGACCCTGGAGGGACCACTTGTCTGCTTCACGGATGACTCTGGATGCCCACATCCGCCCTCACCACAGCAACTACAATAGTTTTCACCCTTTGTGCTCTGTCTCCCAGTTCCTGCCCCATGTGTTCCGACCTTGGAGGAAGTGGTTTCAACTCTCAAGCTTTGCGGCTACTTAACTATGAACAGGGGATGTAGATGTCTGAATTCAGAACCTGTAATGTTCCTCTTAAGGTAGAAATGTTAATGTAAATCTCAGGCTTAGTGTGTCAAAACTTAGGTCTGCTCCGCTGATGCCTGGGTTGTGGGACCTCAACTGCTGAAAGTACTGAAACTGTCCCAAGTTTACTCTCTAGCAGTTTTACTAAGAGTGGTGAAGCATTAAACTGACATCCTTCATGGAATATATGTACGTACAAAGATGCATACGCACATACATAAATACATACACTCATACATACATACATAGATGCATACACACATACATAAATACATACACTCATACATACATACATAGATGCATACACACATACATACATACATACATAGATGCATATACACATACACACATACATACATGTACACATACATACATAGATGCATACACACATACATACATACATACATAGATGCATATACACATAGATATATACATACATAGATGCATATACACATACACACATACATACATGTACACATACATACATACATAGATGCATACACTCATACATACATACACACATACATACATACATACATACATACATACATACAGCAGAAGGCTTAATACTGAATGTTCTTTGGAAACAAAGGCTGGTTTGTTGGGATGCCAAACCCAGAAAGGAAAGTCAATACACAATAAACTTACATTGTACTGACCAAGTCAGAGGCACTTACTAATGATATGGTTAAGTGAGTGGGAGCCAATGCCCTCTACTTTCCGGGGGGTCTGCAGTCCCTACCTCTTCTGACGTTTTTGAAGCCCAGGCCTAGCATGAATGTCCTCCCTACACTGAAGCCTTCACCAGCTTCTCTACCCCAGACAAGCCACCATGTCTCCAAATTTATATTCCAAAACCATCATCAGATTCTGTTTCTGTTTTCTGTCCACTTCCTTTCAAGTTTTACTTTAGTTGGTATTACTTGGTGGTTTCATTTAATGAGCGACAAATGTGAATTAAGTCAACAATGTGAACCCAGAGTCTTTTGAGGGGACTCAGGGTAGTGGCTACAGTGGAACATTGTATACATTGTACATTATACATTATACAGTGAAAATGTATAATGGTGCAAAAACGAAACAGATTTATTTTTGCTCACATGAGCCCACATCGGTGTTTCTGCTCAGTAGGTGGCTTTCTTCGGTGCAGTGAGTGATTCTGGATCCCATTTTCCCTATCATGCCACAATTTTCCATTGTAACATGTTTCAACTGACAGACTGCTGGGATGAGGAGTTGGGGAAGGCTCATCTCCCTTTAAAATGCTTCAGTCTCCACGAGTCACGTCCACTTGGTCTTTAGAAGGGTCATAACTCTATGGTGATGTTTGACAGCAGGAAGATCCAACTCGGGAAGTCCAGATGAGCCATGTGCCCTGAGAATGGGAAAAGAAGTGTGTGCTTGGGAAACACTTTTGCGTAACACTTAACAAAAGCCATCGTTGTTTGGTTGCTTTGATTTTATAAGTTAAGGTCTTTTCCATTCCTCATGTTTTTACAAACCTGACGTTTTTGTCATTTCGGGGAACTGCTTATCACTGGGTGAGCCCTTGCCATGCATGCTGTCATTTAACCGTGGCTCTGTGGACTTCCTGACGAACACTACGCTGTTCTGTGCAAGAAAGCAGTGGGGCAGAGCTGTGGCAGTGAATGCATGCGGAGCCCTTGCTTCACTGAAGCCCACAGTCTACTAGAGAAGATGACAGAACTACACAGTACTTAACACTGCTGAGCTGATAGGAAACAATGTCTCTGATAACCACCATTTTATGGAAAGAAAGTTACAAGCTTCAGTACATCGGGAGTAACTAATTCCAACGGAAGAGTTGGGGTCAGGCTCAGTGCGACCAGGTAGCCTTTTTCTTTGTCCTACCACCAGGTACAGGAGGAGGTGGGTGGGAGTGAGACTTGGTTAGCTGAATTTGGTGGGAAGTCCTCTGTACCAGGAAAAAAAACACAGACTGTTTGGGATGCTGTAACTAATTCAGAACTAGATGGGGACAGCAAAGAGACGGACAGAGGGCTAAGACCGAGCTGAAGAAGACACTGAGATGTTTTAAAATGTTCACCCTGAGTGCCTTAGAGGACTTTCAAGTAGAGCTGTGGCATGTGCTTCATTTGTATTTTATGAACCAACTTGGTCTTAGTGTGGGGCTTTGGCCAGTGGTGAACAAAAGCCATTCTGGGAGAATTCCCTGCCGAGTCTGAGGATGCCGATGAAGGTATGGATGGAAAGGGTTTAGCAGAAATAGATGAGAAAGATCGAGGCAAGAGAAGTCATTGTGAAATGATTGGAGATGTGGAGACCCATAAGGGACAGAAGGACCCTGTGGCCACTTAAAACATTTATGAAGCTGACTGGATGGCTGGGCCTGGAGTTACAGAAAAGGACTAAGATTCAAGCATAAATTTGCTGTTAGGAAATTGCAAAATACTTGAAGCCATGGATCTGTCCCCTGGGGAGAATGTGCCAATAGAAAAAATAGATGTGGCCAAGGTGAGCCCAGTAACAGAAATAGAAATGCAGGCCCTCAGTGGGGGAATCTCAGATATGGGTCAGGCCAGGGGGTTAGTAGGAGCCGGGGCCAGAGAGGTGTCAAGATACAGATGAAAAGTAGATGAATGGATATGTAAACTGTGGCATATTTACACAGTGGAGTACTACTCAGCTATCAGAAACAATGACCTTATGAAATTCCTAAGAAAATGGATGCATCTAGAGAATATCATCCTGAGTGAGGTAACCCAGTCACAAAAAAACACATAATATGCAGTCACTGATAATTGGATACTAACCCCAGAAAGCTCTGAGCACCCCAGAAATAACTCACAGACTGTGTGAAGTTCAAGAAAAACAAAGGCCAAAATGAAAAACCATTATGCTTAATCAAAGAAAACTTTGACTATTTCCAGGTTACATCTTGTTTTACATGTACTTTATGCTCATTGTAACTAGTAAGATTTTAATGCATACTATCAAACCTTTAAAAATATCTAGTACTGACAAAAATGTATTCATATACTTTTATGCAAAAATGCTTAAAATCTGTACATTTGTTTTTAAAAATAAAGTTGTTCAATTAAAAACAAAGCCAAAAAAAAAAAAAAAAAATCAAAATCATCAGTCTAGAAAAAAAAGAAAACATAAAAGTGCCGTTGGATTTAGTATGGGAGGTCTGGGAGCCGGACCAGAGCAGTGCAGAGGTGGACGTGTGATCACAAAGACTCCACTCACACAGTTTCTCAGGGTCGTAGGTCATAGGCCCCAGAATTGTAAGGACCATATAATTTAACAGGCTAATTTCACTGGAGGCAGAATGAAACCCAGAGAGAATTGGTAGCATATGCAAAGTGCCAGCCTCACCAGGTTTTGAGCCTTTCAGTTCAGGAGGGGGTGGGGTGTAGGGTCCTAGATTGATCAGCCTGGATGTGTAGCCTTACCTTTCTTTACTAACATTGCTTTCTCGTTTTTATTTTATTTTAACTGGGGGTGATAGTGGGACACATACATGAGATACAGGTGAGGAGCCAGAGCTGTCAGATCCTTTGGAGCTGGAGATACCAGTAGTTGTGAGCTGCCTGATGTGGGTCCCAGGAACTGAACTCAGGTCCTCTACGAGAGCATAACACATTCTTGACACTGAGCCTCTCTCTGCTTCCGTTTCTTTATCTCTAAATGGAGACTGACTGAACTGACAAATGTAAAGCACTTAGAATTACACACCATGTATCAGTAAACTGTGTTTGTTACAGTTAATATATAATGCACAGACTCATACACACACATACATACACACATACACACACATACATACACACATACACACATACACACACATACACATACATACACACATACATATATACACATACATATACACATACATATATACACACACATAAACACACACACATATACATACACACACATACATACACACACATACACACATATATACATATACACACATACACACACATACACACATATATACATATATACCTATACACACACATATATACCTATACACACATACACACATATACACACATACATACACACACATATACACACACACATACACACACATACATACACACATACACACTAGCATCTAGAGAGCAGAAATTGCATTAATACCTTAGTATGTCCATGATTTTGAGCAGCACTGTGTTAGCGCATGTGTATACATATGTGTGTGTTTAAAAATGTATTGTGTGTATACTAGGGAGTTTTGAGTGTTTATAATGAGATTTAATGGAAGAGTGCCTGTCTCAGATCAAGAAGTGTTAGGTATTTGCTTATATGGTGTGGTTGGAACAACATCGTTGGAGAATCTTTTTAAGAAGTCAGGCTCTTTATCCTTGAGAAGAGACACATTCTTAAGTCATCCCTGGAAAGGGATTCTTTGTTTTCGTCAGGCAACCAGAATTGTAACCTATTGATACTTCAGACTGTAGAACATACCCCGATTCTATAAAGGAAGACGAAACACAGAAAGACAAACCATGCATTTGGTTTCTGTGTGTGTGTATGTTGGGGGGAGTTATTCAAAGAAATATGGCCATCTTTGAGAGTTTGCAGTTGAGCAAATCTAATTTTTAGCTCTTAAAAACAACCTAAGTAGCCTCAACAACATTATCTAGATGGGCTTGGGTGACACGTAGGGATAAGTGACAGTCCGGACTTGATTAGCACACGGTAATCCTAGAAGGATATAAATTGAACTGGATTTACGGCCTAATAAAAACGTGGGAAGAGCAGATAATGCTGACTGACTCATGAAACTTTAACAGTGTTTGCTAGACTCGGAGTTGTGACATTCGGATGAGAGTGCTTGTTGCTGTCCGCCTGTCTCCACGGGGCTGCCTTGTGCTTCCCTCGGGACAGGCAGCCACCCTGGTCTTCCTGGGTACATTTAGGAAGTACACATCCCATTTTCAAAGCAACACCATGCTGTCTAGGGAAAGTAGATACTGAGCACCTATTTCCTGTAAGCTTTTTGGAGAAAAAAAAATACAGTATCAGAAAGGCTTAGCTTGCTTCTTATTCCTGTTGAGACGGCTTTCCTGAGGATTACATGTTCGGGGCCTGTACTCCCTCGTTTTCGTTGGTAATAAAGGATGTGCCTCGATTACCACAGCTGCTTGTTCTCAACTGAATGCTGGACAGATAACACCAGCCTTTTATTGAACCCTGGGGGCCTGTGTTTGCCATTCTACACACGGTAATTTTTTAATCATAACAACTCCATGTGACAGGCACAATATTATTATCCCCATTAGTCACATGGGGAGACCAAGGCTCAAAGCTGTGAGGTCACTTGCGTGTGTTACACAGCTAATAGCTTGTGAGGCTGGGCCTGGGTGCTTCCTGCTTCTGAAAACTGAAATACCTCTTCCCTGCTTCCCATCCAGTGCACTAGGGCACATCCAAGCACCTTTACCCACTGTGAGCACCCCACTCCTCATGTAGCCAGTGAGGACTCACTTCCTGAGAAGCCCCCTCTCAGCCCTCCCTCAGGACTCCCACGGCTCTTGCCTACACCCCCTGCCACCACATCACAGCCTGACTCATGCCACAGAGGGAGTCAGATGGGTGCGGGACAGGGAGTTCTGGACTTTTACAATGCCATGTAAGTCCTTGGCAAATCAGGGGTGTGTGGGGGGTGATTTGAGGGGTAACACACAGCATTATCCCACAACATTATTAGCCCAACTGAGCAAGAAAGCTGAAGCATGGAGGTTATGACTTTTGTCAGTGCTGGTACGTGGCAGGCAGAGCTGGGGGTGGGAAGCCAGGTGGTCTGGCTTCAGTGTCTAAGTCCATGGCTTTCCTTTTGCTCCATCCTTTAAAAGAGATGGTGTCCTACAGCGGAGAGTGTGTCCCGCAAGAGCTAGTGCATTGCAAGCGTTGGCCCTTCTGCCGTCCACCCCTGTAGACCAGCGAACAGGTAATAAAGCCAGGTTTCCCTTGTTAAAAGGGCTGCATGTCAGGGAGTGCAGAGGGCCTGGGCCCTGCTGGAGCGCACACTCCCAGGCCACATTCAGATTACAGGAGACCAGGGAGGGCAGAACACTTTGAAGTCTTTTCTGTAGCTGGGAGGAGCAGTGGGAATAGAGGGGGAGGAGGGAATAAAGCTGCCAGAGTCCCAAACTCTAGGCGTGGAAGCATGGCCAACTGTAGGAAGCGATTCCCCCTCCCCAGCCAAGAGTTGGAGGAACCTTGGCCTCTGATACAAGAAGACCTCTCATCTTGAGTCCTAAGGGTTTCTAAGTCCCTGCTTCTTTTGAATGTGCTAGTAGGATTTTATTTGGTGAATTCAGAGACTTTTATTTTCTTCAGAGCTTCCATCTTGAGGTACCCCAAAATAGTAGGCTTTTTAGAAGTTGTATAAGAAGTCCATCTGCTTGATATTGAAAAGTAGGGCTTTAATGGAAAATTTAAAATGAGCCAGTTTTTTTCCCCCACAACGAGACCTGGGGACCATTCCCAGTCCTCCTTTTATTCCCCCCCAAAGTGACTGGCTCTGTATGTGTGTGACAACCTGCAGAAAGGTGAGGTGTGTCCATCGGTTCCTTCAGTCTCACGTGCTGTCCGCCTCAATAACATTTTCAAATACGGACACATGTAAAATTTGGTTTCCGTCTCAGTTTAATTTTACCACGTGAGTAACAGAAGAGTGTTTTTAAACGCGCTGGCTTCTGTTCCCGGTTTCCCTGATTAGTCTCTCAGGTTGAGGGTGTCCCCTGGCTCTAGTTTGTTTCCTCATCTAGAAATGTAAGTGCAGCGGCTCACTGTTCTCACAGGGCTGGCCCAGCCGCGGAGTCTTTAACACGTCCTTATCTCTTGTCGTTGGCTCCTCCTGACAGTGCAGCTCTGTGCCAGTTCTTTGTCCACCTCGGGCTGGTCCACATCCAAGGGACATGTGTCCTTGTGACTGTGGCCTGCAGAGAACATGTGCCTTACTCCCGTGCTTCTGGGTTGAGTGGGGAGGCCCTGATCCTTGTCAGCAGGAGCTGATGTTGACACTGGCTCCTCCTGTGTGCTAAACACCCACAGAGTAGGAGGAGAAAGACCAGATTCCTGAGGACCGCCTTGTAAACCTCCAGCCTTCATGCCCTTCCTTAGTTATACCTGACTCACCTCACCACTTAGCCAAGATGGCTGTCTACACACTGTATCTTTAACATGGATCATGTGCCCTTGCTTTTATTGCCCTTTACTGGACCCCTAGTCTTCCCTTTCCCTTAGAATTTTTCCCTTTTGTGAAGGCCCAGTTAGAATCCCTGTTTTATGTTTTTTACTTTAAGCATTTCTCTCTCTTGGTAGCATTTTAATACATGATGCCCTGTGTTGTTTAAAAGCTGATATGAGAAATCCAAGGTTGAGAGATCTTTAGGATTTGTTGGGGCTAATACTCCAGCTACTAATTTAGCTAAGATCAGCTCTCTAGGTTCCTAAAGTCCTTATATGAGAGTTCTATCTTCTCAAAGAGTTTGTTGGGCCTTTTTGTGCCAGCATATTATTTGCCGTTCCGTCCTTTGGTCTGTCCAATTGCAGCTCATAGCGGTGTTCCAAGCAGAAGGTCAGTAGATGCTGCTTTGGACGGGCCCCAGGGCAAGGTCTTCAGTGCCGCTGGCTTCCTGGATATCATGGTATTAGATGGGAATCTTCCCAAGCAGTGAGCTTCCATGCGGTATGGTAGCAGAAGTTCCCTACTGACTGTGCTGTAGCTTTAGTGGTGGTCGGTGGTCCTAGACTGCTCAGGATCTGCCATGTCTTGAAAATGTGTTTAAAGAACTTTGTTCAGTAGCTTTAGCTTTCTGCTGAAAATTTAGGATGGTCAGGAAAACTGGTTAAGTCTTCCCCTCTGCTACCATGGTTTCAAAGGGAGAGGCAGAGATAAGACAAGGGATGGGGCTTCTCACCTTGCCGAGGGAGGAGACTGGGAGCAATAGTAGTGAATGGTCAAAGAGGGGGTGCTGATGGGCTGTACTTGCTGTGCCTCACTGCCTCCGAGGCAGAGGAAACAGCCTCACCTGCAGTGGACCTGCGCATTCAGCTGTCTCCTCAGCTTTGCAGATGGCAGCTCTGCCTGTGGGAGCACCATCTCCAGGGGCTTCATCTGAAGGATCTCTTTATCAGAGTGAAGGTCCTGCAAAGTGAGGGTTTGACACTGCAGCTTGGCTTTAGCTTTTGTGAGTGTGTCTTTCAAAGGGATGGTAGGAAATGAGCTTTTTATAAAATGTTTTCCATGGTTACAGGAGGGATCAGTCCAGTCATTTTTTTTTTTTTTTTTCCCAACAAAGGACACAAGAGCACAATGGGCGGTGTTTGTCAGGCATTCAGTAAGAGTCTTCTGAACCACCCATGAGCTGCACCCGGTTCCTCATTAACAGCGTCCCCTACCTAGCTCTCCTGAATGCTGGGCTCATGTGCTGGGGTGGATATAGGGCACCTGAAAAAGGGAATGTGCCTGTTGTTCACTGTTGTTTGAAATGCTATTGTAATCTTTGAGAAGTGGGGGTGGGGCATATTATTTGCTTTAGCCTTGCATAGTCTAGTTTAAAAGTTACCTACCCCCTACCTTAAGTGTAGGAGGTCACACTGCTGTGACCAGATGGCCTTTACCCTTTGTTGGCTTCGAATGTCAGCATGTGACCTTTACCCAGCTTTTTCACGTTCAGCTTCTGTTGTGCACATCCCTACAATACTGCTTTAAAGGCAGTGGGCTAAACAGTTGCATTAAACCACAGCGAACTGCGCACTTACTGTGGGCTTTCTGGTCAGTGTTCCTGCATGTTTGTGGTAATAGTTGTAGATGGAGATGTATCTTAAGAAAACTGTCCTGTGTGGGCAGCATCTCAGATGATCCCTTGTGCTTACGGACCCTTAGAGTCAGTTTAGAATCTCTACTCCACTTGTTTCTTTTTTATAATGTGTTTTTCCTTTATGTGCATTGGTGTTGTGCCTGCGCGTTTGTCTGTGTGAGGGTGTCAGATCCCCTGGAACTGGAGTTACAGACAGCTGTGAGCTGCCGTAACTGCTGAGCCACTTCTCCAGACCCCATATTCTGTTCTTAGGTAATAATTCTAAGTTTGTTCTATCTTGTGTGAAAGTGTGACGCCCGTTCTTGCCTGCCTGCAGATGGAGGTGAAGCAGAGAGCACAGGCCACACTGCACTCTGTAAGAATTCTTTGAAGGATTCTCAAGGGTTAGTCGTTATTGAACATACTCCTGCTTTCAGATGGCTGGAGTTGGAGCTGGCTCCCTTAGAGGCTGGATTACTCTGGAAGGCGGTGAGGGGTGTCTGGGAAGACTGAGAACATGGTAGAAGGAAAACAACCAGTTGATCTATAAGTGTCTGCAGCTCCTGCAATTGGATAGATTACAGCTCATTTATTCAAAGTATGATCCAGACTGGATTGAGTTCCCAGTCTGCTACATCTAAGGCAAGCCTGGCTCATCTCTCCAGCTGTGACAGATGTCCTCTTTTTGTTCGATGAAACACTTTGGCCATCCACTGTGCTCTCGTTGCCCTTTGTCCCCTACCAACAAGAGAGATGCTGGAGAGGTGGGAAGAGGTGGACAGAGAGGACTTGGGAGTCGAGAGAAGGCTGAGAGCACTCAGCTCTTCTGTGTGCTGTGACCAAATGGATCGTGGCATCTGTGGACTGGCACTCCGGGGGAACTTGGGGGGTTTCAGTGGATCTCCTTACGGAAGTTTTGTGACTTTGTATGCCAGTGCTTTTGACCTTGGAATAGAAAAGCTGGCCTTGTGCTGACCTAGAGTTTAGTATTGATTTGACTAGTCAAGTGATCAGGATGCTCTGAGACACAAAAGAAAACAGCATTTGGATCAACTGAAAGTAGAGGTCAGGGATGGGTCATAGGCTTGAAATGAGTGATATGGAGGGGTCTGATCACTGGGGAGCTAACATGGTAGGTATTTTGGAAGAGAGACAGAATTGAAGAGCCCTCATCTAGTGAAACTTGGGGAGA
Source organism: Micromys minutus (assembly GCF_963924665.1). NCBI lineage: Eukaryota > Metazoa > Chordata > Mammalia > Rodentia > Muridae > Micromys > Micromys minutus. Next base: position 41,341,642 of record NC_137960.1, on the reverse strand, counting down.
CAGAAGGTTCCAGGTATATGCTGATGCAGGGGTGACTCTTTGTTAAATGGATTTCTACTCCCAAATAGAAAACCTGTTGGGAGTAGGGTGTAAAGAATTTGAGAATGGGAAACTGCTGGCCCCTGTTTCCCTTGGTTCAGTTGTTTATACATATTTTGAAAGAAGGATGTACGCATGTCCTTAATGAACATTCCAGACCCTGGAGACGTTACTACATGAGCAGCTAGTTTGACTGGAATAATATCTTCAACTGATACATCATTTTATTTTGATTCCTCCTAATTCTTGCTGCCCTGGAACTCTTCTCCCATGGAAGCTGAGGATTCTTTATAAGGGGAGGACAGAACATGGCCAAGGACAAGAATGCATTGCTCAGCTTTTGATGTTCAAGCATCTTCTAGACCAGAGTTAGCCCAAGCCTTTGTTTGAGAAGCAGGCTTTCTTAGAAGGAAAATAATTGTGGATCCCAAGGAACCAAACCTCAGAAGGCTAGAATGGATCTATGAAGCACATGCAGGGAAGGATAGTTCCCCTCTGAATGGAAAGGAGACATCTTTGCCTGGGTTAGTGAGAAGAGCTTATAGAGATTTGGAGAAATCTAGACTTAAGAAATAGATGGTCAGTGAGACCAAATGCCCCTTCCTTAGGGGACTTCTAAGGGGTCATTCAGACTTTGGAGCAACCCCAGCAGGCAGAGGACATGTGTGCCCTGTTACCTGTCAGGAACTTTGGAAAGAAACCAGTATGAAGTAGTGATTACATTTAGGCAGAACCAGGCCTGGAGTTCCTGTCCCCTCTTGGAACCCCAAAGCTTACACATGGCATTGGGGGGGGGATTCTGAGAGCCCTACTTACTTTCTGAGTGGGTGTAGATGCTGGAAATTCTGGGATCAGAGTGGAGTGTCCAGAGAGGGAAGTATTTCAGTCTTCCCCCTAGAGACTGGCCTGGGAACATGGGTACATCCTTCCAAATCCTAACGAGTTGACCAGTATGTCAGCAGACCCAAGTCCTTACCCAAGGGTGGAGAAAAAGCTACCTTTCAGGGTCTCGAGAGGGCTTAGAGATCGGGGCTTGGGGCAAACCCTCTCCGTATCACTGCGATGGTTTGTAATCTTTCCCCAGGAGGAGGACAAGAGGCTTTGAGAGGCATTTAGAGGTGAGTTTAACTTGACTAATTGCCTGAAGAAACCAAAGTACTAACTCCTAAGAGACTGTAGCAAGGTGATGTTTTTCTGTCATAAGCAAAAATGTGATGTTAATAATTAAGTTGGATCCAACCATTCAGAAATAAAGCAGTATACTTCAAAATACATGGCTGAGTGTGCCCTTGGAGCCTGAACAGTTGTCTTCACTCTGTGGGAGGGTCAGGAATATGCTCTTAAACACTCCTCACCAACAGCCCAAGCCATGGACAAGGGGCTTTGGGTGGAGTTCGTCATGCACAAGGGGTTCTAGGTGGAGTGTGTCACGCACAAGGGGCGATGACTTGGTGCTCGCCCTGCCAGTGGGTCTGCAGGCCATTTGAGCTTTAATGGTGGTGTCCCTGGTGTTGGGCTTCTGGGCCAGGTTTGTCACCACAATGGGCATGAAGTGCACATGTTGTGGGGGAGATGACAAAGCGAAGAAGGCCTGTATGTATAGCTATGACTGGAAGCTTTGTTTTCACTGTGGCAAGTCTTGCCACCTGGGTAGCATGCTCCTGGATTGGTCATCAGATTGTCACAGACTTTTATAACCCCTCATCGCCCATGAATATTAAGTGTGAGTTTGGTCCTGCCATCTTTATTGTCTGAGCAGGGTCTGCTCTGGTCCTTCGGGGGGGGGGGGTGTGCTCGCTCTCTTGCTCCTGTCCTGACAGTGAAAGCGAAGCTGCATACCGTGCACCCTGCTCCTACCCCAAGTCCAGTTTCTCCAGCCCAGCCTGTGGGCAAGGGTGTGAGGCGAAGGCCTCTTGCTCACTCCACCTCGAACATCATGTATCCCCTCAGGAGAGGGCTGTTATGGGGGGACTTAGAGAGGAAGACAAAACATGGGGGAGGGTGTGCTTTTGTACAGTAATAAAATTCAGTTTTGGGGGAAAAGACCATTCCTTGGAGGAAGTCACTGCTTAGAATACTGTGTCAGGTTTGCTTTGAGCACCCTTCAGGCGAGAGCTGTCTACTTGGAACCACAGTAGCAAGGGATTTGGCTACTGTGAGTTCTTCAAAGTGCTGTCGAAGGAGGGACCTCAGGCCAGGGAAACATGGTAGAGGTTCAAGCCTTTCTTGGACTTGACCCAATGGTGGAGACTAAATTTTACTATGTGTAACATTCTGTCTAGTTCTCTCTACTTCAGTATTTTAAACATAATGGGGAAATGCTAGAAATTATATCCCTAAAAGCAAGGGGAGATGCCCTTCATTTTTATTCAGTCCCCACGTACTAAATAAAGTATCCATTATGCAGGGATTCATTTCCAAGTATAATTCATAAGTACTTTCCAGCACACTCAAGAGAGAGGGAGACAAACTCTTTAATTACGTTTCATTTCTCACTGACATGCGTATAAGGATGTTAACGTTTAGGAAGATGTGTTTGAAAACCTGCTATGTCCTGAAATAACTAGTAATTTTTGAAAGAAAATGTTTAGGCCTGTTTTAAAAACATGTGCTAGTTGGAGGTGTGGTAGGAGCTGCCTTGTGGGACAGTGCAGTGCTTATGGATTTTCCTGACAGAAAATCACTGTAACACTTTGAGCTGATCTTCAACCACAAATACATCTCATGTTGTCCCTGGTCTTGTCCGTGAGAACAAGGAGAGTTATAGATGGAGTGCCATGGTTTAATTGAAAAGAGTCACTCAACACACACTCACACACATACCACATACATACACACCACACATGTATGATACACACACATCACACATACACACACACACCACATACATACACACCACACATGTATGATACACACACATCACACATACACACATACCACATAAATACATACCACACATGTATGATACACACACATCACACATACACACACACACCACATACATACACACCACACATGTATGATACATACATATCACACATACACACTCATACACACACACCACACATATGTGATATACACACAACACACACACACACATAGACAAATGCTGATGTGTTAGTTGGTAAGTTTAAAAAAAATTGGATTTGTGCAATGGTTCCATTTAAAGACTAAAATAACATGTCTAAAACTTAAAAACATATGTATGTTCACATTAGGAAACCTGTCATTTCCCCTGAGTATTTGTGCCTCAGCAAGAATGCTGTGACAGTTGCTGCTCACTAAGTCGGTTTTGAGTGTCATGTCAACTGGTATTTTTTAAAATGAAGCGTGGGTTTTTAATTTTCTTATGAAGTTACTTCAATCCCTTCAGAATTATGTTTACGGCTGCTTCTTGAAATGGTCACCTGTGAGTTGCATTGACGCAAACACCGTAGTAATGCTGCTTGGAAAGAGAGGTTCTTCCTGCAGGTGTAGTCTCTGGTGAGTGCAAAACGAACTAAATGGAGGCTCTTCCTGGGCACCCTCCACCCCCAATAGTGAAATAGCAAACTCTTTTACCCAAGTATTATCATGAGTCTTCCTCCACAGTTTAGAATGACTGCCTCCAATAAATACCCACAGTTCACAGCTTAGTGAAGCAAGTTGTCCTGTGGCACTTCTGTGTGCTCCGATGAAGGAGGAGCACAGTTTTCTCTACTCAGTCCATCGCAGTGCAGAGTTTACACCGTGTCCACTCACAACCAGGAGCTCCGTCAGAAGCCGGCCTCAAGGCGAGGTAGTCCCAGGTGTCCTAGTGCAGTTTCACTCAGTCCGCCGCCAGCTTACCGTGCGCTTCTCTCCGCTGCTCCTCGCCCCGTCCTTCGCCGATCGCAGTGGAAGAAGCAATCGACACACTTGTCACTGACAATGGCTCCAGCATGTGCAAAGCTGGCTTTGCTGGCGACGACGCCCCCAGGGCCGTTCCTTCCATTGTCGGGCACCGTGGACACCAGGGTGTCATGGTGGGTGTGGACCAGAAAGACTCGTACGTGGGTGACGAGGCCCAGAGCAAGAGGGGTATCCTGACCCTGAAGGATTCTATCGAGCACAGCATTGTCACCAACTGGGATGACATGGAGAAGATCTGGTACCACACCTTGTACAATGAGCTGTGTGTGGCCCTGAGGAGCACCCGGTGCTTCTGACCGAAATTCCCCCCTAAACCCCAAAGCTAACAGAGAGAAGATGATGCAGATAATGTTTGAAACCTTCAATACCCCAGCCATGGACATGGCCATTCGGGCCGTGCTGTCCTTGTACGCATCTGGGCGTACCACTGGCATTGTCATGGACTCTGGTGACAGGGTCACTCACACAGTGCCCATCCACGAGGGCTACGCCCTTCCCCACGCCATCTTGCATCTGGACCTGGCTGGCCGGGACCTGACAGACTACCTCAGGAAGATCCTGACTGAACGGGGCTGCAGCTTTACCACCACTGCTAAGGCAGAAATTGTCCGTGACATAAAGGAGAAGCTGTGCTATGTTACCCTGGATTTTGAGCAAGAAATGGCCACTGCTGCATCATCTTCCTCCTGGGAGAAGAGTTATGATCTGCCTGATGGGCAGGTGATCACCATTGGCAATGAGCGGTTCCGGTGTCCAGAGGCACTCTTCCAGCCTTCCTTCCTGCGTATGGAGTCCTGTGGCATCCATGAGACCACCTTCAACTCCATCATGAAGTGTGATGTGGACATCCGCAAAGACCTGTATGCCAACACAGTGCTGTCTGGTGGTCCCACCCTGTATCCAGGCACTGCGGACAGGATGCAGAAGGAGATCACAGCCCTAGCACCCAGCACGATGAAGATTAAGATCATTGTCCCCCTGAGCGCAAGTACTCAGTCTGGATTGGCGGCTCCATTCTGGCCTCACTGTCCACCTTCCAGCACATGTGGATCAGCAGGCAGGGGTATGACAAGTCGGGCCCCTCCATTGTCCACCGCAAATGCTTCTAGACGGACTGAGCAGGTGCCAGGCATCTGCTGCATGAGCTGATTCTGAAGTATGGATTTGCCCTAGCAAATGCACACACCTCGTGCTAGCCTCCTGAAACTGGAATAAGCCTTTGAAATGAAATTTGTCCTTGAAGCTTGTATCTGATGTCAGCACTGGATCATAGAACCTGCTGCTGATTTTTGACCTTGTGTTCAAGTTAACTGTTCCCTTGGTATATGTTTAATACCCGGTGCATATCTTTAGTCCTTAGTTCATGTGGCTCGGTCACACAGTGGCTGGGGAGAGCACGCTGTGGAAGAGAAGTCCCCGCCTCGTGGATCTCTGTGAGCACAGTAGTGACATGTGCAGGGTACTAACCGACAGCAGACTCCCGGATTTCCCGAGGCTGACAGTGTTCCTGAACCAGTTACCACTTCTTGCCAGTATAGCAGGGTGGGAAAGTCCGAGCCTTAGGACCCAGTTTCCGTTCTGGTTTTTTCCCTCCTGACTGCCATGGGTTGTTGTTACTTGCCTTGAGTTATAAATGTTTGCATCAACAACTGTAAATGTATTCATCTTTTTAATTTATGGATGGTTATTTTGTACTCAATTCTTTAAGAAATGACAAATTTTGGTTTTCTACTGTTCAGTGAGAACATCGGGCCCAGCAACACATCATTGTGTAAAGGAAATAAAAGGCTGCAGTAACTGACAAAAAAACAAAAAAACAAAAACAACGCCGTTTCAGCAGGAATCTTGGAGGCCTGTGCGCCCCGTTTCCTGCTTGCTTTCTCTGCCATGAACTTCGCCATCTTCTGCTGGTTTGCCTGATTCCTGCTGTTACCACAGTTGGCTCTCAGCTTCAGCAGCTAAGATGCTTCGTTCTCTGCTTTCTTCAGAGATCTCCAAAGGGTTTTGAACAAAATACACCTCAGCTTGAGAGGCTTTGTTAATCACAATGTTAGGTCGAATCAGGCACAGGTAGCGTGGTTTGTCATACTTGGGCCACCCAGCTGACAGGAGGTCAGAGTAGATCGTGGGCTGCTGTCGAGGCCCAAACCTGGGCTCCCCTAACTGTTGGTGAAGCGCTTCTTGTAATAAAGGTAATGCATGCACACACACGGGGACCTAGTCTCCAAGTAAGCAAAACCAGTTTACAACAGACCATTTGCTTTAAGGGAACGTTGTTTCCGCAGCGTTCCGATAATGAGTCATGCAGATGCATGGGTGAAGCCGTCATCACTAGGGTCTCCCTGTAGAAGCTGTTGGCATGTGAAGTGGTATGTGGTTCTTCTTCAGCAGACTTGGGATGTGTGATCTCAGCCGAGGATATTCCCATGGTGGATAGTAAATATCAACATACATTTTGTGCTGATTCACATTTATCTTCAAGTTCCTTGAAAAAAAAAAAAAGATTTGGGGGTGGGTCTGTAGTTCAGAAATAAAGTTTTCCTGGCTTGAAAAAGAAAAACCAGAAATGCTGCACTTGCTTAGTTTTAAAACTAAACTTGCACTTTCTTTTTCTTGAAAAGGTACTGGGCGATTTAAGCAAAACCATTCAGTAGTGGCAGAGGTGTTGTGCTGTGGGCAGTTCTTAAAAGTTCTGTAGTAGGTCTGTTTCCTGCAGATGCTTAACGCACACCTGTTGTGTGTTTTGTGTCTCCCTTGACTTCCGGCTTGCATTCTGAGCATCTCAGGCTCAGCATGGCTGTCGCATGGTGACATCCCCTGTGACGGGGCAGTGGTGTGGTATGTATGTGCCACTGCTAGTTAGGATTGACCTGGATTTCTCTTGTCCAAGGGACTCCTGTAAGCCCATGGTGAACATCCCACCTGTTGGCGTTGAAAGGGCAGGAAAGAGATAGACTGTCACCATTGAAGTAGAACTCCCTTCACTGTGCCGTTTGTCTCTCTGGTGGGCAGTTCTGACTCAGGAAGGTGCCAGACCATCGGTGTACGAAGCCCAGGCCTGGTGGGTCAGGGGCACTGTAAGAGGTGGTTGTTGAAGTGAAGCAGCTCCTGTCGGTGCTGACCCTAAGTGAGAGCAGTGAGCCCCCACCTCACAGTCTCCCGCAGGCCTTGGGCTCTTTGCTCCTGTTTCTGCTGCCTATTCCTGATCCTCACTCATCCACTTCCCCGGCAGTGGGCTCTGAAGGAAGCCTGTCACCAGTCACGCCATTTCTCTCTTCCTGTGACAGGGTGCAGACCCACTCTCCGAGACCCTCTGACACATACCCCCTGCTTGCTTTCTCGGGGTAACTAACACGATTCCTGCCAAGTGTGTGCGTGTGTGTTTGCATATATGTGTTTATTTTGAGGAAACAGAACTGACGATGCATACAGCATGCTTTAAAAAGTTCAGACTCATGCTTTTAAATGGAGCAATTTTACCCCAAATCTGAGATTTCTAGCTCTTCTTGGAAAAAAAAAAGCAAGATATAGCAAAATTAAAATGAAAAGTGAAAAAGAAAGTTTTAAATTGAGACAGAGTCTCACCATGTATCCCAGGCTGGCCCAGAACTCAATTTCCTTCTGCCTCAGCTCCTGAGATGCAGGGCTCCAAGTGTGAGCTGCCATGTTTGGTTCCTGCCCATTGTTTTCAGGTAGTGAACTTGACTTGAAATTAGAAGGAAACGCTGGAGGTGACTCCCTTATTTCTTACTCATGGTGGTAAGGACAGCCGGGTCTAGGTTTCAGTGTTTTTTTCTATCTCCGAAGACAGTTAACAGAGAAGGTTGTGTGTACCCGAACCATCCACTCACCATCTTTCAACCCTTCTCCGCTGTGAACTTAAAGGGAGCTGCTTGTTGGTAGCACATTAGATGAGAGACTTGGTTTCAGGCACATGTGGCCTGTATAACTTGACCCGGCACTCCTCTGGTTGACGGGAGTGTGACAAGGGAAAGCCACCAGGGACATGGAACTGGGGTAGCGGATACTTTGAAGTCATGGCTTTGAGATGGTGCCCTTAGCAACTGTTTTCTTGTTGCTTCTCTTTTGTACACATGCCACTGTTCAGTTTTATCATAAGCACCTCTCCAAGGACAGTAAATGGTGTACACACTGTGACATTGTTTCCATAGTAACTGATGTATTTCAGCAGAGAGAGACGGTGATAGAAGTAGGCTAAAAGGGACAGATGCAGAACTGGTACAGTGTAAAATCTAGGGCAGTGTGTGTTGTAGTGAAGACCTGTCCTTTGTGTGTGTGTGTGTGTGTGTGTGTGTGTGTGTGTGTGTGTGTGTGTATGTGTGTGTGTGTGGGTGCGCATGCATGTGCGTGTGTGTCTGTGTGCCTGTTTCCTGACAGGAAAGCCTCTATAGCTATATCTTGACTACTTAATGTACTAATACAGTTTTTGCTGCAGTCAGCACAATATGGTATTTTGCTGACACCACGCCTTGGGTCAGTCCTTGGTTTCTTGTGTCTCTTGGCTGTCGTGCTGCCGTCATTTAACCGGTGTTCCCGCTCCCTTCGGCCTTCTCCGGCCACTCTCCCACGTTTCAGCTCCTGTTCTTGAGGGTTTTAGCTGGTTGTCTACACTGCCTGCCTCCACACTGCATTTATTAGCAGGACCTTCCAGCGAGGCTTGTTCACCATCCTCTGATAAATTCAGAGGCCAGTGTGTGTGTGTGTGTGTGTGTGTGTGTGTGTGTGTGTGTCTACTTTCACACGTGCGTGCTGATCCCGAATTTTAAGCAGTTGGGAAGAATCATGTCACTCTGCTCTGTGCTCGAGAGTAGACTTGGATTGTTTCTAATATGGCGATCCAAGCCTCTTTTATGCTCTTAATAAGTCTCTATGGGTGAGCAAGAGTCACTCAGGTTCCTTTCTGACAGAAAGAGAAGTTGAGGCATAGTCCTTGACGTTACATTTTAAAATGTAGAATCATACTTTCAAATGGAAATTTTTACATAAAAACTGAAATTAAAAAAAGTGTCTAATGATAGCAATTCTCCACTTGCCTATCCCAGAGGCAGGGCAGTGTGTGACTGACCCCTTGGGAAGGAGTCACCTCAGCTTATCTACTTTGCACATGTGCTCTACCTGCCCAACCCTGTGGGCATTAGTATGTGACCCAGGCTGCACCCACAGGCCCAGTCACCGAGCACATGAATAGAAGGGCCAGGGATAGCAGTTGGTTTCCCAGCCAACAGCTCTCACTGGCTGTGCACCAGGCTTGTCTATTTTAGAATGTACTGGGTTTGTCAGTGGTGAGGGGCAGCAGTAGGTAGCAGACTGCCCGAGAGAGACGGACCCTGCAGCTCATAGAATCCGAGCACATTGTTCTTATTTGACACATTTTTTCTGGTTCCCTTCAGAAGGCATGTGTGCTTCCCACTGTGGTGTGCAGGATGAAGGGGTTGGTGAGAAACATTGTATTTGCGTGAGAAATACTGGATCCATATTTGTGTGTCTGGCCTGAGGTGTCTTTTCATTAGTTTGGAGCTCCCAAAGAGTCTAGGTGGCCTTGACAGCAAGCACCAGGTATCTCTCCTCTGCCTGGCCAACTGTGGGATTGTAAGCATGTGTCACCATCGCCCTGCGTGGTGTGTGTGTGTGGGGGGGAACGGGAGGAGGTGTAGTTCTGGGGGTTAAACCCAGATAGATCCTTGTGCTTGTAAGGAAAGTGCTTTAGCAACTAAGCCATCTTCCCAACCCCTGAGTTTTTAGTGAGCACATAGTGCCTTCTTAGGGAGACATAGTGGATATTCACGTATATAAAAAGAGCTGAGCACACGCAGCGTTGGCTGGCGCCTGTGCTCCACTGGAAGCATGAGGCTCGGCTGGCTTTGCTCTGCTACAGGGGAGGTGCCCCCATGTCAGCGGTGTCCAGTGTCACCAGGCTCCAGCTTTGTGTCTGACTCACACATAGTCACTGTGCCCGGACTGGAGCAGGGAGGCCAGGACAAGAGTTGGACATGTTTAACCTTGTTAGCTTTCTGTATCTAACACAGCCTAGGAGCAAGTGCTAGACTGGGGCAAGAATGATGCTTAGAGGAATCCATCTTCCTTAGCGAGGCGGGAACTGAGAAGCCCTGCAGAACGGCCCTCTCTGAGCCGGGACTTGTTGGGCACACAGGGCCATCATGGTGGCCATGAACATGGAAGATTCAAGACACTGTGTGTCTGTCTGCAGCTGCACAGGCCTTGGGCGGACCACTGTGAAAGTGGGCCTGTTCTTGTCCCCCATCCCCCAATCCCCGGCAGGGAGCCAGGGGCACCCTGCACTGGAGAGCATTGAGGAGCTGTGTGTGGGATAACAGCAGAGTCTGTCCCTGCCTGGGCTTTTCTTTGTGCTTTGGATTCTAAGTTAAGAATAACCGAAGGAACACTTGGCCCTGTTGACAGGCTTGATATGGAAGTTGCTATCAAATGGCTGTTTTATTCTCTGTCGCCACTGATACCACAGCATATCCAGCCTCGAGGGTCCTCTTCTAGTTGTGACTGAACAGAGCTGTGACCTGGAGCATGAAGAAGCCACTGATGTGATGTGTGTTCAATAATGTGTAGACGTTCTGGCAGGTCAATGGATATTTGAAGCCTTTGCCAGCAGAGAGAAGTGTTGGAAGTGGGATGAAAAAGATACTGTGGCAGGGAACACGCCTCATGTTTCTCTGTCTTACACCTTTAAGATAAAATATTGCTTCAAGTCTTGAATTTCTCATGGACATTAGATCTCCTTTATCACATATAAGAATGCTTATGACAATAGTTGATTACATTTCAGAAACTCAGCCAAGTGTGTGTCTGTGTACATGTGCGTGCGTGCGTGCGTGCGTGCGTGTGTGTGTGTGTGTGTGTGTGTGTGTGTGTGTGTATGTGTGTGTACACGAGTGTGCATGTGCCCATGCACGAGCATGGAGAGGCCAGAAGGAAACCTTGAGTGTCTTTCTTCATCACTCTCCACATTTTTTGGGGGGAACGGGACAGGATCTTTACTTAACTTGAAGCTCATGTTTTCCTGGGCTCTTCCTGTCTCTACTCTTCCATGCTGGGATTACAGGCAGCTGGCCATGCCTACTGGCCTTTTATGGGTGTGTAGGAGGTGAGCAGGTCTTGCTTTCCATGATACTCATATCTCTAAGCCGTCTCCTTAGCCTCCTTGATCACCTTTTATTTATTTATATTTACATTACTCATATATTATAGAGCATAGTATTGAGTTAAATCACCTTTTTTTTTTTTTTAAATGAAAAGGATCTCCAAAAGTGATTGGTAAAAAATAAGCAAAATTTTTCAATAAAATATTTGTCATTTATTTTAAATCTAGAGCCTCAGGACTAAATTTAAAGAGGTAAGTTATCTCTGGTTAATTGCATATAGGTTCAGTTTGTATCTTCTGGCTAGTTGTACATAGGTTCAGTTTGTATCTTCTGGCTAGTTGTACATAGGTTCAGTTTGTATCTTCTGGTTAATTGTACATAGGTTCAGTTTGTGTCTTCTGGCTAATTGTACATAGGTTCAGTTTGTATCTTCTGGCTAGTTGTACGTAGGTTCAGTTTGTGTCTTCTGGCTAATTGTACATAGGTTCAGTTTATATCTTCTGGCTAGTTGTACGTAGGTTCAGTTTGTGTCTTCTGGTTAATTGTACATAGGTTCAGTTTGTATCTTATGGCTAGTTGTACATAGGTTCAGTTTGTATCTTCTGGCTAATTGTACGTAGGTTCAGTTTGTATCTTCTGGCTAATTGTACATAGGTTCAGTTTGTATCTTCTGGTTAATTGTACATAGGTTCAGTTTGTATCTTCTGGCTAATTGTACATAGGTTCAGTTTGTATCTTCTGGTTAATTGTACATAGGTTCAGTTTGTATCTTCTGGTTAATTGTACATAGGTTCAGTTTGTATCTTCTGGCTAATTGCATGTAGGTTCAGTTTGTGTGCCTGCATATTCTTTGCCTCCCATCCAGTACACACACAGGAAGGAGTGAGGTCGGTTTGACTTGTACAGGTTCATTAGTTGCTTTGTCACTGGCCCTGGTCACTTCTGCTCTCACCCATCAGCAGAGAAGACACAGCAGCCCCTGTGTGCACAGTGCTTCCCTGAGCTTCCTCCAGGTTTAGCAGGAAAACAGTGGTGAAGTTCAGTGAGAGCACGAGAGAGTGTACACATCTACACAGAAGTGTAGCCCAAGGAAGACTCATGGAGGACTGCAAACTGACTAGTGGAGAATTACACTTACCCATAGGCTGGGTTAGATGGGGTGACCCTGCTCAGCCCAGTGCTAGCAAAGCCTGCAGGCAGTATCTCTCTTTGTACCACTTCCTGAGTCAGGGGAGATGGAGAACACAGCACGCTGGTGCAGAAGTGTGCTCCAAACCCTCATGGCTTCTTAGTGTAGGCTTACATTTTTCAAAACCTACCTTAATAAAGGTTTTTAAACACTTCAACCTCCCTTCTAGCCCACCAACCAAAGGTAGGGGAGAAGAAAGGTTAATAGGAAATGAGGGATGTTCACCTGTTTAGAAGTAGTTCTCTGGGGTGATTCCAAACACAAATCAGTAGTGGCAGTCCAATGCAATCAGCAAACACCAAACACAAATCAGTAGCAGTGGCTCATCCAGAAGTGGCAAGAAGCAGCTGGAATACCATGAGTTTCTCTCTACAAAGTCACAACAAGCAAAGATCAGTGAAGACCAGCAAAGCTTGCAAGGTGAACCAATGCAAGTGTCCTCTCAGTCTCTGTAGGCTTTATACTCTTTCTAAACATCTGCTCTAGCAAAACGTCACATGCCCTTTCACCAGACAGCTTCCAGTAAAACATGTCCATTCCAGCAAAACTTCTCATGTGTCTGCTTCACTAAAACATCTTCCCCTAAGACAGCTTTCGGAGAAGCATTACATGACACAACATCACGTTTCTACGAGTCTCCATAGAAACCAGAAATTTTCACTTCTCGTCAGCCTGGCCTACACCTTCTCTCACAGCCTGGTGTCTACCTCAGTTTCCCACTTTCTGCCCTCCACCCGGCTGTCAGCTTCTCTGCACCTCTCTAGCATAGTACACTTCAAGCTGTTGCTATTTACTGTGTTCCTTTATGCACTGGTTTCTCTGTGCCTGTTGCAAACCTAAGTCATGGTGTCCCTGGGTGCTCAGAAATGTCAGATCAGCAAAAGCTGGGACATGCCATGCCAAGAGACTGTAAAATTGTAGTCTCGGAATTTATTTATTTAGTATTAATTTGTATTTTCCATGACAGGGTCTCATGTAGTACATTCTGGCTTCATCGTGAAGCCAAGGATGAGCTTAAACTCCACCCTTCCTTCCTCCCTTGTAAGTGCTGGGTTACAAACTTGTGCCTTCACACTCAGACCGTGGTTTCATTGTTAAGAATACTTATGTATCCCCCAAAGACTGGATGGAAGGTCGTGTGATTGAAACAGTTGAGTGTGTAGTAGCATTGGTAGGGTTTGTGCTACAGCTTTGATGGGGTCTGTCCTTTGGTCTCCATTCCTGAAATAGACCAGATATATGAGCATTTATGATTAGGCTTTTCCATTGTGGTGTCAGCGTTACTTTGCTTAAGTCTGTGACCTGAAACTTAGGACTACAGCAGCAAAGACTGAAAGCATGGAGAATACCCTGCTATCCCACAGCCCACAACAGAGTATAAGGCAACAGTTTATAACGTGTGACTCTGCCACTGCATGTCTCTGTCTGCACATGCCTGTCTATCTACTGGCCCACACAGGAAGATTCATCTCGAATTAAACCTGGAAATCTGGGGCTGGAGAGATGGCTCAGTGGTTAGAGCACTGACTGCTCTTCCAGAGATCCTGAGTTCAATTCCCAGCAACCACATGGTGGCTCACAACCATCTATAATGGAATCTCATGCCCTCTTCAGGTATGTCTGAAGACAGCAATAATGTACTCGTATACATAAAATAAATACATATTTAAGAAAACCCTGGAAATCTAACCTAAAACTTGGATATCCTACAGTCAGACTCGGATATAGATAAATCTGGATAGTTGATCAGTTTTTTAAAAGAGATTTTAGAAAAGCAGGTCACTTTTAATTTAAGTATTTGTTTCCCTTAAACATTTTATGGCTAAGACTTATTCTCACTTTCAGAAACACAGCTCTGAAAGAAAACAGTGCAGTTTCAGAAGCAAATGGCACTCTTCATTCTAGATGGGGCTGCCACATACATTTCTCTTCAACATTTATTTTATTCATCCACATCCTCTCTGAAACAAGGTAGCTGATGCCTAAAAATATGCCAGGCCGCCTTGCCTGCGAGGCTTTGAAGTTAAAGCTGTGGCACCCCCGTCTGTGCTTATGGTTGTAAATGCATAGACTCGTTGTTAGCTAACACCATCTGTTTAATAAGCCTGAAAAAGAAATTGGATGGGACTGTGTGTGTGTATATATGGATGGATGGGACTGTGTGTGTGTGTGTGTGTGTGTGTGTGTGTGTGTGTGTGTGTGTATGGGACTGTGTGTGTATATATGGATGGATGGGACTGTGTGTGTGCGTGTGTGTGTGTGTGTGTGTGTGTATGAATGGGACTGTGTGTGTGTGTGTGTGTATGTGTGTGTGTATGTATGAATGGGATTGTGTGTGTGTATATATGGATGGATGGGACTGTGTGTGTGTGTGTGTGTGTGTGTGTGTGTGTGTGTGTGTGTGTGGATGTGCAAAAACGAGCCAGCAGCTCCAGCTCCAAATGGGCTTTCAGTGTTTCTAGGGGTACCAGTTGCTGGAGTACTGCGCAGGGAAGGCGCATTCCTTGACAGTCGGCTAGGGATCGGCATCTGGAGTTGTGCAGTTTCGCAGCAGGCAGGAGAGGGGGGGGCATTAAATCCTCTTCCTTTGCTGGAAGAGGGGAGGACTCTTAAAGCCCTCTGCGTCTGATAAAGGAGTCGCTCACCTTGAAAATCAAAACTCTCTGTGTCACCTTTAAATCAGAACAGCTCTCCTAACCCGAGGGGGTGTTGGAGGGTGGCTTTGACAAAAGCACTGCTTGCGACACTGAGTTACACTTCTACTATTAGGAGCTAAGTTAAAGTTTCTGGGCAGAGCGGGTCCCAGTGTTGCACAGCTCCACGTTGTGAATCCTTAGTGGGTGAGCCACAGAGAGTCCATAGGCTGAGGATTCCCCCGTGGGTGAGCCGCAGAGGTCATAGGCCGAGGATTCCCCCGTGGGTGAGCTGCAGAGGCCATAGGCTGAGGATTCCCCCGTGGGTGAGCCGCAGAGGCCATAGGCTGAGGATTCCTCCGTGGGTGAGCCGCAGAGGCCATAGGCTGAGGATTCCCCCGTGGGTGAGCCGCAGAGGCCATAGGCTGAGGATTCCCCCGTGGGTGAGCCGCAGAAGCCATAGGCTGAGGCATCATCATGGCTCCATCAGGACAGTGTGTCTCAGAAGCCGGAGAGAAGGGCCTCTGTGTAACCAGTGGTGGCCTGCTCGTCCTCAGTGAGCTCACAGTTTGAACTCCCACTTTCAGAGGGCAGTATATGAGTTTCTGGTTTCTTCCTATGGTCACCTCCCCCTGCCCCAATTTGGAGGCATTTTTGATTAATGAAACAGTGATGGCCCTGTTAATCGCAGGTCTTGTCAAACACTGCAGACTTTCTGTTTTGTGGGGGGGGGGGGGAGGGGATGCTTTTAGTGGCAAGAGCAGTTCATTTGGGAGTGTTCTAAATCATGGGCTAGGAAGAGAGATGATAAAGACCATCCTACAAAAGCATGAGTCACAAATAAGTAAAAATAGCGTTTTACCCCTATCCCCTTCAGATTCCTCAACTCAGACTTTATACGTTCTGCATACATCCTTCAACCATGTTATTGTTCTAAGATTCTTTACCAAAGCAGAACTTACTCAGACAGCGAAGGGCAAGCAACAGGCTACGTACTATAATGCTTTGCCTGTAGGTAAAGTATACCCAGCACCACCCCGCAGACTTTAATGGATAATGTACATCATCAAAATCAGCTCCCAGGGTCACCAGGGGTGCTGGCATAAGCTCCTAGGGTCCCCTTGGGGCTAGCATGCAGCAGACTAGTAAGCAGAGAGTGAGTTAGTGACGTGCAGACCGAGGCACAGGCTCTCAGAGGAGCAGACTGGTACGGAGCTGCCTCGGAGCAGGTTTATGGCTCATGCCTGGAGTCTCAGCAGGGTGAGCTGAACAGGAGGATCCTCAGTTCAGGGGCAGCTTGCATACCAGAGTGAGACTTTGTCACAAGAGGGAAAGGACAGCCTGGTTTGACAAAGACCGGAGAATTGAGGCAGATTTGGGCTGGGGCCTGGAGAGAGATTTGTTTAGTTTTGTTTTCCTTTGAATTAGGGTCTCTTCTGTAGCCAGACTTGCCCTGGGTGTGACCACTGGCCTCTTGAGTGTTTACGTGGTGGGTGTGAGTCATCTTACGGAGCTGAAATACTTCTTCTTCATGTCCACCAACCATGGAGGACTTGTAGAGGCCCTAAGAAGAGGCGTGTGTGTGTATGTGCACGTGCATGGGTGCATAGTTGTACAGTCATGATCTCTACCCTTTATCCCTCCTGTCCCCACTGGTCTTTGCCATTGCAGACAGATGTCTGTAGCAACTGCAGAAACTATATGCATGAGGGCGGTTTGTGGGCAAAGTAATCATCCTTGACAAATGGGAACTGTGTGGTGGTGCTTTGTGGTAGCTTACATATAGAAACCATTTAGTTCTTTTTTTAAAATGTTTTTATTTATTTTTGTTTTACAGTGTTTGAAAGGAACACGATGCTGATCTAGTCGTGGCAAAAGTAAGTTGACAAGTCCTGTGCTGGAGGCAAGTGCCTTTTGAGTTAGAAAGCGTGTCGAAGTGGAACTCCGATTAACTGAATGGGGGGAGGGTATTTTAATTTTTAATATTGTAGCTCATGGTGGCCTCAAATTCACTATGTACCTGAGGATGGCTTTGAACTCATGATTCTCATGCCTTTACCTGCAAGTGCTGGGGTTATTGGCATGGTCCCACCAAGCCTCACAGGTTTCTAAGAGAGAAGTTGACTTGGAGATAAAATTGGCATAGAAAATAGGGTACCCCAGTTCACTTTCATTTGGACGTGATGCACTCAGGTGTCTTAGCTCCAAGCTAGGTCTCCTGTCCCTGAGCAAACTGGAACAGCTGTGGGATGGCTACCCTGCCGCTGGACAAGTGAAAGGGCTCCCTGTTGGTCTGTCCTGTGTCACCTTCTCTTCCGCCCCTGACAGCTAAGCTCACTGAGCCTTTGAGCTATGGCTGCTGGGTTATAGGTCATTCTTTCATTCAGTTAACATTTGTCTGTGTACCCACTGGGTTTTAGATATCATTTCAAACTCAACTGAGGCAATAAAGGGATGTGACAGGGACCTACTTACGTGATAATGTATGATGGGAACAGATCTGGAAGCTTAGAAAGGGCTGAGCTACCCGGAAAGCAGCTGGTGGACTTGGTGAAGGGACCATTCCTTTACTCTTTCTGCAAGTGTGGCTGCATCTTTTCTGAATTCTCTTCTCTCTTGAACAGATGTCAGCCTTACTGGCTACTCCTGAGGAGTCCTTTTCTGCCCCCACTACATCACCTCGAGTGTGATTTCCATCAGTTCTCAATTCCTTGACCTCTGGGAGGAGGGTTGTCACATCATCATCAACATCACCATCACTATCACCATCATTACCACCATCAGGAATGACTTAGAATTGTTTTCCATTTTGAATTTCCGTGTGGGTAAAATTCTTCTCCTTGAGCCCCTTTGAATTTAGGTGATACAAAGAAATGTATTACCTTCAACATTGATTCAGAGCAATCATAAGCAACCCTGACCCTTTATCTTATGCAGGCCTCTGGTTTTTACAGAATTTACTTCTGTGATCTGCTGCTTTGGTGAGCTTTTCAGCTCATACAAACAGGAGGGTCTTAGGGAAGTAAAAGTTGACACAAGGCAGAAGCAGCTGTGGAAATCTGTGCACTTGGGTGTGAGGTCAGGAGTTGAAAAGACTCCATTATGGAAGGTCAGTATGCTGTGACTTTGATCAGCAGATCACGCTCACAGCAGACCTTTGGGCACTCAAAGACATTCCAGGGCTTGCTGGGTAAATGTGGTGTTGCCCAGGCTGGGGGCTCACTCTTAGACCCTCAGAGCAGGCAGAGTGCATCAGGAGGGACTCAACCTGAGCCCATAGTAACTAACTGCAGGACAGTTAATCTAGGTCCCTAATCCCAGGCAAACATAGGGCTTAAGAGGAGTCAAGGGAAAAGTGAAGGAATCAAACGTGTTTCTGTTCTTTTACCTTTCTTTAATACCTTAAGCTAATTACTGTTCCTGTAACCTCTAAACTTCCCACCCCTGAAGTGGTGGGAAGTGGTCTGAAGTGGTCCCGGCTGGATATAGTGTTGTACGTTCTAAATCTCAGCACCAGGTCAACCCAGGGCTACATGGTGAGGACCCCCTTTCTCTTTTTCCTTATCTCCTACAAAAACACCAAAAAAAGTTGTTCCCTTTTCAGAACTAAGTAAAATTATCCATGTTTTACATTTAAAAACACAAATCATATATTTTTAAAACTTTTTGATGTACATATTGTGCCAAAATATGAATTGGTCACAAGGCTATAGAATTTAAGGCCTGCCAGTGCATAGGGACTCCTGGAAGCTAGGCTACAAGGCACAGCCTAAGTATCTAGCCAAGTATTGAGCAGGTCTGATTTACTTGTCTTGTGGGCATTTCCAAATAGTGTGGATTACAGATTAAGGGGTGCTGATTAAGAGGTAGAAAATAACTTTATAGATAGCAAAGTGGGTTCAAGCTGCCATTAAACGGTTCTGCCTGAATCTTCAGCCAAGCACCTAATGACTTGAAAATTACTTAATGTCTTATGGGAGTTCACCCTTTGCAGAAACCTTAATTCAGAATCTTTTCCAGTTGTTAGAGGGCGGTTGGGCACAGTGTACCAGCTCTTCCCTTTGCTGATGCTTATGCGTGCCAAGTCTTATCTGGTCCAGGAGCTCCTGTTGTATAAACAAATGATTTCCGAGAGCCATATGAGCAGAGAAAACGACAGCCATCATGGTGTTTGTTGTAGGATAGATGTTTTTGCTCTTTTCTTTTGGTGGTGGATTTTCGTGAAGACACACTCTGCATGGGAAGGAACTTTGTTTTTGAATGCTGAAGCGTTCATAAGTAATACATACATCAGCATCAGTTCCGAATTACTGGATGTCAGGAGCTGATTGAGTAGTTTGTTGCTCTGTGCATGTAATACTGACCTAGTAGTACCCATGGGGACATGGCCCTCACTGTGAAGCTGCCCCAGGTTGAGTGGATGTTTCAGGAATCCCAGTGAGGTTTGTTTGCATCAAGAACCTTCTTTTGCCCATACCTTGTCGTAGAATGGGTGTAGTACTCCAGTCAGTGTATTTGTGTGCCATCTTCTAGAGAGTTGTAGGGCTAAGTTGTGAGGAAGCAGTGTCATTTCAAAGAGCCGTTCGGTGACACCTGCACCCAAGTTTATAGCTAGTCGTCATGGTCTTTCTCAAAGCTGCCACTGTTCTGTGTAGTTGCTGTAGGGCTGAGTTCCCTGTTCAACTGTAGTCTTTGTCAGATAAAATCATGCTCTGTGCTGAAACCAATGCTAAGTCACAGTAGACCCTTCAAAACTGCCAGCTTCAGGCACAAATGCCAGTGAGAGCCAGAAAGGGCAGCAAGAGCCGGGGGAGGCCACGGGGTGTGTGGTCAAGTAGTGGAAGGAATCCTATTACACGTTCAAGAACAGTGGCTTCTCCTCTCCACCTAGGGTTTTATTTGTGGAAATTGTGCTGTTAATAGCATTATATGGAGATAAGCTAGCCATTCTTTGGCTTTTTCTCCAGAAGTACAAAGTGTCAAGCAGACAAATTAATAGATAATTCTTTAGAATAATGTAATCCAAGCAATCAGAGCTAATCCAGAGATAAAAGAAGACCCAAGAGCAAATTGAAACCATCAAAGTAGTTTTATTGTTTGCATTTCTAGCAGTCTGAGGGGATACTCTTCTGAGTGTGGATTCTATAAATTTACTACTTTAAATGTATAAAACGTGTCTTCTGAAAGTGAAATTACAAGCACACAAATTTTGGAAGAAAAAAAATCTACTTGTTTGTATAGAAGGCTGATTAAATTGATTGAATGAAGTAATTTAGAACCTTGTTTAAATAGATTTGCTTACAATAACACCTACTTTAGTCATAGCTGCTCTTCGTGTAGCAGGCTAATTTCCTTGTGCCCTGGAAAACCTTTGTCTTAAGTTTAAAAGTCTTTCCAGTGCCTTCCATGATAGTGAAGCCCCTGCTACATCGGCATCGCAGGAAGACCAAGAATCCTTCTAGCTGTTCCCTGCAGCTAGAGAGCTGCATTGGCGACTACGGGGACTCTGGCTGTCCAAACAGCACAGTGGCCTTCCAAAAGCAGAGTGCACAGAGACATGCTCCTGGTGAGATGCGTGGCGTGGGTATCCACAGCTGCTTCTCAAGGCGAGGGTGGGTTTCCATAGTGGAACTACTTGTCTTGTAGGAAGAGACATAATCTAGTTCCACATAGTTACATTTTTGAAATTGGAGGCCGCATGGAGTCATGCTAGTTTGAAGCTGTGATGGGTGATTGCTGTACAGCTGGTCCAGAGGTGGCCAAGGGTAGCAGGTCTTTCTTCAATTTGAACAAGAATTTTTTGAGCTTCAGTGCTCAACAGAGCTTTCAAAATGCTCGTTTTAGGGTGGCATGCAGATATGCCTCCAATGCCAATGTAGGGAGGGCATGATTTGGGGTGAAGCACCTTCCTGTGCGTGTGATAGCTGCTTTAGGGAAGTGAGAGAGAGGAAAGAGGAGAAAGAAGAACTCCAGCCTCACTCCCAGCCTTCTGAGGAAGCCATCACTTCCTGGATGGAGTGACAGGACCCAAGCTTGATGTGCCTGCCCATTGGTGGGGATTGGAGAAGGCATCTCTCGTGCGCGGGCGTGCCATGTCCTTTACCAACTGACACGTGTACTAAGTGCTGCCCAGTTCAGGGAACTGTAGGATTTGCTCACAGTCTCCTTGCCTCTGACACCACCCTCACTGGCGATTGACCCATTCTGGAAGTAACTGGCTAAGGGCAAATTCAGAAGCTCACTGAGGATTATATTTCACACAACCCACCCTCCTGCTGACTGGGGGTCAGGCAAGAGAATGGCTTTGAGTTGGGGATAAAAGGAACAGCAAGTTTTGCATGAAGGAGCATGCTTCAAGTTCTGTTTTAGACTCAAAGGCAATTGTTTTTTTTAGTCCTGGGCCAAAAATAGTTACATGTCACCCATAATAACTGACCAGCTCTCTCTTTCATAAATCTCTGGATTGTAAAAGTGCTACTGTCTAAGAAGAGAAAGCCTGCCCTCTGCTAGCACACAGTTCCCAAGATAATAAACAGCCCTTCCAGACAGTGCAAAGCCAGGCAGGTAGTGAGGACAGTTGCAAGAGAAGAGCTACGTATAAACGTGAACTACCATAATGCAAGGAAAGAGGAACAGTTTGAGGTCGGTTGTTAGTCCCAACAGAACATTTTATCCATTCATTCTGGAACTGTTAACCACCACAGTGGGTCCGCCTCTGTTCTGGGCCAGCGTGGCTGTGCCTGTTTGTGTCATTTGGCCTCTGAGAAGAGTGAAGCAGAAGAGAAACGATCTACTCAAGGACTGACACCCAGTAATGGCCAGACCCAAGCACTCCACAGACCAGGCGCACCTTTCTCTTTCCACTCTCCGGTGAACCTACAGAGCTCAGTCGAGCAGAAGGCAGGCATTAGCCGTGCACAATTTAACCGGCAATTTTACACTCATCTTTTCTTTCCTCTTCACTGAATTTAAAGGGACTTCCTCCCTTACTTACAGTAGTAAAAATAGTAAAGGTATTTTAGTAGGAACAATGAGAACCCCCACCCCTCAAAAGTCTCTCTAAACCCGACCCGGTCTTTGGAGGTCCCCTGGAATAGCAAGAAAGTGATTTCAGGCAGTAGAGATGGGGGAGCCGGTGGACACCCGTGTCTTTCTCTGCTGAGTTTAGGGTTTTATTTTCATCTCAGAGCATTCATCAGGAGAGAAGATAGAGTAGAGCAGGGCACAGACTCACTGGGAGGAAACTTTGCCCTCCTACATCACATAACCACAGACCTCAGCTACTTGGGTCTGTTGTTTTAGCATGGACACCTTCCCCCAAGAGCTGTGCGCTGCTGGCTGGCCGTGTGGTGGAGGTTGGTGTGTTGGTTCTGTGCCTTGCATAGACTTGCTGTTTGTAGAAATTGCATGTGAAGGAATGATTCTTAATGAAATCTGTACAAGGGGTTTCATAAAAGATGCTTGTCTCTATCCCTGAACTCTTACTAAAAACACCTGTACTTGGTGTGAGACTGGTTAAGTCCCAACCATAAAAAATGCATCTAAAGTCAACATTTTGCCTTAAAGAAGGTTATTACTGCCAGGTTTTAATCCACAAACAATTTTTAAATATCTTTTTCATTTTATGTACATTAATGTTTTGCCTGCATGTGCGTCTGTGTGAGGGTGTCAGATCTCCTGGAACTGGAATTACAGACAGCTGTGAGCTGCCATGTGGGTGCTGGGAATTGAACATGGGTCCTCTGAAAGAACAGCCAGGGTTCTTAAACTGCTGAGCATCTCCCCAGCCCATAACCAGTTTTTATTTAAGCAGAAAACCTGTTTGTTTGTTTGTTTGTTTGTTTGTTTGTCGTGGATGCTGTCACAAACTGTTTTGTACTTGGAGGCTTGAAACAACAGACATTTTCCCTGACAGCTTTGGAGATCGGAAGTTAGCGTTAAGGTTGTCTGCAGGCTCATGCTACCTCCAGAGGCTTGGGGAGAATCCATCCCTCCCTTCCTGGTAGCTTCAGGCCTTGGCTTGAGGCCTATCCTGTTGTCTCTCCTGTCTTCATATTGCTTCCTCCTTTGTGCACACTTGTACCCTGTCATGGGCTGTTTCTCTACAAATGGGGAGCCAAGCTACATGTTTAGGTAGCATCTCCATTTTGCATGGAGCTTGTGTTGGGTGAAGATCCTTCTTAGGTATTTTCTTTCTTTTTGCTGCTAGAAGATCTGGTTCCCTGTCAGCAGCCAGGTGTGTTCAGCTTCGGGTCCAGAGGGTAAATAAATCAGGGCTGGGCCATCCGTGCTCATGGAATGGTCTTAGCTCAAATAATGTAGTAAGCGTTGTCGTCTAGATGGACAGATGTTGGGCAGTGGAATTCTCTGAGGCCAAGAGTGTAACGAGAGTCTGGCCTCCTGCTGAGTGAGATAAGGCCCAAGACAGAAGCTTGAGCCTAAAGAGTAAAAGGAAGCCCCAGTCTAATGTCATGGCTATAGCATGGATGTCATTTTGAGTGTCCTTGGCCTAGATCCTCATCCTCTTGAGTTCCTGGGAGAGTGACCGGCAGAGCTGGCGAACAGGGTGATCCGTCTAGCTATTGAAGGGTGAGAGGCAGGCGATGACACCATCCCACACTAGACCTGTTAAATGCAGATTTATCACTTAAAAAATGTGCTTGTGTGTATGTGTATGTGTGTGTGTGTGTGTGTGTGTGTGTATATATATATATATATATATAGAGAGAGAGAGAGAGAGAGTCAGTTTTGGCTATTATTTTAACTTAATGAAGTACCTTGAAATATATTTTTCTTAATTGATTTTATTTTCCCTTTTCAGCTGTGTGCTTATTATTTATGACTTTTGTAAGGACAACTTGATGAAATGTTGACAGAGGAACAACGTGCAAAGCCCTGTGCCCAAACCATGCTCTCCTGGGCTGTTGGTGCCCTGGGGTGTCTGCCCAGCAGAATCTCACTTGTCCAGGGTTTTCTTCACACTAATTAAGACAGGCCTCTGCGTGCCTTGCTGTGATCATGTGATCATAGGTCTAGTGATCATGGGACAGTGCCCTGACCGCCTCTGCGATAGGGCTTTTGGTTAGCCACTGTGCTGAGAGGGCCTTCATTGGTGTCCGTGATTCTAAATTCTGAGCCTGTTTCCTGTCACATAAGTAGTGTTTCCATTGCTTTGACAAAAACACCCTCACTGAAACACGTTCAGGAGGAAATGACTTATTTGGCCTACACTTCCACATTACTATTCACTATCAAAGGAAGTCAGGACAGGAACTCAAACAGAGCAGGAACCCGGAGGAAGAGCTGATGCAGGGGCCATGGAGGGGTGCTGCTTACTGGCTTGCTCCTGGTGATTTTCCCAGCCTGCTTTCTTATAGAACATAGGTCCACCAATATAGGGATGACACCAAACACAATTGGCTGGACCCTCCCCCACCAATCACTAATTAAGAAAATGTCTGAAGCCCTGTCTTATGGAGACATATTTTCAGTTGAGCTTCCCTCCTCTCAGATGACTCTAGCTTATGTCAAGTTGGCATACAACTGCCCAGCACAGGTAGTGAGTGTTTTGTTTTTTAAAGGAGGGGCAGGAATTCTGTGCTCAGATAGAGCAGTTTCTCTCTGTTTCTCTCTCTCTCTCTCTCTCTCTCTCTCTCTCTCTCTCTGTTTCTCTCTCTCTCTCTCTCTCTCTCTCTCTCTCTCTCTCTCTCTCTCTGTGTGTGTGTGTGTGTGTATGTGAGAGAGACAGAGAGAGACAGAGAGACAGACAGAGAGAGAGAGAGAGAGAGAGTGTGTGTATGTGTGTGTGAGAGAGAGAGAGAAAGAGAGAGAGAGAGAGAGAGAGAGAGAGAGAGAGAGAGAGAACGACCTGTGGAATGCCAGGTGACAGCCTCAGATGTCACCCCCAGAGCTATCCACCTCTTCTCACTGGTCTGGAGTTTACCACTAGGCCAGACTGAATGACCAGGGAGCCCCAGGGATTGGAGATTCCCTTGTGTCTATCTCCCTGCTGCTGGGATTACAAATGTGCATTAGCACAGCTGCCATTTTGATGTGTGTTCTGGAGGTCAAACTCAGGTCTTCATGTTTTCAGGACAAGCACTTTCCCAGTTATCCCCAAAAGCCCTGGCTCCCAGACTGTCTTTAAAGGGCTCACCTGTACTGAAGACTGCTCCTCCAGGGCTGTGGTCTTTAGAGTCATGGCTGGTGAGCGTAGCTGCTGCTCAGATGTTGTAGGCATGCCACTCAGTAGAGAAGGAGGTCAGAATGTAAAGTGAAGGGAACGCGGGTCCCTGTGTGCAGTCCTGTTGACAGCAACGTGTCAGCAGTTGGTTTACATGACGGAGCGGAAAGGGCTGATCCAGGGAAGCGAGTCCTGACCTCAGCGCTGACACTGTGGTGCTATTAGGAGACCATGGCTGCTGTGCTGACTGTCCAGAGACAGGGTTCATACCCCAGCACCTGAAGCGGGGAGCCCCAGGTGAGAGCTGGGTCACCAGGATGGGCTGGCCAGGGGTTGGCTTACTTCCCAGCTCTAAAATAAGGAGATTTGTGCAGCAGGCCAGCGGAAGCCTGCCTTCCTCTCTGCCTGCTTTCTTCTGTCAGGATCCAGTGTTATATTAATTTAAAACAAGCAAGGAGAACCTTTGTCTGGGGATGGCTTTGTCCATCTTTAGAAGAGCATTTTGAAAAGCGGACCTTCTTCTAGACCGGAGGAAAGAGTAACTGAAATGTAAGTTAACTGCCGCGTAGCCTGCTTTGCTGCTACCAGATAGAAGATGCACCTTTCCTCATAATAGAGCGGGGCGTGCCTTCAGCTTCGAAAATAAGCACCACTTTGCTGGCAGGAAGACATTGGAATAGCCGCGTATGCAGCTGTGGTACCGGCCGGAGCTCTGAGGCCAGGAGGCCATCAACTGCCAGAACGAAACCCACAGTGTCGTTCCTTATGTTTGCATTTAATTAATTTTGGGTACTGGCCAGTGTAGTATTATCCGCATGTCTCTTTTTTTATGGTGACAAAGAGGATATCAGGGGTCTGTTTTATAGATTTTACTGTATCAGAGTAAGACTGGAGGGAAAGTAAAAAGTTTGGGAAATGATCACTTCAAACCGACAGAGCAAATATGTTGTTCAGAAAAAAGTACTTGTTGTCTGTTGGAAATGCGGCTTTTCTGATTCATCGTCTTTGTCCATCTCTGGAAGGTAAAGCCTAAGTCAGGGAGTATCTTATTCCTGCTTTCATGAAAGTCTAGGCAGCCATCCTTACCCCGGATCTTTACCCCAGGAGCCCCCGTCCCGTGTCTGTCAGTGCAGGTTTGAGACAGTTCGCCGCCATTTCTGCTCCTTTTCCTGTCAGCCTGTGTCCTCACTGGGTTATAGTCAACAGTGTTGTTTACTGACCTGAAGGTGCTTCTCTCCAACAGCCTCCCCTTGTCTGCCACCTCTGTGTGGAGTCTTCCGGTTATCCTGGTGCTGTTTACCGGGTCTCTTAGCCTAGTTCCTGTGGCATGCAGAGAGACACTGGCCAGCCGTGTGCTCTGCCTACTTGTCTTTGTCTCTGACAGCCAGGATTTGTGGGTTCTCCCCAGCATCAGCCTTCCCTCACGTTTCCCCCTTTCATGTTCATGTCTCTGTGCCTGACGGAAAATGAACGTGTGCCGTTCCGTTGTCGCACTGTGACGGGGAGGGTGTGAACTGTTTAGAAGAAGTATCAGACCACCTGGCTCTCATAGTTATGATTAAGTTTCTCTGAAAGTTTTCATTTGAAGTTGAAGATGTGGCTCAGTGGTTAGCGTACAAGGCCTTGGGTCAGTCTCCATAAATATCCTACCGTGAAGTCGTGTTTCTTTGGGGGCTATATTAGGTGGCATTCTTGTACCATTGGCCTTCTTCAAGATTCAGCTGTGTACTGTGCATGAAATTAATTCACCTTTCTACTGCCTCCCATGGCATCCACCTTATGAATGTACCACAGTTTCTAAGTATCTCCCATCAGTGCATATCTGGGTCATTCCTCTTTTTATTTTTCGATATTTTTGTCAGTGCTGCTGTAAACATTCTTGAGGGTGCTGCTGCCGTTGCTTCCCTATGAGAGCTACCTAAGGGCAGAACTCCCCAGTCAGAGTGTCTGTAGACCCTCCACTCCACTGGATAATGCCACATTGGTTTCCGAAGTGTGGCTGTACCATGTGACATGCCTGTGAAGAAGTAGTGACTTTAGGAGGAAGAGTCTAGAGAGAAGATGGAAAGCAGCCTCAGCTAAGCATCTGACAGGAAAGGGATCCCGTCAGCTGTGGTGCAGTACAACTTCCTGTTGAGGAATGGAGTAATCGTGGGGTACTGAGGAAGAGAGGGGGCTTTAAATTGTCACTGGGGAAACGGTAGCTACTTCATGGACAGGAGTCACATTGTCCTGGTGAGCAGAGTCCACCTTGCTTGGGGTGGACATGCCCGATCCTCTCCTCAGGTGCTGCGAGACGCAGACACGTCTGTTCCCAGGGCAAGTGGGCGGTGTCTGGGTTCCAAGGAAGCTGTCACAGTCCCGACAGGAGGGCCAGTTACCTCCCTCCAGTCACAGTGGCCCCTTGTGACGGCCGTGCCGTGTGTTCCTCACAGTTGCACACTTAGACTTCTGTGCACTTACATAGTGCAGTCTCTTCTGCTTCCTAGCTGTGCCTGATGAGAAGTCAGGAGGCCTGGGGGCTCCTCATTCACTTGACCAGGATGAGAAGAAAAAACGTCTCAGCTAATGGAATAGGAAATGACTCTGAGCTGTGACACAGCCCTCAGTGAACTGATCACCCTGAGTTTTAAGCCAGAGGGGTATGTTTGCTTTTCAAAGAATTCCCATTCTTCCAAATGTAGATGCGGGGATGTGTGACTTCTTTTGTTGCTGTTTCTGAATTGGAAAGTAGAGCATTAAACCATTAAAAGCACGTGGTCTCTGGAGGCTGAGAAGGGCAGCTTTTTTTAACTTGTTATTTTTGGACCCTCTTCATTAATAATAACATTCATCAGATACGTCTGATTCCAGGCCACCGAGATCACTGATGCTGGCGTCTTCAAGATAAATACATCGTAGCTTTTCATTATATGCTTGCTGACTGGTAGGATTGCCTGTTAGACAACAATAGTGATTTTCCAACTGGAGGAAACACCATGGTGTTCTGTAACTTAACACGTGGACACTACCAGAGAGGTGGGAAAGAACCCAAATGTCCCACGATTGAGTTTGCCTCATTTAACTTGTAAAGCCCCCTGGAGTAAAGGCACAGTCTTAGTTAAAATATTGACTGCCCAAATTAATAAGTAAGTTGGACAGATGTTTAGGTTGCTAAATAAGAAAGCAGGACAAGAAATCACTTGTGGAATATGAGTTTAATTTTGAAAACAAAATTCCTATGTGGGAAAAGCCTATAGAAACCACACGGAATGTGAACAGTTGTCTTCAGGACATGAGGTTATGGGGTTTCCTTGTCAGTGTTTGCTAATGTGACTGTAGAGTTTTATAATAAAGTTAACTAGAAGGGTGGGTTTCAGGGAAGTCAATCTGGATTTCAGTTGCTGCTCTCCCAGTAGCCATGGGCAAACTAGTTTAATGGACCCCATTCACAAGGCTGTTGTCAGTTGACCTGCCAACCCCCTCTCTCCACTCTGGTTCCCTGTTTCCCCTTCATGGGTGAAACTAGCCTCACCCAGTCCACACCCAGAAGCTGTGGATGCTGTCCTTCTGTCTGGTTTCTCTTCTGTCCTGTTGTGGCCTGTCTCGGATTACACCCTCTCGGGACTTCTGTTTTAGCTCTGGCAACTGATGGTAATTTTTAGAGAATAATTGATGAGTAGGAAAGACTACTTGGCCTTATGATGTGGTGGTTTGAATAAGAATGGCCCTCATGGGTTCATGTATTTGATCGTGTAGTCATGAAGAGTGGCACTATATGAAAGGATTAAAGGGCTTAGGAGGTGTGGTCTAGCTGGAGGAAGTGGCTCTGATGTTCTGAAAGCCCACACCAAGCTCAGAGTCAGTCTCTGTCTGTCTGTCTGTCCCCCCCCCCCTTTCTCCCTCTCTGCCTGTGAATCAGGATTTAGCTACGACTTCATGTCTGTCTGCCACCATGCTCCCTATGATGATGATCCTGGACTAAGCCTCTGAAACTGTAAGCAAGCCTCCAATTAAATGTTTTATTTATAAGAGCTGCTTTAGTCATGGTGCCTCTTCACAGCAATAGGACAGTGACTAAGACATATCACAAGAGGGGAAATTCAAAATACTGAACTTCTTTAAGTTTCAACTATTTAAAATATTTTGACATACATATATTTAATATGTGTATAATGACATTCATATTAACTTGAGGGCATCCATTTTAGTTTTTTTTTGGGAGGGGGGGTTTGTGAGAAAGAAATATGTGTTTTCTAAACAGGCTGGTGTTCTTGGCTCCATCAGATCTTTGAATCAAAAGGGACTGATGGCTAAAGTTTCCAGGGCTAAATGTGAGCCAAGAGGTGTTGGTGCTGAGCCCCCAAGAACAGGACCAGAGATCACAGAGATGTAGGGTCTCATGTACCTCGGAGTAAGTGTGCTTAGGATACAGAAGGGAAAACCAATTAGAACAGTGGTAGCCATAGCTTGACCAGAAACCATGGATAATCTTGCCCTAGCTCGGTTTCAGGAACATCTTTAGCACCTATCTGTTTAGTAAAACCCATTTCATGTGGGCTTAAGTTTGTCTATTTAGATCATACGTGTAGCATCTGAGGTCTCCCAAGGCGTGTGGAGATCTAAACAAGCAAACAGCAGAAGTGCATTCTTGCTCTTTTTCAGAGTAACATCCAAGTCGCTCACCTTTGTCCTCTCCAGAATAGCAGGTTCTTTGTGTGCCTCTGGCTGACTTGGGGCAAGTTACTGGGCATGCAGAGAAGCGATGAGGGCTATAATCTCTAGGGCCTCCTATCACAAGAGTCCAAAAATGACTCGGTAATTTCACTGTGTAACTAATTTAAAGTCATAGGAGATCAGCAACAGTAAGTTCTGATCTCTTCAGGTTCCAGGCTCTTCTGTAGATGGGTTGATGGGAATAGCACCTTTCTGAGCAAGGCCGAATTTCCTCATGGCCCTGTACCAGCTCAAATTAGTATGAGGCAAACCAGAACACAGGGATAGGAGTTTCATACAAACCAGTCACTTGGTGCTGGCTCTGGGTGTTTGGATACAGTGGATTCTAGCAGCCACAGGCATCTCATCAGGAAGTACATGTGGACTTGTTTTCTTTTGTCTAGTTTCAGAGGGAAAGTGTTGCATTAGCTAAGTTGCATGATATTTGGACTTATCAAGAAATGGATATATGACATTAGCTCATGTTCACCAAGCATCTTTCCTCAGGCCATCTCCTGAGTCACCTGATATGCTCCACATTCCTCTCTTGAACTTCTGGTGTGGGGTGTAGTTCCCCATCCCCATGACTTACAGACAGATATGTCCCAGGCCCACCACAGTCCTTCAGATAGTTGTGACTTATCTCTATCCTTTCTTCCTTCTCTCTAGAGTCTCATGAGCCATTAAACACATCAGATTGCAGGGGGATCTCTGTGATCATACTTCCTTCATCCTAACGTGACCGTCTTTCTTTTAAAAGGCTTTGTTAAGTCTAAAATTAGGATTGTAAAACTACCTAAGAGAGACAGGAGGGCTCTCCCACTTTCAGAATTCAGTTTTGTTCATTGTACTGCTTTACACAAGAAGTAATTAAATGGGTTGGGAGAATATGTTACACTTATTTTTAGTAACAGGCACGTCACATTCATCATCATTACTGCACACTCCTCTTGATTGCATCCTCTCGGGGACTAAAATCCTGGGACTGTTATAAGTAGCGCCAGTGGCTGGTTTTGGCCGTGTTTGATTTAGCTGTGAATATATAGGTCTTAACAGATCAAGGTTGGGAAAGGTCATCCATACTAGTTTTTACACAAAACCTATATTTGCAGGGGTTTAAATGTACTTTTAAGAGGGTGTGGGCTGTGGCCCGGGTGAGGGAGAGATGCCACCCCCTTGCTCCTCGCCACCTGTGGCAGGCAGGAGAGCTGGCCCTGCCCCTCATCAGTGGCTGTAGCACTTGTGAGAGCAGCCTGCCCCTTGCCTGGGCAGCACAGTAGAGCTGGCCCCTGGCGGTGTAGGTGTGGGTGAGCCGGCCCTCAGGGTTGTGAGCCTGGAAGAACTTGCTCTGCCCCTTGCCAGCCACTGCACTGGGGGAGGTAGCTGGACCTGTGCTGGAGAGCTTGCCTGGCGGTGAGCGCACAGGAGAGCTGGCAGGCCCAGATCCAAGGCTCTGAGTTGGCCCACCCCAACATCCACCCTGTCTGTGAAGTGTGGGAGCATGTGAGGGGGCTGGTCCTGCAGATCCAAAGTTGCATGATCTCCATGACACAGGTCAGTAACAGGATATGAGAGGAGTCCCAGTGAGGATTTAATATTTATAGTATAGCAAAAGCCAGAGACCTCAGAGTAGAGCAGGGACTCATCTCAATGAACATTTGTTAGTAAGGACGTGTGGACAAAAGGGTATACTGTAGGACACACAGTAGCACACTACAGCTTCCAGAACGTAATGTTTTCTGGTTTGTATTTTTGCTTTTGGATGTTTTTGATTTTTAAACTTTTTTTCTTTGTGGCAGCCGTTGCAAGGGTAGACAGGGAGGTGAGTGGGATCGTGGTGCATGATGTGAAACTCACAAAGTCAATAACAAGGAAGAGGCTGGTTTGAGGCTAAAGCCTGTGGGATTTTCCTATGAATGAAGTTCACAGGCTTTAGAAAAGGAGCCTCACAGCATCGAATGTGTTTGGGTGTCTGGTTCCTCCTGATAGATAAAAGTAGGTGACAAGACCTGGAGTTTAGTTCCATGCCAGTGTGCCATCTTACTTATGTTATTTCAGTACCTACAAAAACGATTTCTGTCCCGAACTGTTCTAAGTATGGAGCACAGTCTGTTGATTTTTTTGGGTTCAGTGGAGACTAAGACACTGTATCAGTTCCCAAAAGGATGTACAGTATTACAGTTAATTATATCTTGGCAAACATTAAAAATGTCGTTTGCTTTTATGCCACTTTAAAAGAAAAGAGGGGCGTACCGGGCCTGGCGCTGTACGCCTGTAATCCCATCTTCATGGCGCACCGGGCCTGGCGCTGTACGCCTGTAATCCCATCTTCATGGCGCACCGGGCCTGGTGCTGTACGCCTGTAATCCCATCTTCATGGCGCATCTGGCCTGGTGCTGTACGCCTGTAATCCCATCTTCATGGCGCACCGGGCCTGGTGCTGTACGCCTGTAATCCCATCTTCATGGCGTACCGGGCCTGGCGCTGTATGCCTGTAATCCCATCTTCATGGCGCACCGGGCCTGGCGCTGTATGCCTGTAATCCCATCTTCATGGAGGCTGCGCCAGGGTCTCATCTTCCAGGCCAGTTCACACAGCATAGCAGAGTCCTATCCAAAAAAAGAATGCTTTTTAACATTTTAGTTTTTAAGCTTCTGAATTAAATTTTGGCCAATTAAATCAATGTCAACTGACTTTGGAGTTTTATATCTTAACCTTGATACCACAGCTGCCATAGAACTCGTCCATGGGCCTTAAATTTGATGATAGTTTTGTCATTATTATTACTATAAGTAATAGCAGCAGTAGTGGCGGTCGTCATTTTGGCTTTTGAGACAGGGTTTCTCTGGGCCATCTTGGTTGAAACTCACTCTGTTGACCATGCTGGCCTGGAATCCAGAGCTCTGCCTGCCTCTGCCTCCCCAGTGCCGGAACTAAAGGTGTTCGTCCACCACCACGCCTGCCTTAGTACAGTCCTCTTAATGCACTCTAACACAGCAGATTTCTCAAGCAAATAGGAGAGAGGTGTCCAAGCACAGATGGCATATACCCAGAAGACGGAATCCACTCTAGAAAGGCAAATTGTAGACCTGTGCTGACCATCACTCTCAGAAGTCTGCCTGCCTGCAGATCAGGCCCTCCACCCAGGTGTCTTTATTATGTCTCAGTATGACAGAGACAGGTTGTTTCCCCTCCCACTGACTCCATTGCTTCCCCAACCATATAGACAGTCATAGACATCTTCCTCTGAGTGCTACTTGGGTGCTGGCCTTCAGCTTCTGTCTAATCTGTCCCAGTCTCCTGGTACCTAACCCCAGGTAAACTACTCCTGTTCGCAGCCTCATTCGGTCATGCACTGCCAGCCGAGTCCTTCCTGTATGTGGTATTTTGCTTCCACCTCCTTGTGATCTTTGGTGGGTCTGTCTCTGTTCACAGGAGATGCAGAACTCTCTCCCTTCCCACCAGAGAGTTTCCCTAGACTTTTTTTTCAGGAACTTGTACCCCATCTCCCTGCACTGCTGACACATTGCTGGTCTAAGAGGGTCTTTAGACAGATTGCCAGTCTGTGGCAATGCTTGGGTATCTTACACTTCATGTAGTTAATGTCTTGAACTCTGCAGGAGATAGTTTCAAGCATCCTTGTCCCTGTTGAGGTCTCTAATTCTGTCCACTCGGCAGTATCCTGTCCTGTCTGTTTGGCTTCATTGGGATCCATACAGTTTTGAAACACTTTCGGAGATCTGAGAAAGAGAAGTACCAAGAGAATTAGAAGACACGACCCTGGCTGTCCTGCATGGGCAATGTCCTCTCTGTCCTCTCCTGGTGCTGGCCATGAAGAGTAAGTGACGTTAGCTAAGCAGAAAGTACAGAGACTTCAGTTAGTTCTTCCCTTAACGTCTGAGAAAGGAGTTGGGCAGGTGCCCACAGCTTGTCTGTGTCCACAGGCACATGTAGCTGGGAGTAACCTTTGGGGTTCTCTCCTCCAACTGCTCCTGACAGCCGGGAGAGCTGCCGTCAGAGTGGCCACGTGACCTGTCCGAGAGCAGACAGCAGAGAAGTCGGCCAATGCGCAGGTCCCGAGCCTTCCCGTTCTGCTGCTGTGCCCACGGCTTAGAAGATGAGGTGGAGCGGCTTGATCCTGCCTGCGGTTGTCAGCAACACCTTGGATAGTCCTTGGTGGACTTCTGGTTCTTTTGTGTATATAATTTATTTTAAAACTAGATTTTGCTATTACTCCACGAGATAAGTTACACAAGACTTATTCTTCTGTATCAGGTGAGGAGGCCAAAAGTTGTCCCAGGCCATCATCTAGTGAGTGATACAGTTGATATTTTCCAGCAGTTTCTCCTCCAGCACCTCCATTCTTACAATGAGTTCGGAAGCACACAGGTCTGTGGAGACCTCTGTGAGAAACAGATCACACAGCAAGGTGATCTGATGCATTTCTGGTCTTGAGCATTCCTGCTGCACGAAGCATTTAAAGGCTCTGGGAGTTCATCCTGAAAGAACACTGTCTAATGTGTGACAGAAAACTCCGCAGTGTGTGAGCGTTGTTAGGTATATGTGTGGTATAGCACAACCATGACATTTCAGCTTGCAAAGCAGCAACCCTGTTCCTCCAAGACAGTAACTTCCTCTTCTTCCCATTCCCCATCCCTGAGAGCAGACATTGGTTCTCTTTGTGTTTTTTCTGATTCTAGGTACCTCACTCATTTAAGTGTATCTACAGTGCCCAGAGACACACACACACACAGAAAGGGAGGGCCAAAGGTTTAATATAGCTTCCTCTCCAAGGAAAAAACAGTAACACCAGCTGGGGTCTAGGTGTTCTAAACTTAGTAAAAGAAAAAACAATCCCCACTTGTTTCAAGGGCAGAGCAGAGGGAAAAGGCTAGGGAGCTGGGCCATGATGCTCCTGGCCTGCGTGTAAGATCAACATAGGCCCAGAAACTGAAGAGAGAAGCTCAAAAGAATACACAGCCACCCATGACAAGACAGACCAGGGCTGTGGGCACAGCATGGGAAGGTTTTACCTTGGTCTCCGCTAATGGCCTGTGTCATCCCAGCCCAGGGGAGTGAGAGGCTGGGCCCTGCCTGTGAGAGCAGGGCTTGGTAGCTTGGTGAGGAGGGGCTCTCAGCTTCAAATCTACTGTTTGCCCATCACCCCAAAGAAGGAAGGGTGCTGTCTAGCCGGGTCTCTTTCGGGGCCTGCTGCCCTAGCTCTCTCTAGCTGGCCTGCAGTATAAGCCTCAAATGTCTGAGGAGTAATTGGGAGCACTCACGTGTGTCTTTATCTTTCACAGACCTCAAGGGTGGCCATGCTTACTCTTTCTCTAGAGTAAACTCAAGAAGTCCTAGGCTCTGCTGACCTGGAGGAGGGATGGAAACACCCAGAACACCATGTCTATTGTCATCAGCTCTCTACACCCTAAAGTAGCGTAGAATGCAACTTTTGTAGGGACACCCAACAGAAGACAAACTGCTGTCTTTGTGCTAGCCTTATAGGGCTGCATTTGGTGTAGATAGGGGTTCGAAAAGCTATGATGAGGGCTCGGCACCCCAGAGTGCCTTCAAACCAGTGTGCAATAAGGTCAAGGGGCAGTCAGCTTCCTAACCCACTTGACCAAGAACAGATAATGACACCTCACACAGGGGAGGAGGCCCTCATACGTTCTGAGGTCCTTAGATAAAAGCTGCTACTTAGCAAAACTATCATTACTTTATGGGGCTTTGCTGTTTTGTAAATAACACTACAGTTTGTTCTCCGACTCCTTTGCTTCAAGTGAGTTCAGAGCTGGCCTACTGCATTGGCCCCTCCCAACCAGGTTCTCTGCTTCCCCCGGACCAGGGACGTCCATGGAGGCACCGAGACCAAAGTGTCAGGGAAATTCTTTGTAGACGCCCACAAGCTTCTTCCACCAGCCTGATTTCTCATCTCTGCACACCCTAAGAGGTCCCTTTTAGTGTCATGGCTTTGTGATTTTGCCAGAAATTAAATGCAGAATTTGATTTCTAATTGTAAAGGTTTGCAGAGTGGCTGCTTCTGGCTGCTCTAGGTATTTGGGTTATTAATTATTGTTATTAATTAGTGAAGGCGGCCACTCAGCCTCTTGGGGAAGAGAGATGAGACACAGGCCGTGATGGCCGAGCCATACTGAAGCAGCATAAGAAGGTATCTGTCTGACATGAGAACAAAGCCTCCTGGCAAGAGAAAGGGAAGGCTAGTAACCTGCCTTTGAGGCCTCTAGATTCAGGGTTCTCTTGTTTGGACATAAATGGATCCCTTAGACACTTTCTTCTTAAACAGTCTAATGCTTTGTATAGGAATACCTCCAAAATGTGTGTGTATGTATGTGTGCATGCGTGTGTACATGTGTTCTTAACATGTGCTCACACATCTAGAAGAATAAGCATGTGCACATATATTTATGTCTCTATTTCCTAAGATGCAGCAGAGGCTACAGCTCTTGGTGTTTTTTCCAAAACAGTTTGTAAAGGCC
This sequence comes from Micromys minutus, assembly GCF_963924665.1. Taxonomy (NCBI): domain Eukaryota; kingdom Metazoa; phylum Chordata; class Mammalia; order Rodentia; family Muridae; genus Micromys; species Micromys minutus. The sequence continues at coordinate 41,305,376 of NC_137960.1, read as the reverse complement.
AAGTAGGGTGCCATTAACAATGCAGTCCTCCCATCCTGCCATTTTACAGGGAAGGAAACTGAAACAGAGATGCCCATGACCCAGCCAGTGAGTCAGAGGTGGGAACTGGGCCTAGCCTCCAGCCTCTGACTGGCAGTGACCACCTTCCTGTGCCTCCCATGTTCCTTCTCCCAGAATGAAAGCCCAGCCTCACTTCTCCTCTTTTCCTGTGGACCACTTCCACCCCCACATTTATATGATTAGTTTAAAAAAAAATGGGCAAGATACTCACTTCAGCCCTTCTGTATCATTTTATAACGATGGTGTAAGACATTATATAATCCAGAGATAAGTCCAAACAACTGTTTACTGGATTTCTTAGTGCTGTGTTAGGACACAGAATCTACATAGGACAAGTCCCTCTTTGTTCCTCAGTTTACCACACTTTCCAACCTTCACACGTGTGTCCACAAAGCTTTCCTAACCAAGGCTCAAACTCCTACCACCTTTCTTCCTGATCTTCTCACAAGGTGGGCAAAGGAAGGCTCCAGATTTCATCATGGCAGCTGCAGAGACAGCAGAGGAACAGTTAACACTCTTCCTTACAGTTGCTGATGGCTGTGTTCTTAGATTCTCCTCTAAATTACCTCACAGAAACATGGTAGGTCAGGTGTTGGCATCTTCGGTTAACTGATGTGGAGTAACCTGACCTGTGTGGTAGGGAAAACGCTGGAATGGGAGCCCAGTTCTCTTTCCCTAAAATCATCCATCTTTCTTCTTTATGATGCTACCTCTGAATATCATAAGCCTTCAATACTCCACATTCTATCAGTTGCCAGATCAAAATTCTAACTATTTGTTGTTAGCATTGAAGCAGCTAAATATATTTTAGCATACATCTCGGAAGCGTTGTAGTAAGTTAAAAACAAAAATCTACAGGCAAAACCTTAGGAAGTAGAACTTTTGTTTGAAAATGCAGTCCAAAGAGATCCTAGCAAGCTCTTGGAGCGCTGTTCCAACAAATCAGAGGTGAGGCTCTTTCTCTTCTTTAACACCAACACAGGCTAATGGTAGGTATGGATCGATAAAGCGGTGCTTGCAGTGCAGAGAAAACAACAGGAAGTTCCTCTGCATAAGTATGGGAGGCTTAAGATGGTCTTTGGCAAATGCACGGGCTCATTTATGCATTTGTGACTATAGAAATAAGATAGGAGTAAGAGGCCTCAGCTGAAGCGGCACCAGGGTGCATTTGGTGGCTGCACCTTCGCTGAAAGCTGGTGTTCACTAGGCAGGGAGTGGTGGTGGAGAACAAATACCAAATGTAAGAAGGAGGAGAGTCTGGAGAAGAAAATACTTAAACAAAACCCAAAGCAGACAGAAAGTGAAACCAGAGTAATGAATGAAAGCAAATAAGACAAAGAGGTGAGGCAGGTGAGGCAGGGGGATGGCCCAGAACAGGACTGAGTATGAGTTGAAGACAGGGTGAGACAGGGATGCCTGGCACACAGGCAAGGGGAGGACGTTGGAGGAAGCCATGTCCCCAGAAAGTAGGGCAGCCTCTGTTCTCTTCACAGTCACCCTCTAGGATCTCATATAGACTTCACTAGACAGTCCTGCCCTGGTGAACAGAGAGATGCTCTTCCACATGCCTGAGACTGTGTTTGCTGCCTCAGGAGAAAGATCATTTGGAAGTAGGCACACTCATTTATCATCATCCATATTTGTCCCCTGATGTGCCATGAGGACCAGAGGGAAGTGTGGTGAGGTCCAGTGGTGACAGCTCAGGGACCGTCAGCAAACAGCCAGATCTCTTTCCATTTTCCAGCCTTTGCAGGGAAGACCTTGGAGACCATACAGAGCTCTTTGCAAAGACGCTGTCCTGTTGAAACTGTTACCGTGGCCCATAATGACACGAGTGCTTGCTGCCAGGTCCCGAGGCACAGTGAGCGATATGCTGAGCTGATTAAAAATAGCATTCTAATGGCATTGTTGGGCGTGTTGTAGTCAGCTACAAATGGGAAGTTGTTTCCTGAGGAAGTTCGATAAACTGCAAGTTAGCTTGAAGGCAGACGTTTGTGTGTGGGATTTTTCTGCCCCTCCTTATGCCCTTCTTTAAAAATTTTACTGGTTAATAGTGTGTCCCACCCAGAGACATATTTCAACAGTTACGACAGAGCTCAGCTGTCTGTTAGCATGATGTAAGAGGTCAGAGCTTCTGAGTGTAGAATCCTAAAAGGAAAAGGAGGGGACCTTTTCATTCAAATGTTGTGTGTTTAAAAGTTTTCATTCCTAAGACGGGAAGAGGGAGGAAGAACATACTTTTTAATCTGACATTTCCTCCTCAGTCCCCAGCCTTTAGGACGTCTCAGTATGGAGGTAGCTCTCAGACATGTTTTGATTTTGCTAGAGTGGCTTTCTGCCATCATTTAAAAATCATGATATTTCATATTAAAATCATGTAGATTTATGTTCTCTCTGTTAAGAGAGAGTGATTTGCCATTTGGAGCCCATCTCTTGACTGTTTCCCCATAACGGGTTCCTGGGTTCTGTCTCCACAGTGTTGGTTGTCTTTCACAAACACATTGCGATTAGTTTTGTTATGAACATGAAAGAGACAGAGACGGTGGTCTGGTTTCACTTGTTCCCAGTTCCCCTTGCTCAAGATGTCACCTGTCCTGTGGCATTTGATCTGCTACATCATCTGTCCTGTCCTGCTTTGTCACCTCCTCCACTGTTGGCTTCAACGATTAATTTTTATCATTATTCAAGAGTTACACCTGAAACCAAACTTTTAAAATCTTTAAAAAACAATATAGTGAAAAGACAGTCCTTTTAAAAGCACCTTTCATGGCTGGAGAGATGGCTCAGCAGTTAAGGGTACTTGTTGCTCTTGCAGAGGACCCAGTTCAGTTCCTAGCACCCACATGACAGCTGTCCTCTGCCTGTTCCTCCAGTTCCAAAGAACCCAACACCCTCTTCTGGCTTCCTCAGGGACCCAGGCAGGCACACAGTGCTCAGACACACATGCAGGCAAAATACTCATGTACATGAGATAAATCAAGACCATCCCCCACCCCCTTTCCTAGAGTTAACTATGATTAACCCTGGATGCGTTTTCTTCTCTTGACCCCTTCTGTATAACATAGTGTGCTGGTGTTAACATGAGCAGGACCGTGCTTTGGTACAGCATCCAGCCCTGGCTGGCGTAAATAAGTCTCTGTCTCATATACCTTATGCTGTGTCCCTGATTGTTGATATTTCTCAGCATGGCGTTTTAGTAATTACACTACTTAGCATGTTGTTACTCTTAAGGTCACATATCTGTTTTCCACAGGACTGGGAACTGTTTGAAACAGTGTCTTGCCAATCTCCCTCTGTTAACGTGCCTGTTAGTTCACTAAGTCAACAAGAAAATGTGGTTTTGCCCCTTCGGTAAAGTCATTCTAACTTAGCTGTGTATATAATATTTATTTAATAACTTAAATCCAAATTTAAATATTCCACAGTAAACATATCAGTATATTTATTATAAGATACATTAATCTGCTTCTTGGGTCCTTTTCTAATGGTTTTGAATTAGTTTTGCCTTCCTCATCTTAGGAGGAGCCAATAGCAGCCCTTAAGTATCTGCTTTCAAAAGGAAACTTTACTTGTTCTGGCTGTAAGAAGTACTTATATCTGGTAGTTTGGTTTGAATATTTTAAACAAGTTTCTGTTTTGGTATCTTGCCAAAACTGATATATTTTGTCTGCAATCCATTCTTCATAAAAGTCCCGAATGTCTTTAAAGAGGGTGTTAGGGCACAGTGGCTGGACACACAGGGCTTCCCGTGGAACAGCGTCTCTTCAGGAGGAAGTCGCTGAGGCTCATGGAGCGAGTCTTGTCACATACAGTTGAGTCTTTCCATTTACTGTCTGCTGCGCTACCTCTGATGAAGAAGATGCCAGAGGACATGTCTGTCGTCTGATAGCTGTGGGTCCTTCCTTCTCGGATCCCATCATACCGAGCAATGATCCTGGGTTTATGGGCTGGAGAGAGTAGGCCTGGTGTTGAGAGTTGATCCTTGAGCTGTTTTTCTTAGAAGTGGATGAGTTTCTTACCCTGAGGTGAAACGAGGCCTTTAAATAGTAAAAGTTCTCATCCCCAGCCTTCCAGAGGTGACACCAAGGGTGAGTGTGTGGGAATATTTGAACATTTTAACTGTGCATGTGAGAAAGTGGGGAAGGTGGGGCTGTTGCCAGGACTGCATTGGAATCATGGATCATGTAATTCACTTGTGAACAAATTTAAAATAAAAGAAGCACAAATTTGACAGTAAAGAAATAGGAAGCTAAGTCTACAAGGACCTTGGCGTGCACCCGTGTGTGCGTGTGCATGTGTGTGTGTATGTGTAAAAACTCTGCCTCAGGGTTACAGGATGGTAAAAAGTTGTTTACTATGGTGAAGGCCTTGGGGAAAGCTGCTCTTTAAGGCAGGTGAAGAGGAAAGATGTCAACATCAGGAGCTATCAGCAGACAAGAGTTAGGGTCCAGATTACATGATGTAAGAAGACACTGTTAAATGACAGAAACAGAAAAGAAACAAAGTGGCTGTGTTCACACAGATGTAGAGAGTGTGCAGGAATTTAAGAACTCCTCTGAGAAAGCTGATTTGACTTATCTGCAGAATTGTGAGTGGCTGGTCGATGTAGGAGGACTGAGAAGGCGAAAGAGAGGAAGGCTTGAATTACTCTTGTTTCCTGGACCTCTGATGAGAACAGGAAGAGAGATGGGGTGGTTGCTGTGGGAAAGGATCATAGTCAAGCTGCTGAGGGAGTCATTCTAGTTTAAAAGTCAGGCCTGAGGCTGAGAGCAGGGGAGTTCAGAGGTCGCTAGTGAACTTTATAAGAACACAATTTTTGAAGCTTGGTGAAACCAAGAGCCACGGTTTGAGCGGGGTGTGGTGGGCTGCTCTGGGGAGGTTCTTAGGGACTGAGTTAGGGAATTAAAAGGAATGAGAAAAGACGAAAGTGATGCTTGTAAGTCAGAACTACCCAAGTGAACACTACAGTTTGGTAAGAAAACAAAACAGCAGCCTGGCAGCTTGAGGTCATGTTCTGCGCTGTTTATTTGCAGTTTGCTGAGCTTTCTGTCCCTGAGGAAATAGCTGTGGCTCACATGTAGACAGCACCGGCAGAGAAGGCACGTGACAGCAGCATCAGAGGAACTAGTGAGCAATTCCGCAGCAGCAAGGCCTGGGGTTAGGTGCCATTGCTGAGGTAGACCAGTCAGAAAGCACAGCTATCGGGTTCCCCAGCATCCTGTAAATGAACAGTACTGACATCAGAGGAGTCTGACGGCAAAGACCAGTCGCTTCCGGTGCAAGTTACCCCAGCACTCAGGCCTGTGGGTTATCATATTCTGACATGACTTTAACAAGGAAAGAAAAGCAGAGCGCTTGAGTTGTACCCTTCCAGGAGATCCCAGGCTACAGAGTAAGACCCTGTCTCAAAAAGAAGAAATAAAAGGATTTATCTCAAGTCAATAAGGCCATAAACATTTTGATCAGGTTAACCCAGCCACTCTTACGCCTCAGGTATATAGAATGGTGTGCATGTTGGCTACATGCTGTAGCTGTCCTCAGGAGCCCCTTCCTACTGGATCTATACTGCACCTAGGTACCAGAAGGAATGGACTTACCCAGCAGAGCAGTTTCTTTCAACTCTGCACGTTGCCATTTCTGTGCAGGGTTGAAGACACAGAGCTTGTTCTCAGTATGCTGAATCCGATGCTTCAGCCTGGCGTGCGTGAATTTCCTCACACTTCAGTAATTCAGCACACAGAGTGGGATGCTTGCCAGCCATTGGCCCTCTGTATTCTCTCTGCCCTTCTCACAGTTGGCTGATTCTGCAGGGCACATGTGCATAGATACGGGGTTTCGGAGGCTGGTCCAAATTGCAGCCCAGCATTGTAGGAACCAGGCTAGCACCCCAGTGAAGAGCCCACATTGCCGTCAGTGGAATCCGCAGAGAGACACTTGGCTTTTGTTTATCAGGCAATGCTTGCATTTTCTCTTAGATTGAAAGAGAAGAATGGTCATAAACCATGGGTTCTTAGTACAGGCTGTCTACTTTCAAACTCATCCAGCCTTCAAGGAAAGCACTGTTTCTTTTATTAAATGAGTTGAGGTCTTGGTGTGGGGGGCGAACAGATGAAGCCATCAATGGTGAATACACTTGGGAAAATATGGAACCCAGGAGATCATCTTTGGGTTGTGATGGCCGGTCAGAGCATGAAGAAGGCTCAGCACAAGGCACAGTGCTCAGTTCGCTCTGTCCGGGGCACGTTCATACGCACAACTCGGAGGAGAGAGGACTGCACACACGGAGCACAAGGAATATGTGGGAAGCCAAGAAGACATTGTCTGAAATTTGTCCTTCTTGGTGTTGTCATCATCCTCCAAAGCTTGAGCAGTAGAGACGACACTCGAACAGAACCACTGCCGACCGATGAGAAGTATGTGGGCCCTGTGTGTGTGTTTGTAAATCCAAACAGTACTGAAAACGCAAAAAAGTGAAAACGACCCAGGTCCCATCCCTTTCTGTATATCCAGGGACACAAGCATTTCCTCATGGGAAGAGAACTCTGTAACGTAGTTTACAACCCATTTTGAACACATTAATAAAGCACTGTAGATGTGGGGTTGTTGAGTATAGTTTTACATTACAAGTTTTCATTCTTTAATTGTTACATAATCATTAGTTTCTGTAATCAAATCCATAGAGACAAGAGCTGATACGTTTAATACAGTGTATCACCCCTTTAAAAATGGGGGAAAAGAAATGTCAATGTTTCCAGATCAGTATGGCTTTAATTTATATACAATGACAGTTCAACACAGTAAACTGGTATCCTCACCCCAAAGCTGACATCACAGCTAATGTTTCTAAAACTTGAAACAATATATCCATGTAGATATTTATACAAAAAGGTCATAGCAGTATGTTATGTATCAGAAGCAGCAACAGCTTTACCATTTGAACAAAAACTATGGAAGTATCCAACACACTCCATTAGAAAACAGAGTGACCGCATAGTTCTGTTACTATTGTAACCTGGCACCATTTTCTTAAATTGACTTCCAAATCACCTGGATCCTCATACTTACAATTTTTACAATTCAGTTGTGCAATTGTATCTCGGTAATTTATATATGGTGCTGTTCATTTACCACATTTATTTTTGTTTCTTGTTCCAGCCTTGTAGTTGGCACTTAGCTGGCATGCTGAGTTCTGGTAATACAACAACAAGCTTTTGTATCAGTGAGTGGAAATTTTTACTGAGAAACCATGACTTCATATGATCTATGGAGTACTGGGTTTTTTTTTCCTTAATTTTAATTTTATTTTTCCTAAAGGGAATTCTTGTGTTATGGCCTCCTTTGTGGTCAGGTTGAGTTAAAGAAAGGTTGTCCGTTACAGTTACTGCACCCTGCTGTAAGCATGCTGTATTAATGTCACTACCTTAAATGGAGCTGGTTCTAGCATTGGTAACTTTGATTATGTTTAGATCATACTTTTAAAAACATAAGAAAAGCGAAGGCATTTAAGGACTAGCTAACATTACGACTGTAGGTAAACGCAAGTACACTGTCTCCAGTTATGTCATTGCCTGGCCAGGTGGTGTCGGTACTCCTTTCCTCCAGCCACATGTATGTCACAGCCTACACAGCAGCTGTGAGATGAATTCACCTAAATTCCAGTCCCCACCTGCTGTGTGAATTCCCTGCTATTACTTGTGAAGAGACAGTGGTACCCACTTTGTGAAGCTAGGCAATTTTGTCGAGAGAAAGATGCCACACTCTCTTGACAACTTAAAAATAATAAACACCATGTTTATGATTTTAAATATTACAGGAAATTTCAATGATGAGGAATACTCTGAATGTGATAGACTCCTTTACTGAAATTCCACCGTTCGGAAGTATCCAGTGTCTGTGCCTAACCTCATACTTTATAGAAGAGGGACCAAAGTAGACATAAGCCACATTTCACATTAGAGCCAATGTGGTTATGAAAGAGTAGTTTCCCAGGTCTGTTTGTCTTCCTTCCTTCCTTCCTTCCTTCCTTCCTTCCTTCCTTCCTTCCTTCCTTCCTTCCTCCCCTTTCTCTTCTTCTTTAATTAGACGTGGTTTAATAGGTAATTTTGTTTGTATTATTTATTACTAGCAAAAGTTTCATTAGGCTGAAGATTAAATGTAGCTGAAGATATTTTAGACAATTAAAAACTATAACTTCCTAACTCCTTGTTCAAATCTGCTGCTTATTATGCAGTCAGAATCAATAATACGATTGTTGTCTTTGTTCTTTGGGAAGTGTTCAAACAGTTGGTGGGCTGGGAAGAGATTGCTGCTGAAACCAGTCCACAGCTCCAGCCCAGGAGAATGTGGACAGGGGACTTGTAGTCTCTAACTGCAAGCCTTCCAGTACAGGCACCTGCCCTGAATCTTTCTAGATTTTCCTCTCCCTCCCCTCCTACTCCCCATCTTTATCTCCTTCCTTCCTTCCTTCCTTCCTTCCTTCCTTCCTTCCTTCCTTCCTTCCTTCCTTCCTTCTCTTAAAGCTTATCCTTTGAGACACCATGGGGAAACCTTACAAGCTCACATGGAACAGATAGACATGATCACAGAATGAACATAATCAGGAGCTTGCACGCCCACCAGCTGATGCTGAAGCCCAGGCTCTGGGGTCTGATAGGATACAGGGGCGGGGAGAATGGAATAGTATTCCTCTCCTTCACCAGCTCCTCCATCAGCATCCACACCGACTTCCTCTTAACCCTTCTGTAGGGCAGCCATGTCCTCATGGGCTTCAGAGAATGCCCTTCCTCCATGCCTTCACCCACAAACCATTGCACAAAGACAAACTTGGCATACATCAGGTCAAACTTGGGATCTAGGCAAGCTCGGGCTTCAGCGATACCTGTGGTGTTTCTTGGAATGCACACAGCTTTCCGTACTTTGGCCAGGTCTCCACAAGGTACCACAGAGGGAGGGTGGTAATTAATGCCAACCTTGAACCCGGTCGGGCACAGTCCACAAATTGAATGCAGTTTTGATGGCAGCAGGGGCAGCATCGACGTCTTTGGGAAATTTGTCTTATCAGATTTACTTTAGGAGAAACTAGTTTTTCAGAGAAACTATTGGAAAGTCTTTAAAGCATATACACAATATGCACACACATGCACATGTACATACATACATATACGCACGTGGACACACACACACGTACACAGACAAAACATTCACACATGCACTGAGTTGGCTTAAAGGCTCATAGCAAGTGAGTATTTTATACCTTTCTCTTGGCTGTTTCTAAAAGCGTCCAGTGGAAAACCAAAAGCAAAGCTCCCCTCTTCATGTTCAGGGTTTTACTCCGCTCTGTTCTTGTGGAAAAATTGAGGTCTCATCCATGGAAGTGGTGTTCTTCCTCATTCTATGTCTTGACTTGAAACTGAATTCATAAAACCTAAGCCTCTTCTATGAAAGTTTACCCAATAGTTTTGTTTTCTTTTCACTTTGTTGCTGTTGTTGGTTTGGTTTGGTTTGGTTTGGTTTTGAGACAGGGTCTTCCCATGTAGCCCTCCCCGGACCGCAGCTTACTATATGAATCAAGCTGGCTTCCAACTCTAGATCTGCCTGCCTCTGCCTTCTGTGTGCTGGAATCAAAGGCATATGTCACCATGCCTGTCTGTTTTGACCTATTTTTTAGTCTTTCCTAAGAATGTGTTTGAGTGTGTTGTGGGATTTCCCCCCTTAGTTTTAGCTCCTTAGAGCGAGTGTTGCACCCACACACATGAACACACATGAACACACATGAACACACATGAAGACGGCAGTGACAGTGAAGCACCCACACTGGGCTAGGATGAGAAATGAGGCTCAGTAGACCTGCTACCAGGGCGCCTTGCACTCCTCGGTAGCTCCTGTCTCCCTGGCAACGCAGCATACCTTCTTCATGCTTGTTCCAACTTCAGGTAAGGCCTCTTTCCCGTTGGGATCCTGGTATTCACAGAGGTTCCTGCACCCACACACGGAAGGCCCAGGGGACATGAGCTTACATGTGAAGACCTTTACTGATTCACTGATGCGTCTTGGAAATCTTGTGAGTGAAGGGTTTTGAGTATCTCCATTTTGTAGAAGACAACTCAGATCAATTACTCATCTGAATGTGAGGTCTGTCTGAGTGGCTTGCGTGCAGGCTCTTAATTTCCATACTCAGTCTCCTCATCTTTCTTCCAAGCACCTCCTGGTGGCCAGAGTTGAAAGCTATCAGAAGCATTTGAGCAACGCTGGGGATCCATTGGACTGGGACGCAACCTAAATTATTCCTGTGGACCGCATCAAGATGAGACATGGGCTTAAATGAAACTGATGTGGTGGGACCCCACCGTCACGATCACAGCTCTTGACCCAGGCATCTCTCAAGCCACTAGTAGGTGATAGGTTTTAGGTGACTGCAAATCTGTAAGAGGGAAAATGCCAAGTCGTTAGCTTGACATTACCAATCCACTGTCGCAGATGACATGCAGCGCACGGACTGTATGCACTCCCGTAGGCACCTTCTGATTAAAGCGAGGACTGAACAGTAAAGTAGATGCTTACTCGGACTTGCTTTGGCAGATGGATTGTTCACATCATCTATCTAATTTTGAGCCTCTAAAATGTGTGTGAGCAGCCTTACTGTATGAATGAAGTAATTAATATTCTATCATTTGCAGTAGATACTGTGCTCACGATGTCTCTTATCTAAAGAACCTGGTATTTTAGAGGTGACTGTCAAATATTTCTAAAAGCAAGTGACACCCAGCCCTCTTGTATGGATGAAGAAATTTGAACCTAGAGTGGTTGTTTGTAATCAGTCTAAGATGCATGAATCCAGTAAGAGGAGATTTGCCTTTTAGCTTCATTCTGTTCCTGATCTGATCTTTGACCTTAAGGAAGCTCTGTAGCTAAATATAGCCCTGCCCTCGCCCCTATAAAAATAAAAGAAAAAGAAACAATTCTGAGCTAATTGACGCCTTTAAGGGAAGTGAAATAATTCTGTTATGTAAGCATATTTGATTTTTCATGTCAACTTAAATATTAGTAGCCATTTGTTCTTTCTCTGCCTCATTTTTTGCTGTGTAGTTCCACAAAATGCACACTAAGCAGATGGCACAGCCAGAACAGTAGAAAAGGCATATGTGCTAAACCCTCCCATACCCGCTCCCTAGGAGCCATTAACACGTTCATTTAGATTAAAGAGTCCTGGGTTTTGCCTTGAGCATTCGTGTTGTACTCCCTGAAGCATCACCATCTGTGCTGCCCCCCCCCAGGCCTGGCACCTTCCCCTCCCGCTGACCCAGCCATGCCCTGCTCTCCCTGAGGCTCCTCACATACTCATGGAAACAGCACTGATTGCAGCTGCTCTGTTTCTCACTTTACCCCATTTAGCTCCAAGCCAGTCTGGCTTCCACACGAGGATTAGGAAGCTCTTAAGGAAGCTGCTCTTGTACAGGTTCAGTTCCACGTGGTTCCTTTTAGACATTTGAGCGCTCGCTGTCCACACACTAAGATCCTTGAGCATGTTCACTGGACATCAAAACAAAGTTTTCTTCTACTATACGTGGTTTGAACGCCAGCCTTGGAGAGCAGCAGCTGTCTTTGTGCATCAGATGCACCAAGTACCAGGCTCCTTTCCCAGTATCCACCAAGGGATTCATGTGCGTAGTACTCCCTTTTCACATATCCTTCCTCAGCCAATAGTGGTATATATTGTTATAGAAATATTTTCCTGCCCAAAATACAGTCATTTCTACTTACTGTTGCCCTCTAAAAGTAACACACACACACACACACACACACACACACAGAGAGAGAGAGAGAGAGAGAGAGAGAGAGACAGACAGACAGACAGACAGACAGACAGACATGGCTCAGTTAGTAAAATGCCCAGTAAGCAACCAGGAGGACTTGTGTCAAGCCTTGCCAGCCTGCTTTGACCCACTGTTACTGTATTTCATATCAGTGCTAAGGATCAACCTGCGAGCCCTGATGGGCTGTTGTCTTAGTCAGAACTTGTTTTCAGTTGCCAGAACAAAGGCTCCATCAAGTAACTTCAGGTGAAGAGTTTATTGCTCTTTATAAAATGATTTTTTATGTATTTAGTATATAGTTTATATAATATTTATATATAATATAAACACACCATGTATATTTATATATGGTACATATTATGTATATTAAATATATGTGTGTTTTATATATTATATAGTAAATATATATTTTAATATACTTATATATATTTAGTAGATATCTTATATGTACTAAATATAATATGGTATATCTTTTATACTATCATATATTTACATTATTCCCCCTTCCCTTTTCTCTCTTCAAACACTACCTGTTGCGTGTGATTTTTTTTTTTTTTTTTTTTTTTTTTTAATGCACGCTGCTCTGGCTAGGCTCTGGGACTAGCAGCTGCTCACCAGCCGTCCAGCCAGCCCCCATGGGTAGCTCACGCTTTCCTGAGATCCAGCTGTGCTCCGTCCCTCCTGAGAATGCCTGAAGCTACCTCTCCATTCCACCTACTGACCACCCAGGTGGTCACCACCAGTGACCTCTCCACAGTTACGCCCTCTTTCTTGCCCACCTGAGTCGCCATGGATGGAAAGCACCAGACAGCCTTAATACTCTAAAGTCAGCCAGATGACACAGCCGCAGAGCACAGAATCTACTGTCCCAAACTCATCAGCTATTCTATGTTAGATTTCATCCAATGGTGGAAGCTGCCACCGGAGCTAATAGACCCCAGGCCTAAGTGATGTCTGTCTCTGTGCCCCAGAGCCTGGCCAAAAAAGCCAGGCCACACCAGAGGTCAGTTCCTGACCTCTGTCCAGTCATCTATAGTCACATGCCCTGCTGCTGAACTGTAGGCAGAGCAGACTCCTGGGGATGGTAAGAATGGGGCAGTCACCCAGATGTATAAATAGTATAAGATGCAGTCTGAGAAACCATGAACAGAAACCTTACTGTGCCTTTGGTTCTCAGACAAGTGTCTGTGGAACTGGGTCCTGTTACAGTGAGTGGACCATGCCTGACCGTACTGTGCTGTCCACGTTTGTAGATTTGAACGCTGCTATGTGAATACCACTCCCACCCGTCAGTCGGCTGTTACATATTATGCTATACTTAAAATCTTGGCCTTTGAATATCAGTTTGATGACTCAAATAAAACTAAAGCCCACTTGTTTCCTGTCATTCTAGCAGTTGAGCAAGTCTAAAGAAATTCTCAAGTGAAACCACACATTGTAAAGCGTATCCCTATGTTGTGTGTCTAAAACTGATCCCCTAGAGTTAGCGGCTGCTGACCAGTTACTTGTACTTCAGTGGGTGCAGAAGGGCCATGGATAGCTGGCTTTGTTGCAAATCAGTTACCACTGGACACGACTTGCTCCCAGTGCCAATGGACTCCTGTTGTTCTTTGGGGAAGACATTTTTATTTATGCAGGAGCAGTAGCTTGTTCAGTTTATCATGCGGCGATCCAGTGAGTAGAAAACAACGGGTGCTTTGTAGAGATACGTTTAAAACAAGTAAACAGTGCAGAGGATCCTAGTTCCAGAGTGAGGTCTGCTGGGACTGACGTTTACACAGTGGGAGTATGCACAAGCCTAGGAAGGAGAGAATATTTTGATTCAGACGACTCCTCCTGAGGTGCTGCGTAGGCCTGGCAGACTCCATGTTTACTTTCACTCACAGGGTAGGCTTGAGAGGGGGAAGGGTATGCGCGCGTGCGTGCGTGAAGCGGGTTGAGCTTCTGTGAAGCTGGACTGTTGAAGGCACACCATGCACCGGTGGGTTTGCTGTTTCCTGAGCGCTCGGCTTGGTAGAAACCACAAGCATGCATGAGGTGCTCGTTTCAATAAGTTATAGTTAAGGGCTTTGGGTGTCTTGGGACGGAACATAGCTGCACAAAAATGTCAGACTTACAGTGCGTGTGGGAGGCGACCGTTGGAAGTAATCCTGCCGATCTATGCTGTGGAAATAACACGCAGTCGCCACACCAGCTTGACATCAAAAGGAGTCACAAATGTGACAGATTGCCTTTGTAATCTGATTCCCTGATGGCCTTGGATACTCTCAGTGGAGGCCTGTGTGAATCGGAGAAGCCTTTTACAAACCTTCTTCTCATTCTACTGACAGCCAAAGGGCCCTTGTTGGATCCTTTGCCAGGAGAGTGGCACTTTGCTTCTCTCCTCTCGCTTCATATTATGTTCTGCTATTGCCATCTTACCATTAATAGAAATTCTTGGACCTTAATGTTCAGTCATTTACCGCAGGCGTCTTTACGTTGTACGTGAGACAGGACTCAGGTTACACCGTTTGCTGAAATATTACTGCTGTTCTCTTTGAGCTGCAGCTCTCTGGCCGGAAGAGCTACTACCTTCAATGAGTTATTTCTTTATAAGGCAATAAAATTAGTCATTATTGCCTACTTGGTGGCAATTAGAACTAAAACCTGGTGTCTCTGACTCACGGCTGTGCTTGTACGTATCAGTGTTTCCCAAACTTGAGTCATTCGTACACCACACCTGCTCCCTCCCAGGGTCAGCCTTTCTATCAGAGGCTATTCTCAAAAGTGAAATTTCATCATAGCCGTAAGTAGAAAACCAGTATCATTTAAAATAAACCGAAGTCCATCCTTAAAAATAAGTGGTACCGTGGAAGTAAGAGAAGACCCAAGCCAATGACTATACATCTCTGGTGAAGGAAAAATCATCTGGTGTGACACAGGCATGGCAGCCTCATCCTGAGGGCTTGGAAGGAAGCTCTCGTTTTGTGGTCATAGATTGTTTAAGGTCACCTGTCATGTCTGCACTCTGACATCACCTGGACTGCTCCTAGAAGCACACACCATGCCCTGTGTCACTATGAGGAGCACCTGGACCACCAGAGAACTCAGGAGCCTGCCTCTTACCTCTCTGTCAGAAGTACACAAGGATATTTGGAAAGCACTCAGTGGGTACCTCCAACAGCTGAGAGTGTCACACAGGCATGCTGCTTCCTGAGAACCTCTTTAGCTCAGCAGAGCTCACATTAGTTGGGTCACAGTGAAAAGGAGGGATGAATCTGTCCCTTAAAACATTTATATCTGCAAAAGCACGTTACACATTTGTGTGCTAGTAAATCTGACTGGAAAACCATGCACATTAAAAAGGAGAAAAGGGATGGAAAGGAGGAAAGATGGGGAGAGGAAGGAAGGGAAGGAGGGAAGGGAAGAAAAGAGGAGAGGAGTTTGCTGTAGGCTGCAGAGCTTTGTTTGGCGGAACACGGTGGTATCTTCCATTTAGAGACCTGGGTTCCCTCACCTTCAGTAGTTTTGGTTTTACTTTTTCAGAAGAAATGGAGCTTAGCACAAAACACATGGAGATTTTCCTGATGTGACTGACATCAAGTAGTATTCTTTCATAGATTTAGTGCCTGTAGATATGAGAGATGTAAGAAGACATTTGCGAATGTATTTTCAAAACATGCTTGCCCAAACAAAGCCATATTTGGCAAAATTGTTAACAGAACTCAGCAGTTAGCTGTAGCATCAGGCGCTCTCAGGAGTGGACATGGGACAGGACGCCATTTCCCACTGATGCCAAGCCTTGGGCACTCCCTGGAGTTCTCTGCCCTCATTTTCCACAGGCATTGTCCTCACACTTGCCTATACCCCAAACATTCCACCCATCTTCCTCTCGCCTATGTCCCAGCGACCTGACTTCTATGAGCTGCTTTGGTTCTTTTGTCTCTGGCTTGTGGTTGGGTTTAGCACCCAGATACTGGAAGGAGGGTGGAGGGAGGGAAGTGGGAGTATTGATACCCCTGGGGTCTCTCTTGACTGGCAGTGACCTTAGCAGGACAGGAACAGGTCTCACTGGGAACCCTTCTACCAGCCTTTGATGCCTTTCTGTCCCACCTCAAATGCCTGCTCTCTCTAGCTCTTTCGGGCCCTGGGATGTAATGGAGTCTGCTTTGACAGGCTTCCTGCTGGACCACACTAGGCCTCCTGGTTTTGTTGGGCCTTGCTCATGTATGCTGCCTGTCAGAAAAGTGCCTGTACTGGCAGGGTACACCTCAGCAGTAGTGTATTCCTTATCAGTAGATTTCCAAATTACAAATGATAACTTAAAGGACACCAGATCTTAGGGGAGGGCTGCTGTCATATATGCCAGCCTAGCCAGGGCTAGGGAAGCCACTTTTTGTACATTAGAATTACCAGAGAGATCGGGGAAAGAGAGGAAGAGGGAAAGGGACCACAGAGATGGGGGTGGGGGAGGTGAGAGAGAGAGAGAGAGAGAGAGAGAGAGAGAGAGAGAGAGAGAGATTAGAAATAGAGGGGTAAGTGTTCTTTGACCTCCCTACAAACAGCAGTAATGTATCGAGGGCCAGCTTCCTCTGGCTCCCTGCCTAAGAATTTGAGACCCTTGTCATCCAGGGCAAAGCTCAGCATTGGCAATGGCGTTCTCACCCAGCATCTGCTAAGTCAGACAATTCTTGTAGGCTCCCTAAGTGTGTCTGAAGATACGAAATGCAATTACCTACATAATGGGCACAGCTTTGTTGCAAAAAGCATATAAAGAAGCCCTCTGTTAACATGGATCTCTAAAGTAGAGCCCTTGTTATAAGCCCATGAAGTGCTCAGTCTGTCTACCAAACACATGTTCAGAGAAAGCAGCAGCCTTGTGTTGACCCCAGGAAGAGAAGCTGGAACTCGGTGTCCAAAGAGAGCACTGGCGCCCAAGAAACATGAGTTTAAAGCCTGCTTGGGTCAGTTTCCCCTGCAGTTATTGGGAGGATTAGATGTAAAATTCTTGGAGCATATGACATCTTCAGAATGTCACTTCCTGTCCTCCAGCTCTCCCCTCTTCTTCCCTCTCCTTCTCTCCCCTCCCCTCCCAAACCAGAGTCTTATTGCTCTCCTGACCATTTCACATCCAGATCTCAGGACAAGCATCTAAAGGTCATTGGCAGCTGTTGAGTCAGCGGGACAGACCCAAGCACTCCAGCTTTTTGAAATGGGTCTGCAAACCCAGCTTAGTAATGACAAACTGTCTTCAGTAGTGGACTGTAATTGTGTTCAGTAATGGACAGGACATGTTTTCAGTAGTGGACAGGACATGTGGCTATTCTTCTTAGCAGCTTCTTAGCAGCAATTAGCTGCTAAGAGCTAATTGCTGGAGTAGGATATTAAATGCTTTTCTACTTTGCCATATAGTTGATTTTAAGCCTCTTCCTTTGGGGGCTTTGGTGAAGTCCTTTTGCTAGTGGATGGCTGTCCTAGTTTGCTTTTGGTTGCTGTGATAAACACCATGACAAAAAAAACAAAAAACAAAAAACAAAAAAACAAAAAAACCTCGGAGTAAAGGCTTTATGTTACCTTACACATTACAGTATATTATGAAGCAAAGGCAGACAGGGACCCACACAGAGGCCGTGGAGAAGTGCTTCAGACTGTTTTTGCCCCATGGCTTGCTCAGCCCTCTTTCTTAGCTGGGCCCTCCCATATCAATCACTGATCAAGAAAATCCCTATAATCCAATATGATGGAAGCATTTTCTCAGTTGAGGCTCCTTCCCAGATGACCCTAGTTTGTGTCAAGTTGACAAGAAACAAACTAGCATAGTTGTAGACATTAAGGAAAGGAGTCATCTTTGATGTAGTGAAGACAAGTTCTTCTAGGGTGTGGAACTAGATTTAAGGAGATCACCTGACCCTATAAGACATGCTGTAGTGTTGCAGGTACTTCCATTCCTTGGCTCTCAGTGCTGTTCAAACCTTTAGGCTCTGGACAGACTAGGTGGCTTTCAAGGGATCTTGGAACTGTTGGTTGGTTATTGGTTGGTTGGTTGGTTGGTTGGTTGGTTGGTTGGTTGTTGGTTGGTTGTTGGTTGGTTGGTTGGTTGGTTGGTTGTTGGTTGGTTGGTTGTTGGTTGGTTGGTTGATTGGTTGGTTGGTTGTTTTACCACAGTTCTGTTTGTGAACACCAGGTAGCCCAAACAAGAATGATCAGTGAGGCCTTGAGTGGTCCACAGTCTGAATTAGATGTTAAGGGTCCCTCCAACAGCACTGGAGTGGAGTGTAGCCACACAATTGGGGCAGGGGGAGGAGACCAGTTTGTAAGTCAACCATAACTTCCTCCCGACATATCCCTTCCCTTCCTGTTGTTCCTTGGTGTGTGTACATGTGAGTGTGTAGTGTCTTCCATCCCCTTGAGAGCTGTTGTGAACTCAGGAGAGAAAGGAAGCCGTTAGGCAGAACCCATAGAAGAATCTGAGAGTCAACCTGTGAGCAGGGCCAGTCCCCTCCTCTTGCCCCCGCCTCAGCTTTTTTTTTTTTCACACAGCCTACATTTTTTTTCCACTTAAGTATTTAGAATTTTGTAATTTGATCATTTTAATTTGTGATTATAAATGACCTTTTATTTAGGAAAAAAAAGGCAGTTGCTTTAGAGAGAGTGGCTGAGTCATTCAGCAGTGGGTGACACTGAATTGACTCCATCCCACTGACTGTGGGTGCCAGGGTAAGGGGCTGTGGCTGGAATTGTGGTTGGCAGATGGCTGGGAACCTCTAGAGGAAGGGACGTGAGTAGCATGCACAGTGACATGAAGCCAGTGGGAGGGCCCAAGGGGATAATTGGAACACCGCAGACCCTTGTTCCTCAGCCGGGTGGGGGGGGGGCGAGCCATAGCTGGTCTGAGTGTAGGTAAACACCAGTGGGTGGAGTCAGGCAGATGCAGCAGAAGCGTAAGGGATGCCCAGTTCAATTTGAATTTGAGATGCACAGTAAAGCCTGGTAATGCGCACGCACCTTTAATCCCAGCGCTTGAGAGGCTGAGGCAGTCTGGTCCAGGGCTACACAGAGACCCCTGTCTTGAAAAACAAACAAAAAAGAAACCAAGAATCGCACTCTAATTTTTTAACATGGCTCATCAGTACATCGAGCTAATAACTGTTGCTTAAGTAACATCAAGGACTGTCAGAGCTATACAGTGAATCATTTTGAATATAAGTTTGTCCCAAACTATCTGAATTCAGGTTTAGCTTCATGTTCTGATTTCCTCGGTGATGTTTCTGTTTAGCTGTGCCCCTAAAATTTGGACAGCTCTGTGAGACTTTCAGTACTGTCAAGACCAGGCAGAAGGGGTTGTGGTTGAGAGCCTCTTAGTTGGTGGAAAAGTTAATGTTCCAAGCTTTGCCCATGGAAAAGGCACTGCGTGACCAAACTGCTGGCTTGCTCCTGATGCTGTCTCAGTCGGCAGAAGGGCCTCAGAGGCCTCCTCCTATAGACGCAGCCTGACTGACTCCTGGAGGTTCTTCTAGTTAGGGTGAAGGCCGAGAATCACCTCACCTACCATGTTGCCTACCATAAGGAGGCTGACTGACGACTCTTGAAACAGTGGTGAAAGAAGCCACAAATGGAGTCAGCGTTTCTTCAGCTGTCACTGAGTTCTTTCAGATCAGTGACTCAGTGAATTATTCTTAGTGACTCTCTCAAGTGTCCATACAAGCAGGCAGAGCTCCTCTGTGGTCACATCCTTCTGTAGTCACATTTCGTCACTGTTAAGTTCTGCATAGGTAGTGCTTTGTTGTCAGTCAACAACGACTGGGGACCAGAAAGTTACAGGGATGTCACTCATGACCAGTGGGTATGATACGGACTTGTCAGGTGTTTCCCAAGCATAGGCACTCAGTAGTATGAAAGTGAAACTTAGTGTAGTCCCTTTCTGGCTCAACAGATTCAGTGGCTCTACAGTAAACTGTTCAAATCCTGTCTGGGACAGAAAGGTAACAGGGCTGTTTTCTGTGGAGCTCCCAGAAACCGGCAGGGAAGAAGGAACCCCCAGGACAGACTTTTGGAAGGTTTTACCCTCCACCCTCTGTTCCTCTGGGATTTTGGTTTCTGTACATGTGGATGAGCCCTCAAGAATGGCATTGCCTTGGTTTTCTGTATTTTAGGATCTATGATGTAACTTCTTGGGCTTTTAATTTCTCAGAAATATAATGTTCTTTTAAAGTTTATTTGGTTTACTTTATCAGCTTTTGACATAAACTGTAATTTAAGGATGAGAAAACGCCACTGAACCCTGTAACTGTACCCACTGCAGGATTCCTCCAGGAACTGAGCATGTGGGAACTATTTAGAGGTGGAAGGCTACTCGTGGGAAAGATGACCTTCTCTGTTCTCTCTCTGTGTGGGTTATTCCACTCCTAACTTGTTATGTATTTTCTGGTATTTCCTTGGAAAGTCAATATCCAGTATCAGTATAGTAGTGTTCTTTGTGAAGATAGAATTCTGTATGCATCTGTCTTCCATGGATTCTGCCTTTGGGTAATTCTACATTTAGACTTGTTACTACAGAAATTAAATTATCCTTGGCAAGTTGTTCAGTGTCTTGCATTGCCCTTCATTTCTGGGGATCTGTTCACACCTATGCCAGGAGTCAGCGTTCCACAGCATTACTTCCCCCCATGACAGCAGATCTCAACCTGTGGGTTCTAACCCCTTCCAGGGCTCACATCATACCCTGCATATCAGACATATTGGATATTTACACTATAGTTCATAACAGTAGCAGAATTACAGTTTGAAGTAGCATTGAAAATAATGTTCTGGTTGGGGTAGCCACAACCATATGAGGGCTGTCTTAGAGGGTTGTAGCATTGGGAAGGTTGAGAACCACTGCTCCGTGTCCTTAATACCATGTGACTCCTCTTGCCGGGCTGGAGAAGATGAAGCAGATTGTGACTAAAAAGCTGATTGTACGAAGGAAAAAACTGGCTGGGATCCCAAAGGCTTTGTAGGTTCCCGTCCTTTCAGGTGCTCTCACGCAACCCCAGATAGCACAGATAATTGAATGAGTACTTAGACTGGTGCAGTCCCCTGAGAATCACCTGAATTGAAAAGGCCTAAAATTATGAGTTGTGCAAAAATATTGCTCAAAGAAATAGGCTGTACCATACACTCAGACAGTCCAGCGGAAGCAGGTGTCTTGATGTTTGGAGGTAGAGGATTCTGGGAGCCGGTTTACAGGAGAGAGCTGGACAAGCAGTAGTGGTAACTCTGCCTTGTCTCAGAAGAACTTCGTCTGAATCCTAGTCATCTGGAATCAAACCACCAATTCCTAGGTAGCAAGAGCATCTGTGATGAGAAATCGAAGAGGTTTATATGCTTTCTTCAAAGCTAACTGCAAGCCCATCTTGGTAAATAGTAATTAAGCATTGCTTCCTTAGCTGATTAATGATGCCTATCAAGCTTTATGTGCCAAGCGGGCTGCACACATTTTGAACTTTGAGACGTGTTGAATTTTTGCCTCATCTCTGCGTTGTTACCTACATAGAATGTATAACCTGAGCTTCCCCCAGAGCCCAGCAGATTCAGGCAGAGCTTCATGGCTGCCCCAGGAAGGCTGTCTTCAGAGCACTCAGATTCCGAGCACCGTCCAGCAGTGCACAAGCCAAGCCACGTTTGTGTCATCATCTCAGACACACTGTTTTTGTCAGTGGTTTTTTCCCCTGCTCATTCTGGAGCACTGGGGGACACTCCTGACTGACAGCTCAGAGTGAATGATGTGCTCCCAGACACCTGTGTGGCTGACATGGAAGATATGTTGAAGTTTTATATTCCAGCATTATCCAAACATCTTCTCAGACATGTTCCTGACTGAATACCGTTCAGCTGAACTACAGTCTATAAGAAGTATCATTTGTTCTGCTACAGGGTGATAAAGGCAAGTAGCCAGCTAATCCAGTGTAAAAGGCATACAGTGTATGGAGTCCTAAATTGATTACGGTGGAAACCATTTGCATTGAGACACCCAACTATAGGACACCCCAAGTGTCAAGTGTTCTGTACTCTTTAAGTGGGAGTGACCAGCAAGCCTGAAGTCAAGAGTTTGCTCTACTGAGGACGGGGTGGGGTGGGTTTAAGTGCTGCCTGGCCCCCTACACTACAGGCCAGTTTCCCACATATTTGATAATAAAACCATGCACCCAGAGGCCCTGGGCCAGCCATGCCCTCTTTTTACGCTGGCGATTTTATAATTTATTGGCTGGGGTCTTTCTTTTTTATTCTTTCTTTTCTCTCTGTTTACTATCGGTGAGGCCCGAGTAGAGGTTTTGCTACGTTAGGTTTCTATCCATCGTGCGCACTCCCCATCTGCACAGCCCTCTGCTGCATCCTGCCCATTGTCCTCAGCCGTAAGAGCCATCCAGCCATGGATCCCCAAGGGAAGAGTTGAGGAGAGACCCTCAGGCCTGTGTAGGGGAGATTTAAAAGCTGAGTTTTAGAAATGCCAGGCTGCAAGATGACCTGCTGCTTGGGGCTCCTGCCGCATTGTTGCTTATAGCGTGCACATTTTCATCTCTGTCTTGATGCTTTTGGCACTCAGTAGGTAGTATTAACATATGCTCTGGGGGGAATGGAACGGTGTGGTGACAGATTGGGAGAGCACAGCTGCAGTAGGTCCTGCTGGATGACAGTAAATTCATGTCCCAGGTTTTGTGCAGCCTCCCCTCCCCTCCCCTCCCCTCCTCTTCCCTTCCCCTCCCCTGTTGACCCCTAGGCCTGTTGTATCCCTTCCTCCTGCTGCACTTTCTGAGTGATGCTGAGATCCTGGCTGCAGAGCCCTGCTGAAGCTTGCTCCTTCCCCTCCTGTCTTTCCTGCCCTTAGCCTCATTTTCAACCCAGCTGGGGTGATGTCTCATTACTTGAAAGAAAATTAAAAAGCATTTTACATTGCTTAATACAGATCACTAATTGAAGCTCCCCTAAACCCAAGGAATTTATCCTCCCATTGATGTGTGCATAACTCCTATTAACATTAATAAAGTTGTTTAGAATCAAAGAGCTGGCAGAAACCCATAACAGAGACTCATTTTGATCCTGCTTCACAAAGCGACTCATACCCACAGGGCATCAACAAGCATTTTCAAGATAATTTTTACAACTCTCCTTTTAAAAGCAGAGCAGTTGCATTTACTGAGCCTATCATAGCTTGTTCTTCATGCCCTTCAGAATTGGGCTTGACTGTTGCCATGGGTACAGTGCACCCCACCCAGGTACAATCGCTGTCCATTGTGCCTGTGGCTGCTGTGCCTGCTCATTTGCAGTGGGAGCTGGAGTTTAGGAAGGAGGCTCCAAAACAAGGGTGTAGTAGCTGAGGAAGACCAGCAGGCTGGACTCCAAACCCACTGCTGTGTTCACCTGAGCATCCACAGTCGAATGGGCTGGGATGGTTACTCACGTGCCATGAAACAGAATCAGGATGAGGGGGGTTTGAAGTCTCATTATCTGTGGAACCATCCAACCATTCCAGTTCCCAATCATTTCTGTACACAAAGACTCTGAACTTGTAAAAATGGGTACTTTGTAACGAGCAAATATCCTTAGCGTCTACATGAAATATGAAACCAGGAGTTAAAGGATCTACATTTGCCCACTTGTGTATTTACCGTCAGTGAGAGGGATCAGGTCCCTCACAGAATTTCAAGGACAGGTTTCTGTGTTCCCCAGCTTTTCTTCCCCACCTGGCCTGTAGCAGGGAATTAATTGATACAGATGTTTCCACTGATCATGAACTCTGTTTAGGAGATCAATAGGAGCTGTCTGGGAGCTAGAGGCAGATGTCTTCAGTTGGAGGCCAGTCTGATCTACATGAGAATTCTAGGCCAACCAAAGCTCTATAGAGAGAGCCCCTGTCTCAGAAAATCAAACAAGAAATGTTGCTGAAGAAAACCAAACCATTCCTTAGAGATGGAAGGTTCCGAGATGTCTAAAGTGCCAGTCACAGTTGCACCAGGCTGGCTGTGTGACTTTGCCCTCAGAATGTGAGTGCACTTTTCCCACAACTTCGAGATCCTTTACTTTTAGTCTGGGTAGGGAAATGAGTTATTTCTGTGATTGTTAATCAACATGTGTGGAAGAAACAAATACGTGAACTATCCCTTCAATCACTCATTTCCAGCCTCATTTCTTAAAGAGTGTCTAAAATCTCCAGGGAAGGAAGCACAGTTGCTCTCTACATGTAGAACCCCGCAAGCACTGCAAAGGTAAAAGCCAAGGATACTCTGCAGTTACTGTTCGCCACAGCTCTTCAACTGGGTCAGAATTATCCTTGTTTTACAAATGAGGCAGCTGGAACAGAGATACGAAGCCAGCCTTTCTGGAGCCACATGTCTGGGCTGGGTCAGAGCCTCAGGAGATTGTCGCCAAGCTCTGCAGTCTGCTGCATCCTGCTGAGGTCAGGTGCAGAGGACCAGTGTCAGCCCTGTGGCTCATTTGTTCCCAGAGACCTAACTTAACCTTCTGGTACCTGCCTAACTGGTGTCTGAGCATGACTGCCTCTCTGTGCATTTGTGAAATGAATGTCACAGCCAGAGAAGTCATTATGATTATTAATCTCATCCTGGTGATGTCCTTGCTCACTGGTCAGTCTGTTTTGAAACCTCTTTATTAGAGCTGGTGAGATGGCTCAGCAGGCAGATACTTGAGCCGGTTCTGGCAACCTGAGTGTGAGCCCCAGAACCCACACGGTAGAAGGAAAAACACTGACTCCCACAGCTGCCTTCTGATCCACACACAAGCACACCGTGGCACACGTAATCCACAAAACAGATACACTACACATACCAAAAGTAAATTAATTTTAAAAATTTAAATAACATTTTTAGTATTTGATCCCCAAGGTGGTGTTGCAGAGCCTCTAATTGATGACCAAGTTCCTCAGCAAGTTTCAGGTGTAGAGTTATAAGCTACAGGTGTAGCTTCTCCTTAATTTAAAAAAATTTTTGACATGAAAGTTTTCAGTGTAGGCAGGGTGGTGAGCTATAAAGATGGAGAAGATATTTCTTAGTCACACCACAGTGTTACAGTATCAAGGTAACAGTGTTACAGTATCAAGGTAACGGTGTTACAATGTAGTTATTTCTGTGTGTATGCTTTGATCTTTCTTCTTCCACTTAACATTATAATTTTGTGATATGGTTAAAGAACTGTAACCTGTTCAGTTATGTAAATAGCAGTGTACTCTTAGTTAAAAATTCTCATGGTTAATGTAAGTAACACTGTTGTAAAAGCTCTGGCACTGAAGTATTTGTCTCTCTGGTTATTTATTGATGCAAGAATGGGCTTGAGTTAAGTAAAAACAGAAACTTTGATACATAAAAGGATTCTAAATGGGGCTGGAGAGATGGCTCAGAGGTTAAGAGCAAGGCTGCTCTTCCAGAGGTCCTGAGTTCAGTTCCCAGCAACCACATGGCGGCTCACAACCATCTGTAATGAGGTCTGGTGCCCTCTTCTGGCCCGCAGGCATATAAGCCGACAGACCACTGTACACATCATAAATAGATCTAAAACAAAAACAAAAACGATTGAAGTAAAGTAAAGCTGCAGTGAGGAAGTCGTCCGTGAGTGCATTCACCTGGCACAGCAAGGCCCGAGGATGAGTTCTTGGTACCACAGAAATTGTTTTGCCGGACATTTCTTACCTTCGTCTAGTTTATATAATTTCTGCAGTTTCATTGGCCTATGTCCTCAACGCACATGAATTTTACTTGTGTGATTATTATCTACGTGGTAAAATCCTATTTCTAAGGAGTTCTTCTTACCCATGTGATCTGTGATCACTATGATGCCAAGGTTTCTGCTTTGTTTGCTGTTGTATCCCTAGTCCTGTAACCAGGATCTGACACATAAAATCCACTTGTAGAATGCTGGATGTATGAATCTAAAGCATATTCCCCCCTCCCTCCCTTTCGCCCTCTCTGTCCTCCCTCCTTTCTTCTCTTCCTTTTTCCCTCCTCCCTTCCCCTCTTCTTTCCTCCCTTCCTCCTCCCTTCCCCTCCCCTCCTCCTCCTTTCCCCTTCCCCTTCCCTCCTCCCTTCCCCTCCCTTCCTCCTCTCTTCCCCTCCCTTCCTCCTCCCTCCCCCTCCCTCTCCCTTCCTCTCCCTTCTCCTTCTTTCCCCTTCCCTCCTTCCTTCCCCTTCCTTCCTTCCCCCTTCCCCTTCCCTCTCCTCCCTTCCCCTCTCCTCCTCCTGTCTTCCCCTCCCCTCTCCTCCCTTCCCCTTTCCTCTCCTCCCTTCTCTGTTCCCATCAGTAGAGACCCAGACAGGGAGTTATGTCCTTACATTAGGAGGCATGCAGACAATTGGAAGGAGAGTTGGTAGTGGTCAAGAGCTTAGGTCAGATACCAGATAGGTGCGGGCATCAAGTCTTGGGTCTACAGCTCTTGCAGCTTTGCAATATCATCTTGAGCAACTTAATTCATTTCTCCCCGATTCCATTATTCACCTCAAATCAGAGCAAAAACCCATATACTCGATAGGATAGGGCAAAGCCTAGCACACAGCCTGGCAGATAATAAATACTCAGTAAATATTCTCAGCAACAACCTCTCCTGAAATTTGAGCTGTGACCTCCATCTCAGGGACATGGAGATTAAGTCCTGATGAGAAGTTGTATGAACTTTGAGGCAGATACACCTGGCTTATTCTCCCTGTCCTTCAGTGTCATTGTCATCCAAAGCCATGAACTGTGACTTGTCAGGTAGGATTTCTGGGAGACCACATGCCAAAGTGCCTCAGGTGTTCATTATGGCCTCCAGGTAGGTCTAGTGTGTGTGTGTGTGCACTCGAGTATCTCTCTCCTTCTAGCAAGGGGTTCTGCAGTTTTCACTTTTGGTGACACACAAAACCTGATATGTTTTCTGTTATGTGTCTATAGAACACATGTATGACTGATAATATTTTCCTCAAGGTGGATATACCTGTGGGTATGCCTTTGCTTTTTAGGACTGCCTCTCTACTGAAGACTGTAGCATGAGCAGAAGAAGCTTACTTCCTCACATGTTGGCTTCTGTAAAGCTTCTCCCTTTGTCTGTAGATGTCTGTCTTGTTCCTTTGTTATTACATCACCTTCCCATCGGGATTCCTCCTCTGGTGACCTCATTTTAGCTTCATTTCCTCTTTAAAGATCCCATCACCAAACATCCATGGTCCTGTGAAATATACTGGGGGTAAGACTTACTTACTATAAGTACAGGGTTGGGGTACAATTCAGTCCATGACAATGTCTTTGAATCTTTGCCTTTTATTTAATTAAAGAAACGGTAGACATAACTTGAATTTTGTGACCTGCTTCCCATAAGTTGAATGATGGCTCTAGAGGGGTGTGTGTGTCACCAGGATTGGGATAAACACCTGTTTTAGGATTTGCTTTCTACTTGTTCCAGAAGTGGTTTCAGAGGGCCTTAGTTGGGTGGGATAGCCTTCTGCAAACCCAGCAATTACTCTAGCTCAGTACCTGCACACATTTTCTGTAAAGGGCAGATAATAAATATTTTCATCTCCGTGGGCCATATGGACTCCACTAAGACAATTCTGCTGTTGTCATTTGAAAGCAGCCCAGACAAAACACAAGCCAGTGGGGGTGGCAATGTGCCCGTACATTTTCATTATTTGAAATTTCAACTTCTTTTTATTTTCCAACCATTAAAAAAATGTCAAAATTCTTTCTTAACTCCACAGACCAGATCTTTGCACCGCTGTAGCTTGTGACTTGCTGGTCCTCTGACAGAACTCAGTCTTTCAGCTAAATTGCTCTTAATGGAACTGACCTGGGTGCGTCTTCTGTCTGTATAGATCCTGAACTGATTATCATATTTGGTTTCTGTCATTTATCTCCGTTTTCAGAATTCACGATGAAGAATTACTTGAGAAGCACATGCCGTTCTAGAGAATTCCAGCTGGGACTAGCGGGTTCAAGGATGCACAGTATCACCCTCTGGAAGTGGGTGGGATTGTGAGTAGGGTTAGCATCAGAAAGCTTGGGCAAGCGCAACAGAGCTTGAATGTGGGAATTATTCCTCTTTGGAGAACAAAGGTTTAGGGAACCAGTGAAAGGTCTCAGATTTGCAGTGTGGATGTGGAGAGTAAGAGCAACTCTGGGGCCAGGCTCGCTGGCCTTTCTCTCAGGATGAGGGTTAGCTGAGTGAGGTTTCTTCCCCATGAACCTCACATCCCCCAGACTGTTCATACCCCATGAAGTATGTGGGGCTGTGGATAAAGCCATTGTGTGTGCCTCTCTCGTGTCCTGTGCATGTGGCCTTCAGTCTTAGGGTGCTGGCTTAGTTATAGAATGAACCTCCCCTCCAGAGGGTCTAGAAATGAACAGCTGGCCTTCTATACCAGGGCTCCCTGGGGCTGCTGGATATATGTGTGCAATGAAAACAGCTGTCTCTGACCAGAAGACTTAAGAACAGGTTGTCCCCAAAACTGACATCCCAAGTCTACCTCCCTGTGAAGCTCTGAGGTCAGTCAGTACTGCTTGCTGCTGACTCCGGAGATGTGAGAGTATGCCTGTGTGAGGCCTGGGTGGAGTTCTGAGAGCCTGTTCAGTACTGCAGGCCGAGCCTTGGAAATAGTCCCCTCTCTGTGCACTGCTGTGAGGCAGGGATGGGCTGGTCACCTGCAGCCATTCTGGAAGGACATCTTGAGCATTTTCTCTGCACCTTAGGCCAAAAATGTTCCTTTTCAAGATTTGTCCTTCTAGGATATTGTAGGCTGTAAATCAAGGTTCCAGAAAAATATTTTTGATGTGTATAAAGTTGGCCTCGAATAGCCAAAGTTTTGCTTTAAAAAATCAATGAAGGTAAGATTAAAATAGCTGAATTACTGTACTGAAACTTTCTGCTTTGTGCCATCCGAACATGCAGAATAAAATGTCTGTACCTGATAGTCATCTTAAGTGGATAAAACCCCTAACTTAGTGAAATGCCACTTTGAAGCTTTTAGCACTATCAATTTTTGAATTACCTTATCTTGTTTGAATTAATTTGCAGTGTTTCTTTGCTTTCAGTGCTTAGGAAAGTCCTGTTTTTATTTTTGATTTCCTTGGGTTAGTGCCAAGAGTACTAGTATTTTTTAATGGAAGTATAGCCTTCTTGCATAAAAAATGCCAAAGTCGTTAAGTGCACTGATGATGAATTTTTCAGGAGAGCTCACCTGTTATCAGCAGCCAGGTGGAAAAGGGATGAGCTCATATATCGGAAACTCGTAGACCCCTCTAGTCTCTAGCAGAGAACGTTCTCGTGTAGCTGGTAACAGTGTTCTTAAATGATAAAGGTGGGCTTTCTCTATGGTAACTTTTCCATGAAGAATGTGTGCCGCAGTTAAAGCTGGAGATCTCTCTGCTGCCGTGTGATCCACATGAGCATTCATTCAGTTCTTCCACAGTCGGCGGGCGTTCATGTTGTTCCACGTTTGAAGCTGCTGTCAGTAGCGCCTCAGTGGGCAAGCACACACAGTGTCCTGATGTCAGAGTCCTAAGATGTGCGCCTGCTCCCCTGCGTGAGTGAGAGGATGGCCTGTGAGCTAACAGTAGCTCTTCACCGACCTTTCCTCGGTCTGTCCTGCTCACATTAGCCGCTCAACCAGCACAAGCTGCAGTAGACTTTTAATTTGTTTTTCTTTTATGGTTAAACTAAGACATTTGAAGTGTGTTGGCTATTTCCTGCGTTCTCCTTTTCAACTCTTTGCCCGTTTCCTTGGGTTATGGCGTTCCTCAGTGATGTGTATACTTCGCGGTCACATGGCTGCAGGGTTACCTCCTCCTCATCCTCTGACCAGATGATGCCGTTCCATAGAGAGAGACTAATTTTAGTATCATTCAAACAATGATAGTTTTCCTTTTTGGTCAGTATGGGTGTGTGTGTGTGTGTGTGTGTGTGTGTGTGTGTGTGTGTGTTCTGGTTTATTAAACTTTGCCTGTTGAAAAATGTGATAGTGTTTATTGGGTTGTTTTCTGAAACCCTTTTATTTGACCTTTTTTTTAAAAAAAAAAAAATCTGCTATTCATCTAGAACTAATTTTTTTTCCTAAAGTTTTGTTTATTTATTTTATGTATTGGAATACACTGTCACTGTCTTCAGACACACCAGAAGAGGGTATTGGATCCCATTACAGATGGTTGTGAGCCACCATGTGGTTGCTGGGAATTGAACTCTGGAAGAGCAGTCAGTGTTCCTAACTGCTGAGCCAGCTCTCCAGCCCCTAGAACTAATTTTCACGGAGTCTTCTTCAAAATACTGATACTGTGTATTCACTTCCTGGGACTGCTGTGACAGGGACAAGGAAACCTGCAGCTTGAGCAACAGAACTGGATCCTCTCAGAGCAGCACTGAGGTGTGAACGGGCACTGCTGCCTCTGGGGTTTGGAAAGGAGTCCGTCCTCTGCTGGCTGCTGCCGGGGACCAGCCGTTCTTGGTTTCCGGCTGCGTTGCTGTAATCCTTGCCCTTCTTTCTTAGCACATGACCTTCTCTGGGGTCTCCTTGTGTCTATTCCTCATGTTTTGGGGAGAGAGGGAAGGAGGGAGGGAGAGTGAGAGAGAGGGAGAGAGCGCATGCGCGTCCATCTGTCCTGCTGGATCCAGCGCTGACTGTACTCTATTGAGTAGGCCTACATTGTGCGGCCCTTGCAGGTCAGGACTTCAACATTTCTTTTGGGAAGGTTCAACTCAGCTCCTTCAGTGAG
This sequence comes from Micromys minutus, assembly GCF_963924665.1. NCBI lineage: Eukaryota > Metazoa > Chordata > Mammalia > Rodentia > Muridae > Micromys > Micromys minutus. Next base: position 41,274,801 of record NC_137960.1, on the reverse strand, counting down.
CCCAGCACCATGTGCTGATGTCCAGTCACGTCTCTATGTTGACTCGGTGTCCATCTCTGTCTATCTTGGACTGTTTTGTTCTGTTGGTGTGTTTGCGTCTCCTTGTACAGATGACTGCTCTTGACCATGGTTATTCTATAGAGAATGCCTTGTTTGCCTTTTCAGGCTTTTTCTTGGTTTTTTTTTTTTTTTTTTGTCATTTACATTTCCTGATCATTTCTGTTTCCTGGTTACTTTCAGGGAAAAGAGTACTAGTTGTCCTTTATTTAAAATTGAAGGTTGAGTCTGTGAGAGAATTGATGTCTAACAGCCCACGTGCCAGTCCTTCCGTCCAGGCTTGAGCAGCTCCCGCCCCACAGAGCCTGGTGCTGTCTTTTGATAGAGGTTTGTTAGAAACAGGAGAGAGAGAAGGGAATCTTCTGCTTTGTAGTCAGTCATTAAGGATTTCCCCCAAGTTTACCAAGCTTAACAAGACTGAATTTAAATCCGTCTCGGACTCCAAACCAGAGCTGAGCAAATAAGTACTTGAGAGATTCTGTTTTTATCAGAGGTCGGTTGGTTTAAAACACTGTGTCCTCTGGGGGTCATTGAGACAGGTCCCTGATAGAGTTGACAGTGTTGGCTCATCAGAGCTGCAACTTAAGAATCTTAACATGGGCTGTGAGATGCTGGGCTAAGATTTGGGCACTGGCTCAAGGAGGCGCCAGATCTCTAATTGTCAGTGCCCTTAGAGCCTTGGGGCTGGCAGATGGGGTTCTAAATGAAACCTGGTCTCCCGCACCTCTGTTTAATAATGAGGACTTAATATAAGCCTTAGAAGGGTATATGTGGGCATGGGCATGCATTTGTGTGTGCATGTGTGTACAAGTATGTGCAAATATGTTTGTGCACATGTTAGGCTGAATGTGTGTATGTGTGCACATGTATGTGAGTGTGAATGTGTGACTGTAGTTTGTATTTATGAGTGACTAAATTTGAGCATGAGAGTGTGTTTAAATGTGTGTACACATGCATGTGTGTGTGAGAGAGAGAGAGAAAGAGAGAGAGAGAGAGAGAGAGAGAGAGAGAGAGAGAGAGAGTATATACTGGTTTTATAGGACAGTCTGGGTCCTGATACTAAAAACTAATTTTTAAGTTCTGATATACTCGCTAGCAGGATACTGTCACCGCCTCCAGCTCAGGTATTTGTGATTAACCTCCATTCTGGGCTAGATATGAAGTTACACAGAAGAACATTTCCCCAGCCTTGCCTGGAGCTGGTCCAGGTTGTCTCTTTCGGTTGGAGCCAGGGAGCACTTACACTACAGCAATGCAGTGTTTCCAATCCAGACTAGACTGCAGGTCCTAGAAACAGCCTCACTTAAAAGGGCAACTCAGAAATAGTCCACATTTGCTAGCAGGACAGTATTTGCTTCCTTTTCTCACTCTACCTGCTGCCTGAGGTGAAAGATCATTACACATGCGTGTTTCATCCTAAGGAGACTCAGAGTCAACCCCACCCTAGACAGTTAACTCGCCATTGCAACGACACTTCATTTATTTCCAACCCCAAATGAGTGATCGATTTCAATGTAGTAATGACAAAAATCTGAACTTATGTTGGTATTCGTATGCTGGATGTTGCTGTGTGCTCTCACGGTGGCAATGACACTCCCTTGGCTCGGCTGCCCATTTGCCTGAGAGCCCAGGAGCCCCCAATCTGTATTTACCAGTCTAATCCAGAGCTACAATCTCAGGAATCTACTCTCAGCCTCTTAGTAACCAAGAATGAGCTCGTGGGTGATCATACATGACTTGTACAAAGTTGAGCCTCGTTGTGTCTTCCCGGAACTCAAAATACAAGGAGCAGCGGCTTCTGAACTTTGACCTTCACGTTCCCGTAGCCTGTGCTTGGTCAGTACTTCCTTCCTGCTGGCCTAATGCCTCCTATGCCTTTCTCCACTCTGTCTTCCTCCCTTTCATCTTCCTCCTCCTCCCTCTGCTGTTTGCTTTCAGTCCAGCAAATCCTAAAACAACCACAGCCTTGCTTGAGTTCGTATAGTTTTTTGAAGGGAAGCCAGAATTGACAGGGGGTTTGCCTTCCCAAAGTACCCTGTTAATCAGCCCTGACTCCCACCGAAAGGAGGAGGGAGTCTGCTGGTATCTCTCAGAGTAGGCCAGGTCCCCTGGCACTGGCTGGAGCTTGTTTCCTGTACTAGTGCATCACTGAGAGCTTTCATAGTCTGGACCATTTGGTCTTCATAAAATATTGTGGTGGTGAGGGGGTGGAGTTGGGGCTGAGTTAAATCTCTTGTTACTGTGTTTATAGCAGACAGTCTTCCTGGGACACAGCAGTAGCCACAGGGGAGCAGAGGGGGGGAGGGGCGCACCACCTCTCTGAGCCCTTACTCTTTGCTTGTGTTTAACCTGGTAAATAATAGGTAGTTGGGGTTTTGTTTTGTTTTCTACTTGCTGATTTTGTTTTGTCTTGGAGCAGGGTCTCAGTGTGTAGCCCAGGCTGGCATCAAACTTGTCATCGTTTTTTCTCGGTCTCCCGAGTTTCGAATTCACAGGTGTCGTCCATCATACCGGGTAGTCCCTGGCTTTCTAGCAGTTCTGGGATGGACGTGAGGCAGCAACCGCGTGGGACAGAACCTGGCTTCCGGCTAGCAGCCTTTGTGACCCCCGTTCCTTGTCCTGTTTTGTGTAGAGCATTCCACTGCGGAAGAAAAACGGATAGCCTTCTAACATGCACGAGACAGTCATTTATTCAACCAGTCCACAAATACTCTTTCAGTGCTTGCTACATAGTAGGCTCCCTGGAGAGACCATTGCTCATGTGTGCACAAGTGTTAGCCTGGCAGCCAAAGCACTGAGTCAGCAGCCTGGCTGAAATGCCCATCTCTGCAGCCCTCTGGTTAGGAGGCCTCTTGCAAGCTTCTTGGCCACAGGGAAACATTTCTCACTTTCACAGCATGGGTCTAGGCTATGAATCCTTCCCAGATGGCATGTTGTTGGGACCTAAGCAGCCTGTGTCCTAGATATTCATATATACAGTAAGGAGGAAGAGGAGAAGCCAGAGCCGGAAGTGACAGGAGCTCCCATGAGACACTCTCTTAGTTACTCAGCAGACACAAGTCCCATGCCAGGGACTACACAAGCGCTGGGAACGCAGCAGTGACCAAGGGGAGTGCTTCTTTCCAGCTGAGAGTAGCTGATGAGGTACAAGCCAGCAGGGCAGCTTGAAATGGGTCACACAGGAAGCTGTTGGGACTGGGGAAGTTGAAGTAGGGAAGTAGGCAGGAAAGAGAAAGCAAAAGGGGTCTGAGAGGTCAGCTGCAGAGGTGGAAGCTGCGAGACAGTGTGCTGGCTGCCTGACAGAAAATTCCTCCTCATCCTGATGCCACAGCAGAACATCATCAGTTCCATCCCAGAGTCACCCTGTCCCCAGGGCCAGCGAGCAAGGAAACCAGAGTTGTCTGTTGGGACATTTCATTCTCCAGAACTATACACAACTCCTACATAAGAATCACAATTTCACTACAGCCACTTGTGCGTCTCTGTACGGCCAGTCTGTTTGCTTTACTAAGAACCAGCAACATGTAAAATGCTGTAAACACCTGTTCAAGATACAACCCTCCCGAGCTTTGTCAACCAGGGAGCCCCCCACCCCCACCCACCTGATTCCACAAGTAACTGGAGCAGATCCAGAAGCCTCACACTCTTCCTTTTTTACCCTTCAGTAATTACATATCTTCCCTCTTGGAGGCTGGGACTGAGCAATTAGTCTCCTATTGTCTTTGCAGGAAATGGCAGCCATGTGACTTCTTGGGAAGGCAACCACTGACCACTCTGGTTAAGATAATTTGGAAAGTGCTCAGCAGATCCTCTGGCAGACTGAGCCCAGCTGACTTGGAAAGCTTTTGGAAATGCAGACATGAGATAGGTCATCATAACCAGGGCACTGCTGGGTCAGTTCCCTGAACAGAATGAATCTCTGCAGAGTTGGGACCCCTCAGAATGTGGGTGATCAGTGCGTTGCCACTCTCTCCCTTTAATTACTTAGGATTGATTCCTTTAAAAGTTTTCTAGAGCAAACTGTTGAAAACTCCTGAGCTCCTGGACACCTAAGCAGTGAGGAGTTCATGGAAACTCAGAGGTACTGGGTTCTCCTGAACTGTACCTCCCTGTGCTCTAGCTCCGGGACCACCCATATCCCTAGGCTACAGCAGCAGAGCTGTGAACATCCCAAGTATCACGCACACCAACACCAACGGAAGATGGGAAGATGGGACGCTCCTAGTCAAACATTCTGTCTCATTGGCTTATATTAAGCTGCTTGTTTCGTGTTGATTTGATCACTGGCAAGAGTCTAGGGATCTCTTGAGTCGGAGCCTCTCTACCCTAAGTAAACTCAGAGTATACACAGCAGTCACCTGGGAAAGCTTCGTTCGAGTGAAGCCTCAGAGCCGACAACGCCTGCGAAAGGTCCTGTCAGTGGGTTGGTGTCCTGCAAAGCCCTAAGCCATTCTGATGCCCACCCTACAGGGATTGTTACCCCTTGAGGCACTGTGGCTGGGAAGTCTATGTAAGGGCTCCCTTGGGAAGAAGACATTGAGAATAACCCTGTCTTGATGAGCCCTATCCCTGTCCACAGTGTGTCCTGAAAGGGCTGCTATTAATCCGGACATCACACACAGCCTTGGTGTGTCCTAGAGACAAAGTACAAAGGGGGCTACACCCTCTTTGTCATCCTTCAGTTGTTTTTAGTGCTAACTAAGAGCATATATCCAAATCCTAATGAGATGGTAATCAATGTGCTGCAGTATAAAAAAGGGTTATGTGCCAGGCCCGGCCCTGGTTCTCACAGTAGGTGGCTCATCAGCCTTGGCAGTTACTGGAGAGGAAGAACACACTGCCACGTGGCCTAAGAGTCACTTGACATGATGCTAGATGTGGAAGATGCTGCTAGTGGTAAATTACTGCCCAAGCAATTGGTCACTCTGCCCTGGTTACTAATGCTCAGTGGAGAAAATCATTACACTCTCTTCATTTTGAAAAAGGATAACTATCCTGTTTTTGTTTTACTTTTGGCAAAAGATACACGGTCATCCCTTGATGAAGCTACTTAGATATAAGGGATAATATGAACAGCCCCTTGTCTACCATGACTCTGATTCATCACAGATGCTTCAAGGCTTGGATTGAAGAGGTAGCCAGATGTTAAGTTGACCTACCTGAGGTTGTCATCTCTGGTCTCATGTGCAAAGACATCACTCCTGGGCTATCTCTTCCATTCACCTGCCCCAGCACCACAGGGTCAGGTCTGCTTGATTGACAGGAAGTTGGATCTTGGTCCATTTCCAAGTGCTGCTAACAGGTCTCACCACATGGTTCACCATTCTATACTATGCAAGACCCTGGGAGGTGGAGAGCTCCCTGTCTGCTCTGGACCAGCTGAACAGGGATCATACTTACCAGTTATGCCCCTGTAGGCATCCAGGTACTCATCAGTGAATACAGCTGGTCTGTTCCCAGAGGTCTGTCAGCCATCCACACAAACGAAGCATCCACTCTCTAAAAAGAAGAGAACGTTTTGTTGCCTAACTTTGGTCATTATAATCTAAAGATAGAACGCTGAGATGTCCATCTACACGTTTAGGCCCTCATAGGCTGCCAAAGAGATGAGATAATGCTGATATCAGCCAAGCTTGTCCAGTCAAGTGTACTTAATCGCTGATTGGTTCAGACAGTGCTGTGAGTGTTTCCTTACTGTGCCGGTGAAAGGGGAGGGTATTATTATTATTAAACCAGGAATAAATGTGACAGAAATAATGTGAATCTCCCAAACTGGGAAAAATCAGTGAAACAATGAAAGGTAATAAAGGCTTAAATCTGGTGTTCTTGGTCCAGCAAGGATGGAAGTCAGAGCTGCAGCTAAAGGGTCAGGGCCAGAAAGGAATCCACTCCCCATTTTCCTTAACCGTGAACTGAAATCTGGTGTTTCTTCTTATTATGTAAGAGATTTAGCTCTGTATAGAATAGACTATGAGTAGAATAGTAAATCTCTTGTGTTATATTATAATTAAGGACATCCTGAAATATGATTTTTCATTTAAGGAATCTTAAAAATGATGTTTAAAATGATTTTTGCAGAAAATCATTGAACTATCTACCAAAGGAAATCCACCTCAACTTTAATTTTTTGAGAGAGGCTCTCACTGTGCAGCTGTTAAATATTTTGATAACTGGATATGGATGTATTTCCTTCTTTTAAACTCTGCATTTCACATCTTAATTTGAAGTACTTAAAGACATTATTCTTTAAAAATTGAACAAACAGTAACAACAACAAAAATCTCATTCAGAATCCTGAAAAAACAACAGACCTAAATAGTCCAGAAAGGCAAAGAGCTCCTGCCTAAGAAAACACTTGTGCCTTCTCCTGTTAGGGACGGGACGGGAGGAGCCCAGGAAGGCACCTTGCCAGGCCCCACCTGAGCCCAGGCTGGCATCATCTCACGTGTAAACGAGCGGGTGACAAGAAGTAAAAGGTGTTTGGAAAAATGCTTTGCAGAGGCCATGTTAGGCCTCAGGTTGGAGCAGTGAGGAGCAGGACGCTCTGCGCTCTGCGTCCTGTCTGGGAGTAAGTGAAGACGGCACCCACCGACGACCATGAAAGTGGCCGCCACAATTCCTGTTCTGCAGATAGTCAAGTACGATTTCCTGAAGGGGAGAGAAGTAGCCTGAGACCTCCCGGAAATAGGCGGAAGAGCCCTGAGGAGGAGGAGGGGGAGGTTTGAGTTTAGTCTTAGGTGTTTCCCCATTGTTCTCTTTCTGTCCTTTTCAAGGATTGGAGATTCTCGAATTGGTAAGCCCAGTTTCCGATTGAGTTCCACAGGTTCTTTTCTTATTAGTGTACACAAGGATAATTCATAAATTGGTTTTACTTTTCCAGGCAAACAAAGCAAAGGGGCAGCTGGTAGGAAGTTTGCTGAGCAGCTGGGTGAAGTCGGTGAAGAGGCACAGCGGGCAGATTGGAGCGGATTGTGAATAAGGTGTTTATCTGCATTGTCTTTTCAGAGTCAGTCCAGCCGCTGCTTTAGAAGACATGTGGTGTATATAAAGTTTGTGATAGTTGGTGGAAATTTGGGTAAGTGTTGTCACATTTATTTCTAACACATTTGGTGTAAAATGGTGCCACTGAGGAGAAGCCCTGCCCTTCAGATCTGTTCTAAACCTCAAAGCAAAGTTTTTAATTAAGTGTGGTGCTAAATCAGTGTTTTCTGACGATGTGCCTTTTTTCTTGTTAAAATTAATGTCATTAAGAGGTAGGGGATTTTAGGAAAATCTAGTGAGTCTAGATTTGGGGAAGGGCCCGGGACACCATTGGCAAGTTAGTTTACATTCTAAGGCAGCTGCATAATAGGAGGAATAAACTCACAGATGAAAAGAATAGTGTCTCTGAAGCCGGGAATTGGAGATGGCCTGCGTGTTGAACAGAGAAGTGAAAGGAAGTAAGCCTCAGAGCTTCCCGGAAGCCTAGGCTGGAGCAGATGCTGGGGAGACGGAGCACTGTCCTGACAGGTGGTGGAGAGGGTCAGGGGTCTGGGTTAAATCTCTGTATCCATTGGTTGTTTTGTCTGCAGTAAGCCCCGGGCTCTCAGGCTCTTCTGTAAAGAAAGGCTTTAATAGGTCCTACTCCCCAGGCCTGTTATGGGAGCAAGTGAGCTGAGGAATGCTGGGGCATAGTAGGTGCTCCACAGTAGCCATGCTTCCTGACACTGTCTGGGGACATTCACCTCTCAAAATAAGCCATGCAGAAGGCGCGTGTTTTTAGCAGGAAGACTTGAGAAATGGATTGTTCACATAACATGTGACTTCACAGGGGCTACCACAGCATCTTCTCTGTCATTTTCTCCATAATAAGCCTGGAGAAGGGGGATGGGGGAGGCAAGAGGGATGGACTGTTACCTTGGCCTCCTTCTGGAACCCAAGGAAGCCACCGTCAGACAAGCTAACTCGGCTTCTCCTCCTGCTGTGCTTACAACAGAGTGAGGTCACACCGTTCCAGCTTTCGGCTAAAGTTCTGAAACTCTTCCTTCTTGTCAGTAAGAAGGGACAGAGCGAGGCACATGAGATGTTTGGTTTCTATGGGCTTTTATTTTCAAACCTTCCTTTTGGTTTTACCTCCTGTGGTTATGTGCCTTCGCAGAGACCCGTTATGGAACTAACAGTTTGGCTTTGGGGTAGAGGCTTTACCTGTGTGTGGGAGAGAACCAGCCTTGTTGCTACAGAGAGTGCTGATACTGAGACCACACGTCTGGTTTGTGAGTCAAGGACATGAGCGTGGCCTCAGATCTCTGCTGTACTCTCTGCAGAGCCAGAACAGCTCTTCAGCGACACTTCTGAGGGATTGTAGTCTTCTCAGGAATAAGGAAGAACCGGCCTGTGGCAGCTTGCAGGGAGGTACAACATTAACTGGAGGGAGAAGCCCGGTTTCTAACCCACTGGGGAAGTTTATCTTGCAGTATAGGATTGAGAATGCCTATTCCGATTTGAACATTAGACACTGTGCACATACATTAACTCATTGTGCTGGACTCAGATGGTTTGTCTTAATGAAAAATAAAATAATAAACAGTTAGGGAATACTAGGAAATTGTTTGAAAAGAGTGGTCATATTGTTTCATATCTTAACTGTGGTGTTATTTGTACAACTGTAGGCTTTTGTGGAAACCCACAGAACTGTTCAGTAAGGAGACTGACTGGATTTTGTTCTGTGTGGATGAAAGAAGCAAAGATTGGGCCGCAGAGGACAGTTGTCTCGGCTGGTTAAAGTGTGATGGCTGAGCTTGAACCGCACGACGTGGGGGATGGGGGCGCTAAGGCAGAGCTCTTCCTGTCTCACAGTGCCCAAGGACTCACTGCGCCCCCCACTGATCTTGGGCAGGTCATGGAAGCATCCCACATCATTTAGATGGTCTGCCACCCCCTGTCCTGTGAACCAGACTACTTTCTGATCTTCCTTCCCTCCAATGTCCTACCCTGACCCAGGAAACTCTCAGAAGAGGCGCTTGCTTTACAGTTCCTCCTCTTGCCCCTGCCCTGCCCCCCACCAAAGCCCGATGCCTGTCAGGATCTGGCAGGAGTGCCTCCACCTCAGTAGATGTAGATAACTAACCCTAACCGCCTCCCATCCATAACTCAGTGCTGAGCCTAGTGATGGGTCAGGCTGGTGTTCTGAGAACGGAGGCCAACGTAGCAAATCCGTGTTTCCTGAGGCAGTGGGAGTGTGGTGCAGTCTTCCTCAGATCCTGACGCTTCACTCTGAGTCCTAGAGCTGCAGCTTGTGAACACTGTGAGACTCACTGAGGTAAAATGGTGCCTCTCACAGGCTCAGCGTGCCTGCCCAGGGGCTGTTGGCTCATGTTGAGGACACTGCTCACTGCCCTGCTGTATCAGAGCTGCACGTGTGCACACACCCAGAAAATGTCCCCAGACGTCAGTGGAACTGAGACTGAGAAACAGATGTTAGAACCAGTAAAACTGAGAGTTTATATTTTAAAACATTTTAACATCTAATCACACACACACACACACACACACACACACACACACACACATCAGTGAAGGACTCAGTATACAGAAGCCTGAGATGGTTCCCAAGAACCTGACTCCAAGCAAAAGCAGACATAAAGAAATTCAGACAGACAAGTCCTACGGAATGACGTCCACAAGAGGAAAGAGAGGTTCTCATAGCCTGACCTCAGCATCTGCATAGAAGGGGCAGTCTCCTGCTGTAGACCCCCAGCTTCCTCAGACGTGTTTGTCTTTAGTTGAAATGGTGTCACCTGAACTGGTCCTTCATTTTGAATCTTGGATAGTGATTCTGGTGTGATGAAGCTGTGCTCAGGGAGGAGACGGATCTCATTGCAGATGACAAGGCTGTTTATTTGCATAAATTCTCCGTAATTCCACAATCTGGCTTAAATGTGTGTTGCTGTAGCCCAGTATGGCTGCATTTGCTGAAGCTGGGCTGTAAAGCAACATATGTCAAGCTGTAATACAGAACAGTTCTCCTAAAAAGACTTTACTTGATGATGGGGTCTATTTTGGGAGGGTAACTGTGCTTTTTGTGAGGTATATTTTTAAAGTTCCACTCACCCAGCTCCCAGGCCAATCATGTCTTCCCAGAAAGGGTGTGGCATATGCTAAGGACACAAATGCATTCTTAGGAAAGCTCTGGTATTATGTCCTTTCAGCCTTCCCATCCTTTACTCCTCTCTTTGTTTGGTTTTGTTTTTTGTGGGTTTTTTTGTCTTGTTTTTTTCTCTCGTGAATGCGGTGGAAGTGTGTTCTACAAAGTCAGACAAGGGAAGACTGAAAGCCTTGCTTCAGGTGGCCAGGCCCAGAGGTCTGGGGACTGTTTGTTGTCAGAGTATGTCTTTCAGCCGACGGAAAACAGAGTTGATAGAGAGGCTGTGAAACACTATGTTTATGTGGGCAAGTGTCTGTATGGCTTCAGGTCCAGACCCCTGCTAGGGGTTCTTTCCTGGTGGCCTGTGGTCTGGAGTGGGCATCTGTTTTCTCTTGTTCTTCCAGACACATGACTTTAATGAACCCTGCCTCCCGTACTCAGCCTTTTGTGGCCTCATTGCTCTGCCTGTATTGGAGGATCTCTGCCTTATAGGAGAAGCTAGGCATTTCTGCCCCATCAGCATTTTCTAGGCCTAATTAAAAATGATTGATAAAGGGAGAAATCACACTGCATAAGGAAATCAGCTTGTCGTTTAAGAGATGTGAAGAAGCAGAGACATACATAAAAAGTTTTGCAGCCCCAAGCACTGGCCGGTCCTGAGGCAGAAGCACTTCGCTTTGCAACCTAAGTCACGAAGGCCAGAGGAGAGCAAGAATGAACCACGAGGAAGGTGGGAGGCAGCCCTTCACCAGAGGAGCTCCTAGAAGGCCACCAGGGTCCACGTTGTTCTTCAGTGGGGTTCCCTGGGTCCCTCGTGCTGGATGTGTTCTCCTGTAAGAGGCTCTGTAGAAGGTTGGAGGCTCTAAACTGAGAATCCCCGCCCATGGCAGCTTTTGCCCAGAGCTTGTGTTCTGAGAGACGTTTGTGTGTTGCAGTCTCGCACAGCTTCCGGATTCCCCTGCGGACATGTAAGGAGATGTCTGGCGTTTGGAACCAGCCTGTGTATAGGAGAGTGGAGCCCATCTTCTGCCTTGTTTTATAATCCGGATAGCTGAGGCCATCCACGGTCATCCCTTTTATCACTTGCTCACCAACACAGATGTCACTTTCTCCCCAGGACAGTTTTGGCAACATCCGGAACCAGATTCCGTGAAGCTGCTTCCAGGATCTGCCACCTTGCTCATGTGTAGCCCACGGCTTTGTCATCTGCCCTCACTCCAACATTCACCACGGTGTGGCTTTAATCTGTAGCAACATGTAGAAGCTTCAACTGCTCGCTTACTTCAGAGTCAGAAGCTGCTGTGTATGCTAGTGTTTGACTACTTAGAAGAGACCTGGGGCCCAGGTGGCCGGTCCGCTGTGCTGTAGAGGCCAAAGATCCAGATGCCATTCAGACAGCTCATTTAGGTTTATAAAGAGCTGCAATGCATTTGCTCCTCCCAAACTAGTTCTTAGGTGGTGGAGTCATATCACGGGGTGAAATCAAAGGCAGGGGCATTTGGGAATGTGTGGGAGTGTTTGTTGACCTCTGAAGGATTAGAGGCACTGTTGATAGGGAGTGGTGTAAGGATACCAGTTGGCCTTCAGGGCCTGGGAAAGACGGGGCTCTGCTACGGAACCTATAGCTCCATGCTGAGGAGCACAGCCCAGTGCTGAGCAACACACACAGTGGAGCCAGATGCACACTGGTGATTGGGATCTAGGTCCTCTGTAGCCATCTGGATTGAAGGCATCCAAGTCCTCGCTGCTGCTTCACTGGGAACTCTAGACATGGGATTGATGCTGTTCTGCAGACAGGGTGGTGGTGTGCTGTGCACTAGAACTCAGCACAGCGTGCTGTTCCTGGGTCCAGATCCACCAACACCTCATGGAGTGGCTAATCCGTCCCCTACACCTGCCTTCTGCCACCCTTGCCCAGCACAGGAAAAACGGGAGCTTTCTGTCTGAGAGAAGGAGGAGTCCAGAAAGATGCCCTGGCCATATACTTTTATCTATTCTTACCAACGGAAAACCATCCTGATAAGGTGGGTCTGTTACTATCAGCCTTCTTGTTCAGTTCACAAACACCTGCAGCCCAGCCTCCACAGACAGACACACAGACACTCAACACACACACACAAGTTCAAAAGATAAAAATTTTAAAAAATCATTCTGACATAGATGTAGGTGTCAGCAGCCTGAGTTTTGGATTTGCTCTGAGGCTTCATCCTACCTCAAGGATTAGCACAGCCTGCTGACAGAGCTCTGTGTAAAGTTCGGTCTGGGTGTCAGCCAGCAAAGCTGAAACAATGGCACGCTGGCTTGACTGAGCATGTGCCAAATTCAGTAGGGCAGTAGAATTAAATTCAGAATGAGAGATGGTTCAGTGGTTAAGAGCACTGACTGTCCTTCCAAAGGTCCTGAGTTCAATTCCCTGCAACCACATGATGGCTAACAACCATCTGTAATGGGATCTGATGCCCTCTTCTGGTGTGTCTGAAGACAGCGATAGTGTACTCATATAAATTAGATAAATAATTAAAAAAAAAAAAAAAGAATACGGAATGAGAATGCATGAAGGGAAAATGTCCACACTGACATTCAGGTGGGTGGTACCTGCTCCCAACCCGCTACTTTCTGTATTTGGAGGTGGTGATAGTGGTTGTTTTATTTTCTTTCTGCCTTTCTTCACCAGCTTTTAATATTTAACTTGATTATGTTTGACACGCATCTTTCTGTGTCCGTATGGTGTTTATGTGTACCTTGGTGCAGGTGTACAGAGGTCACCTGTGTAAGATGCCCTGGAGCAGCTGTAGTGACAGGTGGTTGGGAACCACTCGATGTGGGTGCCGGGAGTAGAACCCAGGTCCTCTGGGAGAGCACTGCATGCTCTTAACTGCTGGGCCATCTCTCCAGCGTCCAAACTTTTAATTTTAAAAAACGTCAAACATTGGTGGTTTGATGACGCAAGCACCTCTAAGTTTACTTAGTTACCACTCGTTCTGTATGTGCTCCGTTTGCTTCATTCTCCTCAGTATGTGTGCGATCTGTTCGTTTTCTGAGACATCCAGAAACAACGAGCGTCGCGCTGTTTCAGTTCCACGTATGACTCTGAAAATAGAGATGAACTGTTTTCAGGAAGAACACATCCTGGGGGTGCCTTGTGTCTAATATGATGTCACACCACGGGACAGGTGATGTCACTTGTTTTCCATCCTTGGCTGTGACCTCCCTTCTCTCACTGTAGTGCCGGTTGTCTGCATAAGCTTTGCCAGGATCCTAGCTATTTTTAGAAGACCCCCAGTAGTGTTTGCTCTCTCTCATCTTGAATTCTCTGAGCCACATGATGCACATCTTCATGTGTGTGACTTGTGTGGTAGGCAGCTCGATTTTACTGCAATAGCAGATTGTCCTGCCCATTTTCTCTCTCCACTTTAGGGATAAGAAGGAGTGACTTCTGCAGAGCACTTCTTACGACCTAGTGTCTCACAGCCTCCTGCATGTGGACATTTCATATGGCTGATGTAACTTACAAAGGTCACACAGCCAGTGAAGCTCACATCAAGCCACCTCTGCCCATCATGGTTATCCAGGTCCTCTCAGTGCCACTGTGCCCAGAATCTCCTCTGGTGCTTCCACGCTGTAATTCCTGCCCCAGGCCACAGATCTGTCAATCTAGGAAGGTCCCCAAACTGCTGGGGAGATTGAGGACCCTCACTTCTGAAAGGAGCAAGTACTGTTAGAGTTCAGATGAGCAGGCTGGACACTGCTGGAAGTCTGGGTCTGTGAATGTCTGGTCCTGACTTCCATATACATCAGCAGTTGGTTGGTCATGCGAAGTTCAGCCTGTTTGCAGCCAGGACTGTTTACAAATGGGGTTTTCTTGCTTCTTCTCTGCATAAGAAACTACTGTCCTGGAGTGAAACTGTGACACCACTTTGATTGACAGATTTTAGGTTTGCAAAGAAGGGAAAACTGGTTTCACAAAAGCATTATTTAACTGGGTTATTTAATACTCCAAGGCATTGGATTTCCTTAAACCAAAGCCTTAGATTTATGATTAATTGATTAAAAGCACAGAAGTAGATATTCCTTATGTTGCCTTGAACTAGCACTTGCTTCTGAATGTCGTAGGATTTTTACTTTTCAAACTGCCCCAAGTCCTGCTTTTTCCCATTTTGTGTTCACTTGTCTTCAATGTGTATCCGTGTGTACACAGCACAGGAAGCTCTGTAGCATGCGCTACAAGGACCAGAGGAGACAGAACAGATAAATAGCTTCCAAGAGGGCTGTGGCTGAGAACAGCACTTGTGAGGTCTAACCTGCTCTAGTCTAGAATTACTCAGGTTTGGAGGACAGCAGCGCAGAGAGCTTCTGTCATGTTCCTTCACAGTCAAGAACTTCACCCTTCTCCCGGTTAACAGATTAACCACCCTCTGGGCACAGAGGGGAAGCACCCTGCCAATTAAGAGTCGATCATCTTGAATCTGTTGGCTTAGCTTCTCCTGCTTCCAGAAGGGAAAATTGTCTGCTAAGCAGTATCAATCAGAGCATATTCCTTGACAGGTCACCTCCTGACTTACAGTGTTTATTCAAACCACAGAGTGAGCCTTCCAGTGTCCATGCTCCCACCAATGGCCCTGACTCACTGAATAATTGTATCAACACCAAGCTTTAAAAAAAAAAAAAAGTTAAAAGAAGCCAGTAAATTTGGTGTTTATAATGTATCTTATCTAGCCCAATGTATATCCAAAATGTTATTGTTTGCCATGTAACCTTTAGACTACACCTTTGGAACTCTCATTTTTCTTACTCTTCCGGCATGTCTCACTTTGAGGGAGTCACCTTTCAGGTGTGTTCATGGTGACTCCTGGCTGCATTCCTGGGCCCTGTAGCAGGCCAAGGTCACAGCAACTTGGTCTTTCTCTGAATCTCCCCAGAGAAACCTAATCAGTGCTCTCACCTCCCCCGAATCTGAGGCCACATTCTTCTCTCCTCCTTGTGCCATTTCCCCTGGCATCCTAATTACAGGGTGATGCTTAGTGTGACCATAACGGCCAGTTCAGCAGTTTGCCTCTGCCCTGGCAGCCAGGGAGGCTACCACCTGAAAATGCTGGCGCACGCTGGAGCATAGTTCTGCTTTCTCCGTGGTGCTTTTTCACCATTCTCTTTTTCCTAGAAGTAACTTGGTGGCATTTTTTTTTTTCCCAAGACCAAGTTGATTCCTTCCTAGTCAATAGGTTCTTTAAATATCTGTTATCTAGTCATTTCTCAGTGATATCATAAAACATGTAAGTATTGCACATTCTGAAATGTCACAAATGCCTCCTTTGAGGGGACGGTATTGGGAGAGTGAACGTATAGTCTGAGGGTTATAGACATCTTTAACACACCCAACACTTGTATGTGTTGTATGTGTTCCGTGCATGTCTGTGGAGGTGTGCTCTGGTGTATGAACATGGAGGCCCAGGATTGGCATTGGCATCATTCTCTGTTCTCCACTCACCTTTCAAAACAGGGTCTCTCCCTGAACACGGAGCTCATTACTTCGGGTAGCAAACTGGTGAGCCTGGTGCTCTTTCTGCGTTCCCAGCACTGGGGTTCCAGGCGTGTGTCACAGTTCCCAGCTTCTGTACGGTTGTTGGGATCCTCACTCAGGTCTCAGGTCCTCTGCTTACAGGCAAGCACTTCACCCATTCAGCTGGGAAACACCCAGCCCGGCGTTTCACTTTGACTGGTCAGTTGTTATATAATATACTATCATATATTTAAGCATTAGAAATGTCACGTTCCGTTTCTGTCAGATGCGGCTCTTTGTCTGTTGATGACATTGCATGAACTATTAGGCCATAATCACGGCATGAGGAGGAGGCTAGCAAAAGAACGGGGCCAAGAAGTCTACAGTGATCTCTGTTTCGGTAAATGTTAAAAAGTGTAAACCTTTTATCCTGCTCTTCGCTGGCTCCTGTGCGAAGCCGTCTGGCACTGCGGGGATCTCTTATCTTGGCATTCTAAGCAGCCTCTAGGAACTCAGGTGCAGTTCATCCCCGCCATGTTGTTTTCACTCACTTCCCCTTGGCGTGTTGTTGCCAACCCTTAGACACATGCATCCCAATTCTGTGATGGCCTTTATGCGCTCTGCTACTACATACTTTGAACTCCATTAAGTAGTCACATCAAAGAACACACCAAACTACTCTGATCCAGTAGGTATAATATAATTTGCCAACCTAGATAAGTCAAATGATCTTACACAATTCCATCTCTTATAAAACATCTGTAACAACCTTATTTATAAAGAGATGCGCAGAGAGAAACATACACATCTGCCTCCATCTTTGTTCCTCCCAGAATCCCCCTTTCAATCTCCGCCTACCGCTTCCTCTTCCGATTTCCTAGTCTTTTCCCCGCCTACCTTTTTAATGTCTAATCATGTATCGCCTTAACATAAACCTACAGAGATCACCTCCACACAAACTGATTTACAGAAACTGAAGTTTGGTAGGGAAAAGATTGCCTCAAATTTTAACTGGGGCCCAGACCCACATCTCCCACCATTCTTGGTAACACACTGGATACACCATCAGTGCATTTTCTGAGGTCATGCAGCAACTGAAGGAAGCACCCAAACCAGCTGCTGTCCTAAGCCATACATGGCTTCTCCTGAGTCCCTTGGATCTTGAGAGAGCTCCTCCTCTTCCCAGACTGCCTGAAACCTGCCCTTCAGATTGTTGTAGGGAACGAGGTGATGTGAGGTCAGAACAATGGAAAAGGCCCTTCTCCTTACCTGCTCACACACAACACTTCCTTCTTACTCCTGGCTGAGAGCCATCTTTATTTTCTTGAGTGACTAGCTCCCATTCATCTCACATTGCCTTTTTAGTGTGTTTGTACTAAGTAGCCAGAAACTGTCATTAACTCTAGACAAGTGTCTCTTGGTCTCTGGGTTTAGTTGATCTCCTGAGTAGAAATGTTTGCCTTTTGTGAATTACAGTAATGGCTGGCTGAGGAAGGAGGGAGAGGGAGAGGGCATACCAAAGGTTTTGGGCAGACAACACTTACTTAAGTGGCCCTTAATCTGGAACCTTTCTCAGATGGCTCAGTCGGTGCACAGTGGCTGTCCTGAGAACTGGGCCCAGACTAGAGTGTGAGAACTGCTCAATTGGATTCAATTATATCCACTGAGCAGCAGGCAGCCTAGGCCCCGACAGACATGAGCTAAAATGTGTGCATATACACAACTTCAATGTTTTTCACGCTTCCGACACCCGCCACCACGGAGAATGTTTTGTCTGTCAAGACCTCTGGAGTTTTGTAGGTAGAGTGTATGGTCGGTACTGTCCTGAGAAATCAGAGGGGCAGTGAGTCATGGCACATGGTACAGAGGGTTTACTTAATGGATTACTGCGTGGAGAAATTTGTGATAGGAATGTACCTGTAAAGCAGAGTAGGAGCAGGAGATCCATAAGCACACACACACACACACACACACACACACACACACACACACACACACACGTCGGGTTGTGGGTCCTGCATCTATTCCACCACAGGGAGGCAGAACTTGGGGAGTTTAGCTGTGCTTATCCCACACTGTCTGAATCATTCATTGCCATGGAGGAAGGTGGATGTGTAAACCACACCCCACTTCTCAGGGTGGGCCTGAGATTAAATCCCTTTGCAGGGAGGAGGGTCTGGGAAGGAAAGCTTATTGGCTCTGCCTTCCAGGCCTGTATGTACCTTATTAGCATGGAGATCTCTGTCTTGAGCCTTCAGGACAATAAGTCATGGCTCTTCCTATTGTCTGAGGTGTTAGGGATGCCTCATCTACCTGTGGAGGGGTTATGTGACTGATGGCCACAAGTCTATGGGGGGACTTTGGCTAATGACAGGCCTGGTGCAGGCGGCTAATGACAGGCCTGGTGCAGGCGAAGCTCCTACTGTCCTTTCAGGGTCTCCAGGGCTTCAAAGTCTTTAGCTCAGCCAAGGACCAATATGCCTCTGACTGCCCCCGACACACGTATCACATACATACCCCCACACACAAGCACACACTCTCACACACCAACACTCATACACCACACACAGTCTCTCTATCTCTCTCTCTCTCTCTCTCTCTCTCTCTCTCTCTCTCTCTCACACACACACACACACACACACACTTACTCACACTCATACTCACACCTGTATACATTGGTATCATCAGGAAGTATAGACAGAGAAACCATAGAACCTGGCTGTCAAGGCACAGCCCCTCCCCATCCAGCTCTCTGTACAAGTCTGTAGCTGTCTGTCCAACTTACCCTGGTTGGCTCTTTGGTCCTGTAGAGCAGTGGTGCTCAACCTTCCTAATACTGAGACCCTTTGATACGGTTCCTCATGTTGTGGTGACCCCAACCATGAAATTATTTTATTGCTACTTCATGCCTGTATCAATGCTGCTGTCAATGAATTGTAATATAAATATCTGATCTGCAGCCCCTGTAGGAATTGAGACCTACAGGCTGAGGATCATGGCTACCGGGCCTAACAGGGACATTTCACCTTGACCCTTCATTGTACTGTAGTAGAAAGGGGCATCAAGAGCCAGTCACAACTGCTGTGTTTAAAGGGCTGGTTTCCTGGTCGCCTCTGTCCCGGAAGCCTTGTGGTTAATTTTTCTGTTTCTTAACTCTGAAAGTAATGCAAGTTGCATATCTTCATTCTGATGGGGTGGGGATGATGACCAGAGCTGGCTTGGGCTCGTTCATTTATTCATCCATTCATTTATGGATTTTTTGTTTTGTTTTGTTTTCCAAAACACGGTTTCCAGTGAAACCCTGTCTCATGGAAGGAAAAAAAAAAAAAAAAAAAAAAAAAAGCAAGCAGACAAAAACAACACACACAAACTGGCTAGCCTGGAGCTCCCTGTGTAGCAAAGGACGGTCTTGAACTTCTGGTTCTGCTGCCTCTGCCTCCCGTGTGCTGGGTTCAGAAATGCACTGGCATATCCAGTCATATATGGTGCGGGGTCCAGCCAGAACCTGTACACCATCTGATTGATGCACTCTGATTGATTCACATCCCTGTCTTCCTCCCCGTTTGAAAGACTCTCACCTATAACCTTATAAACCTTAATTATGTCTCTAAATACAGTCACTTTGAGA
This sequence comes from Micromys minutus, assembly GCF_963924665.1. Lineage (NCBI taxonomy): Eukaryota > Metazoa > Chordata > Mammalia > Rodentia > Muridae > Micromys > Micromys minutus. The sequence continues at coordinate 41,255,496 of NC_137960.1, read as the reverse complement.
GAAGGGGTTTAGTCCATGAACCCTAAGATTCAGTACGTCATCCACAGACAGAAAGGTACTGCCGGGCTGACAGTGTGTGCATGTGCAAAGTGCCCTCTCTCAGGAACTTTCCCTCTGTTAGGGACTGTCTCCCCCCCCTTATTCTGGTCCCCTACAGAGTGGCCAATGGTTCTGGTCTCTGGGAGATCACCCAGTCAAGCTGCCTTCACATGACCCCATCCTCCACATCCGCACCCCTGGCCTGGAATGGGACTCCCTGACTTGCTGTCACATCTCTTGCTTTCCTCAAAGCCCTCTCTGTATCCTCCTCAGGTGGCATTGAAGGCAGAGAGAATGGGCCACAGCAGGAGAGGAAAGAATGGGACAAGAGGGAGGCAGTTGTGTTGTAAAGGACATGACTTTTTTCTTTTCACTTCTGTGTAATGTGTCCATGTTCTCCAAGGCCTTTTAGTTCTACAAGCTTGAGTTGGTACTCGAGGTGAGAGAAGGCAGTCTAATTGGGTGCTTAGCTACCCACCCCTGACTTAACAGAGAGACTGATTCTGCTAAGTCAGAGGCCCCACACTCTGCTCAGCTGCAGAAGAACTGGAGGCCTAGCTTTGCATTATGCAAAGTATTGATTCTCACAATTAATGCGCTGGAAAGTGTGGTTTCTGCACCTTCTGCCAGCACAGAGGTTCTCACCCTGGAGTGAGATCACCTGGGAGCTCTCACCGAGTACTGAGCCATGTCCCCCCCTCCTCCCCCTCCCCCCACAGTGCCCATCAAGAGAGGTGATATGAGCACCCCAGCCCTGAATCATTAGCCACAACCTCGCCTCTTACAGCAGAGGCTTCTTATTAAACCTTGCAAACATGGGGAATAATAGACTCATTTTTTATTTTTCCTTAACAAAAATCAGTGACAAATTTGCTTTTTAAAACATTTAGTCATAGAAACTTTTCCATTGAGAAGAGTGAACGGTGACATAAAAGACCTCGTGTGCTTCAGTCCCAACTACAAACTAGTCTCGATTATCTTTTCTCTGAATTGTGTTTTGTAGACTAGAAAGAAAGCATAGTCTGAGAACTAAAATTGGCTATGTGACCCTGCCACATACTGAGTTGGAATGAGGTGTGTAATTTCCCATACTGCCCTGGCTCCTCTGCAGTGCCCAGGGATGCTACTGCTGACATTCTATGTGTAGAAGCCTAGGCACTGAGAAATATCTGCAAAAGGTCTCCTAGTAAGGGCCCAAGTGTGTGTCACCCGCACTCCTCAGTGAGAGCCTTGAAGGGATAAAGGTTGAAAACTCCAGGGTGTCACCAGATGGGCAGGTAAATCATAAAGCAAACACATTATAATATCAGTGATAATGGCTAAGTGCCAACTTTGGGTGTTCAAAGCAAGACTTGGAACTTTCATAGTGAAAGTTGTCACAGGCTGGGGGTGGCGGGGGGGGGGGGTCTTAACCGGCAAGCAGTGGATGAAACCAAAGCTGTTTCCAGAACTTCTGTCCTGTTGCTTTCTGCCCCATGAGACTGACTTGAGACTTGCTTGGATTTTCATGGAGACGGGAGAAAGAGGAGCCCAGTGCAGAAGTGGAGCACCTCCCAGAAGGCCACTCCACTGTGGGCCTGCTGCCCAGTAAACTTCCTCACTGAGCTGTCTTTGGGAAGTCCAAGGCAAACAGGAAAGATGACCCTTTTCTCCAGCTTAGGCGACTTACATAAGACTCCTTGTGATGTCTGTCCATCGTTGTTGTAAGAACACCGTGCTCACAGCATACGTGCTGAAGTGATTTCCACATCCAAGAGCATAACTACTTTCCTTTCTTTTATTTTTTTGGTACAACACAAGAAAGAAAAAAATCCAGCCACCTACTCCAGTGTGCTTCAGCCCTGCTTTGATGGTGAGCTGGCCTACCCAGTAACTGCCATCTGCTTAACTTTATAGGATGATGGTCGGCGGTAGAGATATGATGGAGTTTTCCTGCTGAAGGGGAAAGGAGACCCTGGGTGGGTAACCTATGAGACCGTCATGTTGCCCAGCAGAGAGCTTTTTACATCAAAGGACCCTGTATTTCTGCTTCAGTCTGCTGGGGAGACAGGAGCACCCAGGGAAACAAAAGCAGCTACCTCCGAATCCCCATGGTCCCTACAGATTTCAAAATGATGGTTATACCTGGAAACCAAGACATTTTAACAGCAACCCTTCTCACTGACTTCCAGCTTCAAATTTCCAAATCCTAGTTGAGTCTGGAAACATGACTCTGGTGTTTACACTGATAGACTATTCTTCATGATGCAGGGAGCGTCCCTTAAACGAGAAGCATCTTCTTGCTTAACTCAGAAGCAAGATGAACAAGCTTTGTAATCAGTCTGGGCTGTGAGTCCCAACACCTTCATTACCGCCTTGGAGATTAGGGTAAAGTTGCCCAGATTCTTTGGTGTTCACTCACAGAATAACTAAATTCCGAACTTGCAAACCGTCTGAATACAGCTACCTTCATCCTAGTTCACAGCAAGTGCCACCCTCTCTGAAAGGTGTTCGGCATGCTGTGCAGATGATCGGGGGACCTGCCCTTAGGACCTAGCCCTGCCTCCAGCAGCTGATGGTGCGAACACATCTTTTCTCACACCATAGTTCCATCATGTGATAATGGACTGTCTGTTCTCCACAATTCTGTGTGGTGTTTGGGATGGTGGGTTTAACACTTCCTCTGTAATCCCTCCTAAGAAGGGCCAGTGTGTGAGCTGTGAACAGTGGGGCCCAGAAAGGGTGACGGCTGGGAGTGATTGGTGACATTCCTGTACAGAGAGCAGGGAGACAGGATCAAAGTGAGACTGGAATCAAAGGCTGGCATTTCTAAGCATTGGAATTCTTGCCAGGGAAGGCTTAGTTCCACCATGCTGAAGAGCGTGGGTGCCTGCATTTCCGGCCATTTCCCCTCCAGAAGCCTGAACTGCCTGAACTCCTCTTCCAGACTACTGCATGAGGCTGGCATGCTGCAGGGATGTGTGGGCCACCGCAGCATTCCTGCCCACACAGGCTACTGCGCCCTTCTCCCCAGAATGATTTTTATTGTTTCTTGTCTCCCTGCCCTGCTGAGCTTGTTTGCTTAGTTTTGCATAGCACACATTAAGCTTGTTGTTAGATCTTCAGTTAAGCCTTGCTTATGGCTCTTCTGTCCTTGTTTGTCCCTGCCTGCCACAGCCAGCCACGCACTGGAGACACATGTCCTGTCTCCTCCACAGCTGCCAGGAGCGCAGTATTGGGTTTCCTTAAATGTCCACAGCTGGAAGGGAGTGCGGAAGCAATTAAAAGCTCTCTCCAGGCAGTGTGGGTGTGCACACTCTCTGGTTGTGTGCCTCTTGCTCATTTGTATTTTCCATTTGGGTATTAAGTTAGGCGGTGTTGTGTTGTTGTTCTTTGACTACTGGTGAGAGCAGCTTTCAAAAGAAGTGACTTGCTGGCTTTCTGTTTGACTATCCATTTCATAGACAGGACTGGGCATTGCAAACAAGATGATGGTAATGCTTCATATTGAACATATCCTGCAACTTAAAAGGACATTTTCATATACATCACTGTTTCATTCAGTCTGGACACAGGCTCAGGAGAAACATAAAGACTCCATTCAAAGTGGGAGAGCCAGTTATCACCCCTCCACCCCCAGCCAGACATTTTCCACCATCTCTAGTCAGACCACACAGGAGACAGAATCCAGCAGCTGCTGCCTTCCCTTTCCCTTCATCTTTTCAGTCCGTTAAATGTTTCTTAAATACACTTGGAGCCCTCTGCTAGTCTCTGGCACAGACAGCCAGGGACAGCCTTTTCCTTAGAGAGCACAGTGCAGTCAGGGCAACAAAGTAACAAATTCTGAGATTTAGGGAAACCATGTCCAGCATGTAGAAAACACTAAGTAACTAGGTGTTGAAGAGAAAACGCATGCAACTATGTAACATCGCCTACTAGAGTCCTGAAAGGCAACAATGTTCCACAGTCCGTGATGGGACTGGACCTGGGAGAGACAAGGGCATGAGTTTCTGTCCTGGATTCAGGATTCAGGATTTACCATCCATTTACACAGCTAAATGAGAGTTGAAGGTCTCCCGGGAAGAGAGTAGAATGGAAACAGGAAAGGTAATATTTTCTGATTTTTAAGAGTGAGATGACAACAACAACAAAAGGTAGATGGAAACCAACAGACAGGGAGGGAAAGACAGAGCCTGAAAAGGTGCCTGGCAAAACACCCCACCTTGACAATCTGTCTTCTGAACTCGAGAATCAGTATATTGCAGAGAACTGCTATACTGTAGACATGTCCACAAATGACCAGTCATTGAGGACCAGCCAAGAGATTGAGATTGGGAGACCATAGTGGGCCTGTGAAGCTGAGAAGGAGCCTCCCTCCAGTGGGACCCAGAGGTGCACAGCTGTGGGGAGAATGTCCACAGGAGCAGTGGAGAGTTGCTAGGACAAAGAGATGTACACAGTTGTGGGGCCCAGCACTTGTCACACGTGCAGCTGCCCCACATCCCAGGTTGGCCTCGGTCATCTCTGTTGGTGGTGGTGCTGAGAGTAGGCAAGAGATGTAGCTGTCTTCTTGGGTTGACCAAAATTTTTTCAGTGTCTCTTGGGGACACCAGTAGACTTGGATCCAGCATAGCTGTTACCAAGCACTTGACTTTTTATTGGTTTGGACTGTCAGAAGGGGAATAAGTCACTATTTAAAAACCCTCTGAAGTCCTTGCTAAACGGAGGTGTTTTCGTGATTGTGGGCAGTGCACACTGCCCCAGTGTGATGTAGTTAGAAATACAGAAAAACAGCAAAAGCCATTGATCTATTGTACAAAGATAAGCACATATGTTCTTAGTATATTGCTCAATGTCCTTTTCTGAAATAAATTATTTTCTGAAATAAATATAAATATTTTTTAAAAAATGATCTCAAACTTATACCAAGTGTTTTCATGTCCTGCTTTAAAACAACTTTACAATGTATCATAAATATTTTTCAGTGTCAGGGAATGTATTTCACATTTTGTACTTTGTGCTATATGTCATTACATTATAAGAATGTACCAGTCAGTCAGATAGGAAAGCTGTCTCTCAGGTTATGTTGATTTGGTTTGTTTGCAGTCAGTTAGGCTTTTAACGTGTTTCAGAGGTAGCACCACTGTGTAGTATATGTTCAGACAACCTTGGTTTTACTAAACTAATGGCTAATTCAGATCCACATGACTACAGAAAGTCAGTGCTATTTGTAAGCCTCATTTGTATTCTACTTAATCAAGAACTACAGTACACAACCTCTCAGGGAAGAAAGGTGTGTTCAAGTATGCCTTCCCGGCCTTTTAGCGGTTTAGAGTCAGACTGCAGTCTCTCTGAAAATGGCATGCAGCTTCTAGCTTGCTAAGTTTCTGTTTGTCCTTCTCCTTAGCCTCACTAGCTCAGTGGAGCTTCAAGTAGACACAATAGACCAGCAAAACCTCTTTGGCAACTGTGGCTAGCATGTTAAGTAACTTCACCCAACTTGTTTGTATCAGAAGCACCCACTTTCTCATTGTTTCTGGAACCCCAACTTAGTGAAGCTGGAGTTACTGCCACATTAAAGCCTTATACAAGTGACTCAAACTGAAATTGCTGTACCCCCAACATCGTCCTCACATTTCTCACACTTGCTGCTGCTAAGCCACATGTCCCCCATCCTGTGTTTGGTAACTTCTTGCTGTTCTTGTTTTCCCGTGTGACACCTCAGTTGTGACCCCTTACTCCAGCCTATCTAGGTCTTCCTGTGTCTTCATATCGTCACTTACAGCACTTCCTGACTCTCAAACTCTCTTCTTCTAAATGCTTTCCCAAGCGAGTCCTCTGTGTCGTTCAACGATTGGCACGGTTGCTCCATTCTGATAATTGACAAGGTGGTTGGAAGACAAAGAGCTGCGTTTCGTGCCGTAATGTCACAGGTCCTTCCTTTGGCTTTTCCTGGTTCCCGTCTATTCAGAGCAGCAATGGCCTTGTTTTTACCTCGGGGACTCCTTCCTGTCCCCCAAGTGTCCTGCACCTGTGGCCAAGACTGTCCTCACCTGCTTCTAAGAATTCTTATTTTATGGCAATAAACCACATGTTTGTTCCTCCTCAATTCGGCCTTCCATTACCTCTTCATTGGCAGACATTTCTTTCTTCACTACACTCCTCTTACAGCTGCCAGGTATATACATGATATGTGTATATATACATATATCAAAAGCAGCTGTGGGGCAGGATGACCGTGTGTTCATCTTTTTGGCTCACTAGTGTAGGCAGGCTGTAATGAGAAGGTGGTTCTGGGAGGGTGGGTGGAGAGACAGGATTGACCCATGATAGGAAAATAACGTAATATCACGAAACTCCACTAACCAAATCAGTAATAAATTAGTTACACGCAGACTTGACTAAGAACACTCCTGAGGACACTTTTGCTTTGATATTTTTAGAATTCCCTTTTTGTTATTGTTCACCATGATATAACTGTATCTGTCCTTAGTTTTGTATACATGAGAAAAGGGTACTATGGGCTTTCTTATTATACTATTCAAAATTCAGAAACAATTTGAAAGCTATCTTTGTCATTTCTTAAAGACACACAATTTAAAACATCAGTTAAGATGTTGGAAACACTTTTCAAGGCCTCTAGAAAAAGTATTGCACGCCGGTTATACGATGCCCACACCTTTCTTTGTTTGTTGTTTGATGATTGTTATTCAGATTGATAGGATCCAGAAATCTGATTTAAAGTAAAGGTTAATCCCCAGGAGGAAACACCCCACCTGAGAGAGAGCTGGCTCTGGGATTCTCAGGCTACTGAATGATTCACCCTGGAGCACATTTACCTCATTTGAATCTGAAAGGGAGCCCCATCCTTCCTGTTGCTACACAAAGACGCTGAGAGAATCCACTGAGAAATGAGGTAGATTAATAGGCTCCATAGTGTCCCAGCCCCATGCTGGGACAGTGAGGACTGAGGTAGAACACTAACAGAAAGCCTGCAGCCCTGTCCCTCTTACTCCGTCTGTTGTCAAATGCCGTTCCCTCCATGACAAGAGCTGGAAAGACGTGATGCCACGGTGTCCGTTTCCAAATAAAGCTCTGATTGTGCACAACCAATCCACAGACACACACCACAGTCACAAGTTAGCAAGTTGTTGTCACCCATGGACCTATGTAGGTGGTGGTTTATATTGCTTGACCCATTTCTTGCTTTCCAAAACAAATTCCCCAGAAGCTACAGAATGGGTAAAATCACATGATGTCAGCAACTGAGTCAAAACTGCCAACTTGACTTTAAAGTTAATAATAGAATACATTGGCTTGATACATACATTCCTTGGACCACAGGAAAAGACCCAAGAGGAGAGAGCAGAGCACCCCTCAGCCTTTATCTTCTCAGCAGCTCTGACTGTGTTGTCTTGCTGCAGGCACAGCTGAGCAGGATGCAGCGTGCTGCTGCAGCTCCAGGAAGCTTCAGGGAGACAGGCAGAGGCCCGTCCTGAGACAGGGGCTGAAGCTGTCAGATACACAGAAGCTTCCTACGGTCGTGGAGATAGAAATAAGGACATCTCCCCACTCCCTCCCCAGGCTGGGGCTTGGGATTTGGAGAGATCTTCATGATAAAGCAAGAAATTCCTTTCCATTTTATGGCTCACTTATGATGACATCGTCCATAGCCCACATTTGTTTCCATGTGTAGATTTGAGTATTGTTTTTGTAAATATGCATAAGGGCTTGAATTCTATCTTATTTGATACTATGATAAAACTTTTACCCCAATCTCTATTCAAGTTATCTAAGTTTGCTTTTTTTTTTTTTTTTTTTTTTTTTTTGCCTTTTTCAGAAACAAAAAGTTAAGAGATTAGGTCATGAACAACAAAAACATTTATTTATGTCATTTGCTCCAAAAATATGGAGTGATTTCTCACAAGTAATGAAAAGCATTTGAAAATGAAGAGGAGCAGGAAGGAGCCCAATCTAAAGGGCACGTGTTTTACTCTCCCTCTCGGGGAGCAGTTTGCCCTTGCCTTTTGGCATGGCTTTGGTCATTACAGAACTCTTGAGCTCCTCTGCGCTGCTGTGACCTTACCGTCTAAGACGTCAGTCCATGGCGCACACTCTCTGCCTTGCTTAGAGCCCTGTGTGTGCCGAAGTACAATTATTATTGTCATTCAGCGGGTGCTCCAGAAAGCCTTAAGGCATATCACACAAGAGAGAGAAGCTGGCAGCATTTGGTTGAGTGACTGTGTGTGTGTGTGTGTGTGTGTGTGTGTGTGTATGTTTAATTCCTGTTCACCTCTGAGTTACTAGCTTTTAGGAATTGCCAGGAACTGAAATGCTATCATCACTAAAGGAAACTGTTGCAAAGGTCAGAGTCTGGAGATGGCAAGTGGTCTAGCTTAGGGCACTCACTATCAGGCCAGCACAGAACAGTGAGTGTGTTTGCCTGCTCTGAAGGTGTGTCCCCTCCTGGGGAACACCTCACACACCTACAGCTTAGGCTGATTTCTTCTGCCATGGAGTCCCTATACCAGTTGCTGTGCCTGGGTCAGCGTGCAAACTAAAGCAGTGTCACACTCAGTTTCTTACTGCTGCAATAAATACCTGAGGAAGCAGCCTAGCTTGATGGGACACCGTCCATCACAGTCACGTGACGGCTGGAGCATGAAATGGCTGCGTAGACCATGTGACAGTTCGGAAACTGATACCCAGGTCTTTCCCCTCTCTCAGCCCATGGGGAGGTTGCCACCCACCACCAGCCACATTCAGATTGTATCTCCCTTCTTCACATAAGCCCTTCTGGGAAAGGGTTTCTGTTAACACCAAAAGGTGTGTTTTCAAGGTGATTTTAAATACAGTCAAATTGACAGTAACAGGCAAGGGGATAGTTTTAAGTTTCCTCATGGAAAGCAAAAAGAAACAGACAACAGTGACGTTGGGGTACAAGTTTTATTTAAGTCTGCACATTTAAAACATTTTTTAAATAAATAATCACACTTAAGATTGTATTGAGGTATTTTTATATCTGTTTTTCATGTTAAGTTTTTATGGTATGCTTGTGTGCTTCGCGGTTAATTTCAAGTTTGTACCAGCCACAATTGACTAATGCTCATCTCTCTATCAGACACTGCAACTCTGTGTGGCTGTGTAGCTGAAGCCCAAACTCCAGACCCAGACACAGGCCCTTACTTTGAAACACGGCGTCTCTCAGTACCAGCTCATGCTCCCTTGAATTTGGCTCTTACTGTACCACAGTTGTCTCCTGAAAGCCGAGATGGAAAAGCCAAATGTGAGCGAGAGAAAATGAGAGCAGTTTGAGGACACCCAGTCCTGTTCTTGCTCAGATGGGTTAATATCCAATACATGAGTCCATGAAATAACTCTATGAAATTCCGTATTTCCTAGTGTCACACGGTGCCGCTGCAGCTGCAGCTGCTTCCTGCGAAGTGTTCAGATGGCTCTCGTTTATGAGCTGCCTTACACTAAGACGGCTGGCGGGGTGATTATACATTCTAGAGCCTGCCTCCTGTCAGTCTAATTAGCAATCTTCTGAGAAAGAACTGTTCGGCTTTAACTGTGGCTCTCAACAGTGGCATCTCTCACTTTGACCTAATTACAAAATATAATGTTAAAATGTATAAGAAGAGAGATCAAAGAGCGAGCCATTTGCAGTGTTTGCTCAGACGAGGGTTCCGAATCTCCCATCCTCCTCTTTGACAGGAAGGCAGTGTGGAGGACCGTAATGGAAACTGACACCCAGGCTCATCTTTGAAACTGGGGTTATAATAGTGTTCCTCTTAAAAGCACAGTGTCTGACCCATAATTGATGCTCAACAAATACTAAATTGCTTTAGGACAGAGCCAACAGTGCATCTAGTCTCAGAAGTGGGAAGGATGCCTCAGGTTTTCCTATAGGATGTTATCCACGTGGTTCTCAGAATCCACTTGGGCTCAGCTCAGCACTCTGTGGTGTGTCTCCAACACGGAGTGTGAAACACCATCATTCCCCAAGAGTGGTGGGCGTGTGGAGTTAATGTGACTGCTCAGTTTATAGCACAAGCAGTGGGCAGTGTGAGAGGGAAGAGCCAGCCGACCCAAATAATGCACTCCAAACCATCAGAACACCAGTATCTAGCTTTTGTGTAAAATTCTGGCAGCAGGGCAGATGGTGAGCTGCTGGGCGTCAGTGGGAATGTTTTAAACAGAGCAAAGAAAGTATCTTTAGATTAATTAAGACTTTGAGCATCAGCTGCCACCGCTCTGACTTTGCCCCGACTGTACTGTTCTGTAAGCAGTTTCTGTCTGGAGCTCCTGGGCCTTCTTAAGGCTTCAGTGTATTATCTCCTGGTTGAACATACGTGAAATTATCGAGTGGTTATTGGCGTGAGTGTGGGGGCTCTCTTAAAGCAGACCTAAAAATTCTTTGGTGCCTTTTAATCAACTCCTTTCTTAGCTGGACAGTCTTAGCCTACCTCCCACACTTAGATAAGGGAGGTCTCTAGTAGGGAGGGCATCTCACACCTACGCAAACCTCTGTAGTCATGGTTTTAAATTTCTAGTTGTGCGTATGAGTGTTCTGCCTCCAGTGTGTCTGTGCACCGTGTCCGTGCCTGGTAAGACAGTATAAGATGCCCGGAAACTAGAATTAAAGATGGTTGATTCACCCTGTGGGTGCTGGGAACCAAACCTGGCTCTTCTGAAAGAGCAAATGCTCTTAATCACAAGCTAACTAAACGATCTGTGCGACCCCCAAGCTCACACATTCTCAGTAAGTTGACATCTTTCTTCTAAGGACCACTTTCCATCTGTTTCTGTGACCCAGATTTGGAGCGCTAGGACAAGGGGAGCTGCTGCGCTCAGGTTTGCCCGGATTTACCTAAATTCAGCTGCCACTGCCTTTAGAGAACTCTGAGGGTGGGGTAAACATGGAGAACAGTCGATGGCTTTGTTGAGCTCAGACATGCCATTGTCTTTTCTGTTTGCTTTGCTGTGAGTTAGTGGCAACACGCTTGAGGGAGATTTGGTGGGGGCGGGGAGAAAACCTGTCACATAATAAATAGTAGATCATTCCGTAAGCAACAAGCTGCTGACATGAATGAATCAGTGGAGATACCGCAGTGCTCGGGGATGATGAACTCTCTCCGTGACATGCTGAATAAAGTCCATAAACACAGAGAACGAACACATGAGTCTCTATGTATGTGGAAATGTGGACAAGAAAACGTTAATCTATGGTGGGCTCACAGCCTTGGCTGGGCTGTGGTTGGCTGCAAGGGCGCCAGCTGAGCTATACACTCACAGCCTGCTTATCTCACCACAAGGGGGGTGGAGGAAGGAAAAGCTGGAGCTGAGGAGGAGGAGGAGGAATAATACAGACGGGGCCGGGGGTGTGGACAAGTGAAAAGAAGCTGAAGGTCCACGAGCCTCGCTCAGCCTCCCCAGGTTAGCGCAGAGTCTCTCCATTTACTTCAGACAGCCACAGGTCACTCATACGTGAGAAACTGTTTCCTGTTCACAGGATTGTGTGGGAGATCAGTGTCTCGTGAGTGACGTGGGGGAAACAAATCTTTCAACTCTGCTAGGAGATGGCGTATAATCACTCCCCCAGGGTCTATTTATATGTCTAAAGTTTCTGTGTGTGTGTGTGTGTGTGTGTGTACATGTGGGCTTATGTGCAGCAGTGGTGCCATGTGGGAGGGTGGCACACCTTGCAGGTTCCCTTCACATGTTCCCGCCAACAACGTGTGTCCCAGGGACTGAACTGGGATGACCACACTTGGGAACTGTGTTGATTTGGAGTATGGAAGAGAGCGCTCTCAAACCAGGACTTTCCATGAACTATTGAGAAATACTGTTGCTTACATTTTATTTAAATCTGTTGCCGTCTCATCAGACGTAACCTGCCTTTTAAAATACAAATCCACTGTGTAGCTACTGCTTCGAGTCCCCATAGCCTGCTCCCTTGCTCACATTAGGCTCTGCCCTTGGCCAAATAGCATTACTGTTCCCTGGAACAGCCCTGATCTGTCCCTTCTACAGCCCCTGCCCGGATAGTGCATTAACCTGCCATCATAACAAACTACCTGAGCGGGCCACTTAAACAATAAGGTGGCTTATTTAGCTCATGGTTCCAGAAGTTGAAAGTCCACATGTTTGGTGAGTGCCAGCCCCTGACTGAGCAACAGCAGGAACAACTGCACAGCAGCTTCTCAGACGAGGAGCAGAAAGGACTGGGCTGGCCACGTTGGCTTCTATTATAACTCCCTGGAGAAGTCTCACACACACCTGCGCACACAAACGCTACTTGATTATCACCAAAGGGCATATCTTTAATAAAAAGGATCTCCCACTAAGACTGAATCCCAGAGATTCTGCCACTCCGAGGACCACCAACATATGCACCAAACTTTGAAATCACAGTGGGCACTCCATTACACCCAAACTGTGGACCTTGAGTCTGCCCCCAGGCGAGGCCTAGCAGCATGCCTAAGCTCCCTGAACAGAACTGTCCAGTTAGGTGAGCAGGAGCGTCCTGTCCGTGTGTCCACTGTCTCCCGCACTAACGCTCCTCAGCAGAAGGGCCGACCTTTACATCTCTGTACCCTGTCCATTCTGGGTGTCCAGTGCTGTCCCGTGCGCAGTGTGTGAATGGGTTCCTCCATCCACCCTTGATCTACTCGGCAGTGTAGCCGCAGCCATCCGGGCAGACGAGGACCAGCACGTTCCAGCAAGCAGACTTTCTAGGGTTAGTTTATGGGGTGCCGACCCTGCTCTCCTTGCTTTATTCTCCAAACTGGTGAGGACACCTGACAGTGTGCTTCCTCCATCGCCACTAACAGCATACGGGGGAGGGGGCTGTAATCCGCCCATTGCTGGTGACAAGTTAGCTTCCCGCATTTTCAAACACCTCTCTCATGTGCCAGTCTGTGTTGTCTGACCCGATGAGAGTAAGAAAACTGTGGAGAGATAAAAGCCAGATGCTCCTCCGGCTTCCGTGTTAGGTTAGCCATAACACTGAGGCCATGCCAGGAGCCCCCTGTTCCCACCAGCCTGGGAAAGGGTGAGTTCCCAGGAAAGATCAAATAGTTGCTGTAAAAGCACTTCCGAACTCCAAGGAAAACAGATCTTTCCAGCTGAGTGCCCTCCCTAAGGCCTGAGGAGTATCATCTGCCAAATAGCTATTCTTTTATCTTCTGCATAAACCATCCCAGGCTGAGGGTCCCAAAGTCTGAGAAGCAGAGTGGCCATTCACTTCGGGAATGTACGTGAACTTACGGAATAAGTTCACACAGTGCGTTTACGTCTTTCCGTAAACTCCCCTAGGAACACAGGTGTGGGCCCGAACTGAGGCTGCTCGGATGAGAACTGTCTCTGCTGGGTCCCTATAAAATGTAAAAGCAGCAGTGAACAGTAGGCTGGCCGGCTGCCAAGCTGTGCTTGCAGCTGCGACAGCACCTTGCCTCTGGGGATGACAAGTGGCCTCTTCTCCAGCACCTCAGAACCAGCAGGGAGAGGAGCAGAGGGCTTGCTCCTGCACCATGCTGAACGGTCCAGCCTGGGGTCCACATTGGATGGCTGGTGCAAAGCTGACTGAAGAGGTAGGTTTAAGTCTCATTTTCCATGATACATAAACGACACACGCGCTCCCGGGAGTGAGAGCTTGGCTGTTGCAAGCAGTTAGGGTCTGGACTTTGCCTGCCACCCAGACTCACTGCCAGAGCACAGGCAGGCGAAGCCTCCGACACGTTTACTGCTGTGTGTCTGCACACTCTCCATCGGAGTCACAGATTTTGGAGACCCATTTTCCCACTCACTGTGCCCTTCTCCTTCTTGCCATTAACCTTCCTTTTAAGGTCCCCTCTGCCATCTTTCTGGCCAGCCTGCCACAGCGAGAAAACGTACTTCCTGGAGAGGCGGCACAGAGGCCCTTAGCAGAGGGCACAGGAAACCGAGCACTTGAGCTGTGAGCTATCTCGTTCGAAGCCCTGGCTCCTGGGACGGCACAGCCACATTACTCAGAAAGTATTGCCTGTCTGTCTATTTATCCAACTGTTTCAGAAAACCTAGAGTCCGGTGTAGATGAAGGTCACAAAGGGGAGAAAGAAGTCCAGGAGACTGGTCCAGAAACCACATTGCCACTTTGTTGTTCTCAAATAACCCACTAACATTTACCCTTGGTCTCAATTTTGAATTGAGTCAAAAGGTTTTGCCCCCAAAACCTGAGGCTGACAAAACAAACAATGACCGGTAGGTGCCAGCCACTGAGCTGCGTTCGCAACTGTGGCAGTGCCATGCCTCTGGGGAGGACAAGTCAAAAGTGTGGGGACAACCACAAGTAGAAGTTAGAGAATGTCAACATGTCTCTTTATGATCTCAGAACTTTGTCAAGCATGGGGTCAAGTCTGACCCTTAACAGTGTAGGGCAAATTGTAACACGTTGATTATGTGGATGTTTGTAGGTGTGGGGACTTGGTCACCTAGACTTCTTGTCTCCTTCACTTCTTTAGTGAGTGAAAAAGAAGTAATAACTGGTTTCTAGTGTACTTTTTGCCTAAGACAGAACATATTCTGTGTCTATCTGTCTATCTGTCTGTCTGTCTATGTTGACATGCCAATGTGTATGCGTGTGTGTCCATGCACAAGAATTCATGCAAACATACATGGTAATCAGAGGTGGAGACTTAGAGATTGCACGTAGCCGTGTGTAGCCTTTCTGCGGATGCTGTTAGAGATTGCACGTAGCCGTGTGTAGCCTTTCTGCGGATGCTGTTAGAGATTGCACGTAGCCGTGTGTAGCCTTTCTGCGGATACTGTTAGAGATTGCACGTAGCCGTGTGTAGCCTTTCTGCGGATACTGTTAGAGATTGCACGTAGCCGTGTGTAGCCTTTCTGCAGATACTGTTAGAGATTGCACGTAGCTGTGTGTAGCCTTTCTGCGGATACTGTTAGAGATTGCACGTAGCCGTGTGTAGCCTTTCTGCGGATACTGTTAGAGATTGCACGTAGCTGTGTGTAGCCTTTCTGCGGATACTGTTAGAGATTGCACGTAGCCGTGTGTAGCCTTTCTGCGGATACTGTTAGAGATTGCACGTAGCCGTGTGTAGCCTTTCTGCAGATACTGTTAGAGATTGCACGTAGCCGTGTGTAGCCTTTCTGCGGATACTGGGGATCCGAGCTCGGGCTCTGAGTGCAGTAGGCCTATTACCAGCTGAGCCGTTCCCCTAGCCCTGCACTCTCATCCGTTGTTCAAGCTTTCTCCGAGAGTGTAGTCATGTTCTGTGACAGAGCCCCATTATCTTACCCCATGGGCTTTGCGTGGATCCGTTACGTGCCATGATTAAGCCTGTATCCCAGGACTTTGCCTCACAGACTTGCTGATGTCGACTCCGATCTTCTTCACGCTCAGTGCAAGTTATGGGGGCTGGGAGGACTCTTTGTTAGTCCTTCTCTGCCAGCACCGTCCCCACTTTTCCAGTCCGGTCTTTCCTCTGCCCCTCCAGCAGCTGAGCTACAGGCATGTGCAGCGCACCAGCTCGTATGACACATACCAGGGTGTCTTGGGAATGCTTGCTCCTACATTGGGGACATTGATTCAACACAGAATGCCAGGAGTGGCAGGTGTCAGTGTGAAAGCTGAAGAGTAACCAGTGACCTCAGGGCCCTGCAGCTCTGGCTTTGACCTAAGCCCACTGTCGCCTCTGCGTGTAGACTGTTCTGTTGGTTGTAGTGTAGTAGAAAGGACTAAACAGACTCATAAAACGTAGGTTACGCAGGCGCAGTTTAAAGTAATGTAGGCCTCCCTGTTCCCTTTCCTTTAGTAGGATCTTCTGGACAGAAGAAGGTTCCCTCTGAATCCCTTGGCTTGAGCTGTTGTTTAAATCAGTGCCCTTTCTACAGTAAGAGCCAGAAATACTGAGGAAGGCTTGAGGGACACTGTGGCTCAGTGAGTTCAAGTACAGCCTCTGCCAGTGGCAACTGTATCACCCAGTACCTTGTTAGAATGCAGGTTCCACGACCACCCTCATACTGAATCAGAAGCTTCAGCCAGGCCCACCCAGCATGTTTTCACAAGGTCATTGTCAAGAGCATGGAGTTCGGGAACCACTGGTGTTCAGAAAATCCCACTGGATAAATTCATGTTCAGCTGTAGAAGCCAGCAGACCCCCACACACACCCATGCTGAACCTCACTCACCCACCCTTAAACACACACACACACACACACACACACACACACACATGCTGAACCTCACCCCCCTCTCTTCTGAAAGAGGAAGGACATGAAGCCAAAAGGCTTCTACAACCGTGTCTTTGTGATGTCTGGTCTTAAGCCAGCTGTGACAGCATTTTCTTAGCGTGAGTACTCTAAACACGAAATGAGGGAAAGCCTTATTTGTGTTGCCTCAAGAGAAAGCACAATTGGGAACGGAGAAATGGCTCAGTGGTTTGCAGTGCTTGCTGTTCTTGCAGAGGACCCAGGTTAAGTTTCCCACTCCTATATCATAACTACCCCGTCATTTCTACTCCAGGGGATCTGATGCCCTCTCCTGGCCACTGAGGGTATGTGAACACACGGAAGATACAGACATACACACATGCATATAAATAAAAATAAATCCTTTAAGTATAATTGTTACGGAAAATGAATATACAAGGGAAAAGAAGAAACAAAAAAATGCAGAATTTCAGTATCTTTAATACTGTGCTCTTCCTGCACCCCTTCCTTTGTGTATGTGAGGGGAATACACTAGCATTTCTACGTGTGTATGTGTGTGTGTACATGTGTATGTGGGTGTACATGTGTATGTGTGTACATGTGTATGTGTGTGTTTGTACATGTGTATGTTGTACATGTGTATGTGTGTGTTTGTACATATGTATGTGTGTACATGTGTATGTGTGTGTACATGTGTATGTGTGTGTACATGTGTATGTGTGTGTGTGTTTATGTGTGTGCTCGAGCACAGAAATTTATATTGGTGTCTTCCATGTCTTCCTCACTCATTCTCTCCTCCCCGCCCCCAGCTCAGTGTGTGTGTGTGTGTGTATGTGTGTGTGTGTGTGTGTGTGTGTGTGTGTGTGAGAGAGAGAGAGAGAGAGAGAGAGAGAGAGAGAGAGAATTGAACCTGGGGCTTCACACTAGGCTAATGTTCTGTCACTGAGCTATGTTTCCAGTCCTCTGATAGAGTTAGGTTGGCTGCCAGGGAGCCCCACTTCCCCTTCTGTGAAGGTGTATCCACTGACTAATCTGCATACATATAATGTCACACCCTAATGAAATTACAACATCCGTCCACTGAGTGCTTTGTGGTGGAAATAGTTTGGGGTGCTGAGGGCACACAGGCAGGGCTTGCGCTGCCATAGACTGAGTCTAGGGCTGTGCATTCAAAGAATAGCAAGGCACAAGGTGTGGCTGGAGAGAGGGTGCGGTAGGAAAGAATTGTGGGAGCCGGGGCAGAATCGATAAAATACTTACAATGTGTTTCCGGTACAGCAGGAACACATCCCCCTCCTGTCACTCATGTAGAGGCTGGATTAGAGGGCTAGAAGAACCAGCCATTGTAATTCAGCTGGTGTGTTTGTCACTCGCATATTTCCCTTAACATGGTATGAACATACTACCAGCCTGCCACACTGTCATTGTAATTGCTGCATGGGAGTCTGTTTGATATGTTTTCTTAAGTCCCCGTGGGTGAGGAACTAAATTATTTCCAGTTTTTCATTAGCATAGATTGCACTGAAGTAAGTGTTGTTGAGTCTTTATATATATATTTGTTCTTAGGATAATGTCTAACAGGGGAAGTCTTTGGCCAGGAATAGCATGCATTTAGAGATTTTTCCTGACTCTGTTAGTTCATTTCATCTGTAATTGTTTTACTGGCCGTTTTCCAATTACTAAGCACCTTTAGCGGATGACTTTTTCTATGTGGAGCCCAGAGCGAGGCAAATGAGGCTGACTCTAGAGACCGAAGTTGACTCTAGAGACCCAAGAAAGTAATTGTTTGTTTCTGGGTTTGGATCTTTCCCTGTTTGTTTTTCCTGTTCCTAGCTCCTTCCCACAGGTGGCTAGTTACATATTGTCATTGTTTACTTCACAGGGGTGGCTAGTTACATGTTGTCATTGTATACTTCACAGGGGTGGCTAGTTACATGTCATTGTATACTTTCATTTTCACCTTCTTTCTCAAGTGAGTTTCCAACACAAATGAAGGGCAGATAATCCTGGGTACAAGTTTGCCACCAGCAGGTGTGTTGCGGGGCTGTTGTCATGCATGTCCTTCTCTTCCCTGGCCTCAGCATGGTTATGCCGTGCGTGTCCTTGATGTAGCTCTCTTGTTCTGGGTAGACTAACCATTTGGTTCCTCTGAACACTGCACCTTGAGTGTGTCACTAGCCTAATCCTTTAGGCCCAGTAGTGACCAGCACCCATCCCCTCTTCTGCTCAGATTGTTTAATTCACAGAAGACCTTGATGACTAAAGTTAGAGTTGGAGCCTTTTTATTTGACATGCAAAAGAAATTGGCCAGACACAAAAAGAGAAAAACCCCTTCAAGTGCTCAAATAGGTTTTCAGTTCTCCATTTTGATTTCCTTCCTTCTGGTTCTTGGCTTCCACCCAGAATTCAGCTGTCTCTCAGACATTCTTCAGCACCTAACTGAAGAAAAGAACAGAACCTTTGTCTTAGGAACCATTGCCTCAACCTCTCAGCCACAGAGCAGGTACCATTGTGACAAGCTCGCCTTGAGTGCTGGGCGTCAGAGTCACTGCATGGAGGCCTGTCACCACAGAACCTGGTCAGCTCTGCAGGTTCTCACTGACTTGTAGATGGACTGGGTTTCTCTGTCATTTCCCCTGCCCATCAGTACAGCACAGGTAAGGAAGGCCAAGCTCTCCTTGTTTGGATGGCTGAGATGGTGGCTTGTTCACAGCATCTAGGGGCTGCTCTGTGGAGGTGTCTGAGTCCCTTCTTTTAAAAGGTAGAGAAGCCATGTTGGTCAGACAACCCTAGTGTGCCAGGAACACTGTTGAGGGGAGAGGAGAGGCTGGGGGTGCATCAGGGAGTCACAAAAGAATTCAAAGATGATTGCTGTAAACCCATGTGTTCCCAATTCCCCTTGAGTTCCCAGGCTGAAAAGGGTACTGCCTAATAAGGCAGGGTTTCAGAAGTAGTAGAGATGGGTGTAACCCCTCTATCCTTAGACCCCTTTCTCTTCTCTACTGTGTCACCAGAGAGCTGCTTCAGGAAAGGCTCTGTTTAATTAGACATTGATATTTAGATAAAATTGGCAGACTTTATGCAGTAATACCACTCACCCTAGTGCCTTGATTTGGTGAATCTTAAATTGGCCCTTTGATGATATAACACAAACTGAGATTTTTTTTTTCAGCACAAGTTATAATAAAATACAAGCAGTCTTCTACCACTGCCTCCAAAATAATAGATCAGAAATGTATTATCCTGGCTGAGTGGTGCATACATGTAATCCCAGGGGAGACAGAGGCAAGAAAATCGTTAAGTTCAAGACTACCAAAGGCTATACAGGAAGACCCTGTCTCAGAAAAACAACAGAGTACGTCTTAGCTCACACCTGGGATGTCAGAACTCAGAAAGAGACAAAATTTCCATGGTTCCAGGCCAGTGTGGCCTACATAAGGGACAGGGGAGTCTTTGTAGGACAACAGTCCCATGATAGTAATTCTTTCTTTGCTGAACTGAGATCAAATATGTTAGGCAGAACTATGGTATTCCCTCCTTAATTTCTTCTTTCTGTTTTTTGTTATTTGTTTGTTTTATTTTAATCATAGTAACCCGTGTTGTTGTCAGTCAACTCATTTGGTGCAGTCTCTGTTTAGGAGGTGGTTGAATGTCTGCAGTAGATGCTTACCTATCTCCAGGTGGCCAGTAAGTATCTGTGTTCATTAGTACCCAGGACAGACATGTTAGCTTTGAGAATACTTCAGCCCCAGCATGAATCTGTACACACACACACACACACACACACACACACACACACACACACATCTGTTGGTGTCAGTTAAGTAACTACTGTCTGTGTGACTAGGTAATGCTCTAGATGTCTGTCCATCTGAAACCATTAAGTTGCTCCTGAAGACTGAGGATTGAACCCAGGGCCTCACCCTGTGCTAGATAAGCCTCCACCAATGAGCTGTCTTCAGCCCTTCTTCAGGGTTTTGTTGCTGTTGTTTTGAAACATGCTCTCACCAAGTTGTCCAGCGAATTTAAATCCACTGTGTGTAGCTCACCCTTGTGGTCCTCCTGCCTCAGCCACCTGGCCCAGCTGTTCCTTTCCTTTGACATCAGGGTGCTGTGGTACCAGTTGCCTTTCACCAGCATTGACTAGAGCCTTGGAGTGGTGTTATCCCCACGTTACAGTGAAGAAGCTACCTATTGCCTAAACCAGGAAGCTCCCTCTCGGTCACGCCTTTCTGCCTTTCCAAAGCCTGGGAGAATGCAATACCTGTGAAGGGAAAGCTGAGGACAATGGAAGCTTCCCTCCCCGCATTCCTCCCTGCATTCCCAAACAGAGTACTGGGGCAGGCTGGGTGGCATCCCCACGTTGGGAGGAGAGTGCTGGCAGGCAGTGGACTGGGGCTGGGGCTGGGACTGGGTGTGTGGAAACATCCATGAGTCCTCCCTGAAACCACCAGAGCCATTTACACTTCTGCCATCTCAGCACCTTGCCAAAGTCCAGACTGTCTCCGCCCTCCCCCATTACTGGAGAGTGACCGGCTAGGTTTCAGGTGCCCAGTGGATCTTGTACAGCTTTAGACCTTGGAGACATTTTTAAACCTAACAGACAATAGCTCTCTGCACTGGGGATGTGTCAGTTCCAATAGAACCATCGGATGGACTTAAGAGGTGCTGTCTGACCAACCCGCGGGCTTCCTCATTCATTCTCTTGGAGATGCAAGGTGCCTAGAGATGGAGGCTGTTCCCTGCAGGAAAAAAAATGGTCATTAGGATGATAAGGAGCCACTGTCACACAGTTCACCTGAACCAGAAGAAGCAAAGCAGTACGGGTAGGGGGCAGGAAGTTCCCCTTGCTTTGACATGCTGCCTAATGTCACTTGATCTAAACAAGTGTCACTTGATCAGCTGGGAAGTGTTTGCTGAAGGGTATCCAGCCTCTGTGAGTACCTAAGGACTGTCTGAGGATATGCCTACACACTCCAGCCTCCTCCCTCAAGAGATGGGGCTTGAATAGAGGAACACCAGGCTAAGCCAGGCATTGAAAAGACAAAGCAGCCTGCAGGGATGTGCTATCCAGCTCTTTAACACTTATGGTGGTGGCTTTCTGAGGACTGGGCCTGTGGACCATGGGAGAAGACAGCTCCTCACATCCCTAAGCCTCAGCCTAGGCAGTACACAGCTTCCAGCTTCATGACCAGGAGATTTTAGGCTCATATCTAGGAATAGAATGGCTGCAGGAAAGGCCGACTTCATCTTCAATGGGTGTGAAGCTGCTTTTCAACAGTTTCTGTCACTTACATGCTGCCAGAGCTGGACGTGAACGTTCTGATTCCACATGTCCCCAGCACTTCCTACTGGAGACTGAAAACTCTACCTGCGGCTTTACCGCCTTGTGTGGGAATGACAGCTTCGCCTTGGCGGACATCTGTAGGCTGGGCTGTGCTTTGCTGAAGTGGAAAGTCAAGTGAGATGCTTTCTTTACGTTGACGGCAGGTGAGATAGATGTACGTTTGTTGGTTTTGCCAGTTATCTATAATGTAGCTTTAAGTCACAACTAAAGAAATGCTCACCGCTCTGTCACCTGACTTTGACTCCCAAGGACATTGGTACCACAAAAGGAAGACAAAATTTATGTACTTATTTTGCCCAGAAAAAAACAAAACAGGAGACATTTGAGGCTGTTTTAACCTGAAGAGTCGAATGTTTGAAGCAATAGAAATAGCAATGAATGAAAGAGAGGTCAGCAAGCCTGTCACAGGAACAGTCGCAATATCCTGACAAAGTAAGAAGGCCCCAAGACGCTGGGGTCGGTGGGATCCACTGTTTTTAGTAACATTGTTGCTTTAGAGTGGGATATATGGAGAAAACACAGATCTTGAGAGAAGGGAGTGGCTGGGAATGGGGGAACCTAGAGGGGTGTGCCTCTGACGACTGGTATGCAGACGAAAGACCAGGCAGGGGATAGGGCACACTGAGAACTGTTGTAGGGAGACCATACCTCACCCCCTGGTCTGATGGTCTACAGTCAGCCTTCATCAGAAGGATGACAGAGCCGTTGCCTGACTTATTCCAAGTGTGCACCATTGCTGTTTGCTGAGTCAGTCTGGGTGGTACTGAGCCAGAAGTGGAGCAGAACATGAAGCCACACTCCGGTCATCCTCACCTAGAGTCTTACAAGGCTTTTTCCCAAAACAAACCAGTTTGCTTTATGTAGGGACATAGCACTGCTTCCCAGAGCTGCCGTGTGTTGACTGAAGATGGTTGGGTGAGCAAGTTCCCACCCTCAGACCGCAGTGGCCCTGTGTGTGCAGGCACAGCTGTTGGAACTGAAAACTGAACTCTGCACTTCATGTACGACGGAGAAGGCTTGTGTGCCGTGAAAAAGACGTTCCTGTTTGGCCTGACGGAGCAGACACTCTGCAGACAGAGAGAGGTGGTGGACCCTTAGACTTCTAACCCCAGATATCAGTCTGTTGTTGGACACATGCGTCTGTGGTGGGCGGTGGAGTTGCTCTCTGGCGTCCTGCATTGCAGATGTTTGTGTGCAGTCTGCCCTCACCATGTTTAAGCTACCAACTACTCAGTGGCACAGTAAGCTTTCATCCCTCACTCCTCCAAGCCCCCAAAGATCACGAGGCTCTTTTAGTGCAGGGATCTCCAGTAGTGGAACTTACATAAGCCCATGGCAAGTCACCTTTGCAGACATCCATGGCTCAGACCTTCATTCAGATATAACAGAAGCTACCCCTCTGCTGGCATTGGATGATTTACGAGGTACGGATTATGCACAGATGGGTGGCTAGAACGGATGGAGTAGTTTGTCCAGCTTACAAAGTCGCATCTCGCTTAGTTAAGTATCAGCCACCGCCACACAGTCCTCCCAGTCTCGGCCTCTTGACTGGCCCACTGTGCTCCTCTCTCCCAAGTTTCAGTGTGTCTGGTCATAGCCCACTTACCTCCCTCCAAGTCCTGGATGACTATCCACTGGGTAATGAGCGCTCAGCCCATGACTAAGAGTGCAGGTCCTAGACTCAGCCACGCCTTGGCTAACTTGACCTCCTTCCACCGACTTCCCCATCTGTAAAATAGTGCTCTTGGTATAGAATAGAGACGCTAATAATATTCAGCTTATGTGGCTATTGCTAGATCAAAGGAGGTAATGTTTACCTTGCATAGTAAAATATACTCATAGAATCAACACGTATGATCTGGCTTCTGCCTGCTTCTCCACTTTCTCATCTGCATGCTTCAGTTCCATTTAACTGTAAACTTCTCTCAAGCAGAGACCCAATGAGCCTGGCCTGGCACATGTCTGCATGCTCTATAAATATGAATCAGCCATGGGGCCACCAACAGCTCCTTGAGAGCAGCTCCCTCCAGAGTGCTGTTGCTTGCCGTCCATGTGTTTGTCTGTCTCCCTCTTCAGTAGAAGTAAGCTCCTTAAGGGCAGAAACTGCTCACCTGGCAGCATCCGCCACAGAGAAGGAATCAAAATGTGTTGGCTGAATAAAGGCTGGAAGCAGATGGATATAGACACAGGATATGTATGGGCATAGCCACAAACTGGTGATTTGTTACTATGGTGATGTCTGGGTATCTTTTGTTTGATGGACAGGATGGAGGAAGTTGCCTCATTCTTGTTATTGTCTTCTTTCTTCCTCATCTGAGCTCAGAACAGCTGTACCTAGCAGCTTCTTGGGGAGAAACAGACAGGGAGAATGAACAGAATCCTCGCTAGGACCGGGGGGTGGGGAGGACAGAAGCCACAGAGCTTCTGGAAACTGCAGTTGGGAAGGACTGGAGCCTAGTGTAAGGGTTGAGGTAAAAGCTACAGGCACCGTAATGTCCAGCAGGAGCACTTAAAGCCAAACTTAACCCTGTGGCCAGATTACTGCATATGTACTCTCAATCTAAAGGTTCAGCTTGGGGACAGAGGGACTATACTGGTTTGTGGGCTTCGTGGTTCTGTGTGAAGCTTCGTTGCCCATCAGTGAGAACACTAGGCCATACTCCTGGCCACTCAGTCACTCAGCATCCTTGGTACTGGCTAACACCACTACTCTCAGCCCTTCTGTAAAGCAAGCGCCCAGTGCTAGAAAACTAAGATGTCATAGACACTTATGAAGCAACCTACCTGTCCCTAGGAGACGTCTAAATGCCAGGTGTCCACTGAAAAGACATCATGGTGTAGCATAGAGAAGATAAGAATGCAATAACATGGACTCGGATCCAAGTCTTACAGATGTCCCTGCGCCCCTTGTCTGAAGGTTAAAGCTGGTGAATTAGGGTCAGTGTTACATTCCAAGGCTCTTGCTGTCCTGATGCCACACCAGTCCTTAACTGGTTGAAGCTGGCTTCCATGCCACAGGAAGAAGGAAGGGGATGTCACCTAAGACATAAAGAACCTGGGGTTTTCACAGCCATGTGCAGTCAGCCCACAGGAGACACGGAAATAGCTGGGTAGAAGAAAATCTGAAGGTCTGGTCTTCACCAGAACCTGCCACTGTGGAGTGGGCAAGGGGATGTCTAGGGGGATGAGGGGTCTGCCACACAAGTCTTCCTTCCCTCTTCTGTGACTCCATTATTATCAGAGGTGGATTTGGGCCTAAGGATTGTCAAAAACCATTGGGGGGTGTTTTTTTAAGTTTTGTTTGTTTTTTCAGACAGGGTTTTTCTGTTCTGTAGGCCTGACTGTCCTGGAACTTGCAGTGTAGACTAGACTGGCCTCGGGATCCTCAGAGGTCTACCTGCCTCGACCTCTGGAGTGTTGGGATCAAAGATGCGCACCACCATGCTCAACCCAAAACTGTTCTTTCAGGCCTACCGAGAGCAGAATTCTCCAGGCTCCTAATCTTGTGAGAAAACAGTGGTAATTGTAATAATGAAAAAATATTAATAATAGTAATATACATGTCAAATAAAAGTCACTGTTAGATTACCTTTACATGCATTTATCATCGGTTAATAGTGTATATAAATGTATGGTTTTTGATTGATTTTATTTTAATGGACAAGGTTTTCAATCGTGTCACTGGTTGGATTAGCCGAGGCAGCGCAGCAGCAGCCCCAGCTCCTTCCTCACAGTAGCCAGTTTGTCTCAGATGCTGTTCTCTGTGGGCTGCTAGGAACCAGCACTGGCTGCCTGCAGGTGGCTCCAACTCCCTCCTTTAATTTCCTCTGGGTCTTGGGCAGTAATCCTAAATGCAGACCTCTTTGAAAGACCAAAAGACTGCATAGCCAGGCTCTGCTCAAGGAAGGCAGAACCCCCCCTCACCCCCTTTCCTCACAGGCTCTGTACCATGAAGAGGTGGGAGGAGGCTGGCTGGAGTTCACCTCTGCCTCCTTTGTCACTGCTCTTTGCTCTTAGAAGCCCCAGAATTCAAGCTGAGTGTGTTTTCCAACTGTCTGGTTTATCAACATTCACACCAAAGCTATTGCTGCAAAGCTTTGAAGTTCTCCATCACTGCCCGTGCAGAGGCTCCTGCATTTCTTGTAGCTTGAAGGAAGTACCAACACACAGGCCCAGCGGCTGTGAGACACAGGGCCCCCTGTCATTCTTCAAAGATGTCTGTCTCACTCCAGACTTGCAGTGCAGATGATGTCTGTCTTCACCCCGAACTTTCAGGCCGGTAGACTCTGCTGGGGCTGATTCCACAGCCACGCTTCAGAGCAAAGGGGTGGGCAGTAGAGAAGCCGCGTCCACTGTCCCAGCAGCTTGCTCCATCTGCTGCTCCCGTGTTGGTTATTACACTTTTATGTATTTGTGTGTGCGCTCAGGCAAAGCTTGCATGTAAGCTGTGGCACACGTGTGGAGGTCAGACACCTTGGGCAGGAATCAAACTCGGATCTGTGGGCTTTGCAGCAGGCATCCTGGGGAGGACATCCTGTGAGGACACTGAGCCACCTCACCCACCTGCCATCTGCTTCAAGCCTTGACTAGAGCCACTGCATTAGAGAAGAAAAAGAATCCACTGTTTCCTTAAAGGCCGAGGCTCATGCAGAACCATGTGGCCAGGAACCTCCACGGTTGCTGGGGAGATCTGCAGAGGGAGGTTTTGTTCTGCCTGAGAAGGAACCTTGTGGCTCACATCCTCCTCCTTCCTATAGCAGGGACTTGGGTGATGCCTGTTCAGACAGCCGCTTTGTGCTGATGTGTTTGCTTGTATCTGTACCAGGTGACACTGTGACCCTGGCCTCCACCAGCCCTGCTACAACTGTTACTAAATCAGAGGAGGCCAGAGAGCCAGGCTTTGCCACTGAGCCCAGATGTGAACCTGGCTTTCCTTTTCTCTGCACATTTGTGAGTAGAAGCCATGGTTTTGTTTGTGTTTTCCTGTGGTTGTTTCTAGGACGCATGGGCAGAGAGGTGGAAGCGTGCTTGACTGGCCGTCAACCATGAAAGATGATGTGTGGTCCACTGTTAGTGTTTCAGGAGAGTGTCACATTGCAGAAGGTCGGGCTGCTTCCTCTTCTGCTCAGCAGGATTCAAGAAACCTAGCTCTAAGGTCAAAGCCAAGCCACTGCTGGAAAGGGTGAAAGCAGCAAGCATAAGACAAATAATCCCCCTGCCTCCACCTCAGCAACATCCAGAGAGCGAGGGCTGGTTAGTCCTCCCCTCCCTAGACTGGCCAGTGCACAGTCAGCTCCAGGAAGTGCCTGCTTCAGGACTGTAATTTCTACTTGGGTGGGTTCTCCAAG
Source organism: Micromys minutus (assembly GCF_963924665.1). Lineage (NCBI taxonomy): Eukaryota > Metazoa > Chordata > Mammalia > Rodentia > Muridae > Micromys > Micromys minutus. Next base: position 41,228,571 of record NC_137960.1, on the reverse strand, counting down.
CACATAGGACTTAGAGCCGAAGCGTCTCCAGCACCCCCACCTTGCTGCCCAGGTCTGGTTTGGTTACCCATTTCGTCCTTGGGTTCGGCTCCTCATGGCTCTGCTTCACTTGGCACAGTCGGGTTCTGTAGCTGTATCAGTGTATTCTTGCTGCACGCCCCTCGCCACCCACCGAGGAGCAGAAAGCACCCTCGCTGCTCTTGACTGGTTATCTCTTGTGCCTTCCAGAAGTTGCCTCTCAATGTGCTTTGAATTAGCTGCTCCCCTCCCCCTCCAGTTTTATACTTCATGAATATGTGATTGTTTCAACTTACGTAAAAATTCAGCTGGGAGCTGAAGCAAGGGGTATTTCCAATGAAAGAAGAAAGGCAACTTAAACTCATTATCAAAGTGGTGCAGTCTCTGCAGATAATCTAAGAAAGCGCAGTCTGCACGGTGCTGCCACCTGCGGTGACCGTCCCCCGAAGCGGTGTATCGCAGGCATCCACTTCATAGCTGGGTGGCACTGGCCTCTTAGGCACGGGCACCATTTCAGTACTGATCATGTCTGGTTTCTCCTCTGTTTACCGTTCCGCCGAAGACACAACTTACATATTCACCGCCTCTCATTAAACGGTTGCATATTTTCTGATTTCCCAAATGATAAACCGCATTTCATAAAGTCTCTCTCAGCACAAACTCACAGGCCAAAAGGCAAACCTGCTTTAAGGCCCCTTGTGGGCATTACCAGTCTGGTTAACCCTAAGTCTCTGTACTAATTCCCAGTCCCCGCAGCACTGCAGGAGCATACTCATTTCACTGAGCAGAGTATTCATCTGTGAGCTTAGTTACTAATTAAATCACTAGTCTAAACTGTTTCTGTGATTACTGTGGAAAGTGATATTTTCTCAAGTTTTAGGGGTGTGCGCTGCCAATAGTGTTCCCTCATTTCCGAGTGGGTTTGTCTTATCTATATAAATCTATTTTCGAAGTATATGTCTACAAAATAAACTTGCATAAAAATGTTGATAGCAGAATTATTCAAAAGAGGAAGTAGCCAGGGTGTCCATAATTCCTAGGTGGAGGAGCACCTTACAATATAGTCATACAATAAGAAATATTTAGTGATTAACGGAATGATACTTTAATATAATGCTATGTCACTACATTATAAATAAGTCTTAAATGCGTTATGCCCTAATGAAAAATAGAAATAAACCAAGGTTATGTATTATGTGACTAAGTCCATACCAAATATCTGGAATAGGCAAATCCATAGAGACCGAAGATAGGTTAGATAGGTGTCAGGGAAGATGGGGATCCACAAATGGCCACTTAGTGCACGGGGTTCCTCTGAGGATGAACTCTGGAATTAAATGGCAGTAATGGCTCCTTTATAAAATCCCTTAAAAACCAACTCTGCCACACTGCCTGTGGTCTGGAAGACTTGGGGAGGTGGGGTGCCCTGTCTCTCCTGAATTCCTCCATACAGACAGGCTTAATCACTCTTATTTGTATCAGCAAGGTCTCTCCTGTCAACTCAGAGCTCCAGAGCAAACTGGGTGCAAGAAGCATCCCCACCCCCTATCTGGAGCCCTTCCATGATTCTCTGCTAAAACGTCATTTGGCCATTTAGGTTTGGGAGCCCGTCCAGCGCCTGGCTATCTGACAGCAGTGTTAATGCTCAACCTCGGGGGCTTGAGCTTCTGCCTCTCTTCCACTACCAGCCTTCAGCATTCCCAGCGTGGCAAGTGGGAGGGTGTACGGGAGGAGACGGTGCAGTTGCTCAGCCTGGGGGTTATCTACACAAGCAATACCAGAGCTGATTCCAGGTGCCAGGATTGCGCCAGGAATGTGCCTCTTTCCTAGCGTGCCATGGTGTTTTGTGAATGATTGGTTTCATCCCATTGCTGTGCAGGGCGAGACAAGATCTGTCTTCATCCCCAAAAAGCCTTTACAGTGACCACACATGGATGACCCAACAGCCAGACACGCACTGTTCTGGAGTAAGGCTCTGATTTCATGCGCAGCAGGTCCAGTCGTCCAGCCACTGCATGTGGCCAGTATCTGCATAGTGCACACTCCCCTGGAGACTGCAGGATGTTAGACTGCTTGGTGGGGGCTTCCCTTCACAGCATCCTACCACGAGTACATGTCTTTTGTGTTTGGTTGGGAGTGGGACAGATTATATGAACATTTCACTTTATGAGGTAATTTGCCTGTAAAGTGAATCATGCCTTAAATGCAATAGGAGAGCTCATTTCTATACGGAGGAAACCGATGCTGCCTTCCTCGTGGTATAAATACCCTAGCCACAGCTAGGAAAGATGGGGAAATTGAGGGCTGCTTCAGTCTTGTTGGCTCAAATAGTCATTAAGATGCCAAACCACACCAAGGAAGAGGTGAGTCACTACACACTGGTTTCAGCACTCCGTAGACCCACTAGTCAGTGCGGACTGTAGATGGGAGACAGCATGGCTAAGAGAACTGAGCTCTCTCTGCCCCTGGAGGTGGTGTCAGCAGGGCTCCTTCCTGTGACTCCCCCCTCACAGAGGTCCTGAGAGCTGAATGTGGACTCTAGTTACCTGCTGTCTCCTCTCTCTTCCACTACCACCCCTGATAAAGTGCAGGAACAGAACAGTCCCCATGTTTGGGGACTTGGAATTCCGTAGGATTACATTTTCCAGTGCAGGGCAGTGTAGTGCAGTGCCAGGCATACGTGAGCACTTCTGATGTTGGCTGTGACTACCAGGAAGTAGAGCCGTCACCTCTGCAGTGCCCCATAACATAACTAGGCATTCTTCCACAGGCTTCAGACAGCTTCCGTGTGTTAGCTCACCATTCTGTGGGCCATAAGCCGGCATATAGCATGACTGGAGTCTCTGCTCAGCAAGGCTGAGCTCAGGGTATCAGCTGAGCTGCCACTGAGACCTTGCTAGGGAAGACTCAGTTTCCTGACTCACACAGGTTCTTGATCAGTCTCAGTTGCTTTGGTTTGCTGTGGTTCTGGAGCTGACATACCCAGCTCCCTGCTCTCTGCCGGCTCTGAGCACTCAGCAGTGGAGATCCCCCACAAGTCCGGCCACGTAGTAAGAACTGCAGTAGAGAAGAGCCTTGCTTTAAACACTTCTCACACTCCAGCTTTGTACGTCCAGGAAGAGCCATCACCCCCAGGGCTTACTTGATGAGGTCAGCTCATGGGGATGCTGTCTTTCTTGAGGTTGGCCATGCCAGCTCACACAGCCTGCCACAGGAGTGACTGTCTCAGTCACACACCACCACAGCACAGCCTCAGCAGTGCAAGGGACATCTCATCTCTTCCTGCCAGCTGGCAGTGAGTAGACTTTTCCAAGTGGGCAGAGCACTGTGCTGTGCTGACACAGGGTGGACCCAGCACCAAGGCTGTTTGAGCCTCAGCCCCCAAGGCCTTACAGTTGCACAGTGCAAACCCAGCTGGATCTTTCCTTTGCCTTAGGACCTCCACAAGTGCATATGTAGCCAAGAGGCACCAAGGTGGCCCTGCTTTTTCCCGTTCTCCGAATTCCTAGGACCTCTGACTGTAACCCAAAAGTCAGAAAAAGATGTGTAAGCTGCCAGGGTCATCTGGCCCTGTGCTCTGGGAAGAGGGAACACCCCATTGCACAGGATTGAAAGGTGCTGGTGAATCAGGAAACTTGGATGGCAGGTTCTTGTAACCCAGCTACCACTGCTCCGGGCATGGTGTTCAGCTGTCTAAATGAGGCTTCAGTTAAGTGGGGGGAATCTTACAATCAGCTGCCCTGACTCCTCAAGGGATTCACTGTCTCTGCTGGGAATCTAGTAAAGTTCTTTAAGTGGATCCTGTGGATGTTTTTGATTTCACCAGCATCAAAAGCCACATGCCAGGAGCCTCCTCGCCTTAGGTCACCTCACTTTGCACCGCCTCCTTGTGCCTTCCCATCCCATTGCTGTTCATGAAGAGGGCTGTTTATTCCAGACGCTGTCAGCCTTTGCCTTTGTCCCTGGCATGTGACCTACAAGTCTGCTCTGGATTCTCCATTGCCTGTGTGTACTTTGTCCAGTTCCGGTCCTTTTCTTACCCTCCATTGTTAGACTTGCCCAGGAGAGGGCAGTGCCAGAGTGGAAGGGACAGTGAGGCAAGTCACTCACTGGCCATGAGTGAGAAAACCTTACCTGTGCTTTTCCAGGCCTGGGCTGCCCCCTGGGCTCTCGGGAGGGGATGGGGCATGGGAGGGTTGGGGGACTCAGTCTGTCACTTCCCCAGGGTAGTAGCCTTCTCTGACTGAGATGACAGCTACCCATTGGCTTTTTCCTTGGTATGTCGCAGACAAAGGTGTTTGCCAGCACGGCCAATGTTTTCTTTGTTACCCAGCTCAGCGCAAACCTGAAGTGTTCTTACATACCCAGCAGCTGGAGAACTTGATCATGCTCTTGTGTTGGCAGCTGAAGAGATGGAAGCTTTCTCATTGTTTATGTATCCAGCCTCAGACGTGGAGAGTGTGTACTCAACCAGAGAACATACCTCACCTATGGTAGCTGAGACTGTCCCCCACCCAATACTGCAGAGCACCCTCTGTCACAGAAGAACCATGTGGAGGATTTGAGGCCACACCATGACAACAGTATAAAGTGATCCTATCTGCTGTGCTCCTGGGAGGAGGGTGTGGCCATGATCCATTGTGTCTGGCAGCTCTTCCCCAGCTGTGTAATGCTGGCGCACTTGAAAAGCTCTGTGGGACTACAAGAAGTTAAGGAAGCTGGGTCGTTCTTACATGTGAAACAGGTAGAATAGTTAGTATATCCCATGTTGGTAGGCACAGAAACCACTGTACAAAACTGAATAGTAGAGGTATTTTTATTTACCTCACGGCGAGGAGCCTGATAGCACTGAGTACGATCCGTATAGTGTCTTCTGACTCTTTATCTAGGAATGCTTAGGCTGCCTGAGCCACACGGGAGGGAGAAGACCACAAGTTTTCACACAGATCATCACGACTGACTTCTACCGTCTGTATTATTTCTGTTTTGTCTTGTTCCCGTTTCTGTCATTATTCCTGATTCTTTGTATATGTCATCAGAGAACAGAGTGAGCGAGATTTGTGCAGAAGCACAGTTAACTCAGAATGTCAAGTGCATGCCGTGTATTCCCTCCACAAAATTTATTTTCTCAAATCTTTTCTGATACTTTTGGTTTATTCACTTCTGTAGAAATACACAACTGTAAAGCAGCAGGCCAGCAGCCAATCCCTGACTTGAAGGGGCCATGCCTTTCTCTGAAACTACCAATACTATGAATCGTGCATTACACGATTTTAGGGACTTTAGAATGTTGCCTTCCTTTGGTGAGATAGGATGACCTGTTTTCTGCAGGAGTTCTAATAGGTGTGGCTTTGTTGCATTAAAAAGATGGTTTAGACAGAAAATTCTCATTGGTTTGGGTTTCAAAGAATATATCAGGATTCCTCCTGGGTAACAATAGTAACACTGGAGCCAGGGGAGTTGTTTGTTGCAGGAGGCTATTTTGTGCATCTTAGGATGTTTGGCAGAACCCTATTCTAGCCCCGTTTCATGTACAAGTATCCCTTTCCCTGAGTTTTGATAACTGAAAACATCTGCGGACGTTGCCTACCGTATCTCCTGGTGGATGGGGGTGGCAGGTGGCAGATGTGAGCATGACCTGTGACTTCAGGCTCATGTTCTCTGCTCAAACAAATCGATGAAATCCCCAAGAAAAAAGCACTTGGAACAAGTGCGCTCTAGCTGGCCTTTGCCAAAGCTCAAAGCACTGCTCTACCATGGAAGAGTTCAGATAAAGTGGGGTGCACCATCTGATAGAGCAACAGCAACAGGGATGATATAACTCAAGCGATCATGCCTTGGAGATAGTTTCCTGTTGGAAACTTGTTAAAATCATCCATTGACCATAAATGAGAGAGCATCTTGGACACAGTGTGCTGTAAATTAAACTTGAATGATTTATGAGGAAATGGGTTCCAGATTTGGTGATCTCAGCTCAAGTAGTAGGCGGCTGCCTGATAAACATTCCAGTTCTCAAGAACTGAAGTCAGCTCACTAAGTATTTGCTGCAGTGTATAGATTGTGAGAGCTCTGGAGAGTCTAATGCACTTCTGAGCCTGGGTCAAGACAAGCTCGGTGCTTAGGAACTGCCACCAGGCATCTCCTTACCCCTGTGACAGCACCTATATGGATATGAGTTACACTTTATGATCTTAAATCTCTTCCTGAGCTGTGCCAGACTGCCTTCCCCAGAGAGTGTATGTTATTATACATGATGTCATGTGTTTATTTGACACTTGGGTTCCCAAAAGTTGCTTTTCAGAGTTTTGGCAGGAACACTTCCTGCAAGTTCTATCTGCCCCCTGTGCACTTACAGTAGTAACATTCATTATCTTTCCTACATGTCTGAGTTCTCACTTCTTACCCACATACCAGTAACATTAGAAAATGCAGAACAGGGGCTGGGTATAGTGGTATACATCTTCCAGGACAGCCAGAGCTACATAGTTAGACCCTGTCTCAAAAAAGTGCAGATGGGTGTAGGGGAAGTAGGACATACTATTGGTAAAAGTCACTAGGAGAAAGGTTGGGTTGATATAGAGAGAAAGAAAAAGAAACATAACACAGTGCAGACTTTTTACTCATATGGTTGTTACTTATTCAGTAATTACTGTGTGCTGGGCATTGACAGTATATCTGTGAAGAAACGGACCTTTGTCCATGGGCCAAAGGGACAAGCTGACAGGCCATCTTTTAATGTGGCACAGTGGGTCCCAAGCTGAGGGAAAACATAGAAGCCAGTGGGCACTTAAGGAAGGTCCTACTCCATTGGAAGGGGGTGGGTCTGAGAAGGCTTCACAGAAGTGGTGTCTTAACTGGAACATGATGGATTTCTTGCTTGTCCAGAAGAAAGGGCAGATGTGTTCAGGGCGTCATCCCTAGACAGGAAGGTAAGACTAAAGTAGGAAAAGTGAAGTAAATGGAGCAGCCCAGAGGATGCCCCTCAGGATTCTGTTTGGAGCAGCTAAATCATTGGGGATTTACCAAATGAGGAGCCCTGGGAAAGCGGGTGAGAGGAAGTTGGGGTAGCATGGCTCAGCCTTTCCATCCACCACCACCTCTAGACCATAGCAACACGCTTTCTAAATGAGCATTTAAGAATGTCAAATCTAATAGAAAATTGAAATGCTAATTAGCAGCTTTAAGTGCTTCTGCTTCTGGAGGCTATCGTGACAGCCTCTGGTTCTGCCCAGTTTTACTTTCCACACAGAAACTACTTCTTAGTTTTAATACTGATCATCCTTTCATGAGTAATAAGTGCACACAGTGGGGGTGTATGGTAAATAGTCCTGGGCTGTGTCCTGGGCTGTTCAGCTCTCCCACTATTCTCCTTAGAGGGTACTGTATTGGAAAGTTTTGCTGTATTGTTGAAAGACTCATATTATTGCTCATACTAGTTTTTGAGGTGACTAAAGAAAAACATGAGAAAATGGTGAGCTATCATTGGGCAGACGCATGGTAGTGTGGAATTTTTAGGGAGCACAAGCTTCATTGAGGGAAATGGTACCTGGTAAGTAAGCATTGTTCTCTTTGCTCATCCAGAGCACGTGAGGAATACTGTGTTTGGTGGAGAACTGAGATACCTCCTAATTCTAGCCCCTTGGCCCTGCTTTAGTCAACCTGATAGATTTCCCGTCTTCCTATTAGAACATCCAGGAAGCGTGCATGTTCAAGAGCCTCCCTTCTCTTCCACCAGGAACGTGGATAATGGGCTGTGTGCAATGTAAGGATAAAGAAGCAGCGAAACTGACGGAGGAGAGGGATGGCAGCCTGAACCAGAGCTCTGGATACCGCTATGGCACAGACCCCACCCCTCAGCACTACCCCAGCTTTGGTGTGACCTCCATCCCGAACTACAACAACTTCCACGCAGCCGGGGGCCAGGGACTCACCGTCTTTGGGGGTGTGAATTCCTCTTCTCACACTGGGACCCTACGTACGAGAGGAGGGACAGGTAAGCCGTTGTTGGTCGGGATGACAGAGAGCATAGCTGTGCTCTTACAGAGTCATCGTTGGGTGTGGGTGGGATGGGTACAGGCATGCCACAAGTGTGTGGCAGTCGGAGGACACTTCCAAGAGCTGGCTCCCTCCTCTCGTGGTTTCAGGGACCAAACTCGATCATCAGCAAATGCCTTTACCCGCCGAGCCATCTGGCCAACCCTTTGGCTAGACTCCTAATTATTTTGGCAACTATATATGTATTCTCCAGCTGACTCACTTTAAGGTTTTAACAGAGACGTTTTAGTCAACTTCATCCATCTTGTGCCATTCAAAACAAAAGGCCCAAGTTGAGTATCCAAGATCCAAATGCCAGGCTTTTTGGGAGCAAAAGGCCTCTTGTAACTGCTCCAAAAGTGGCCCTGGGAGAGGGGCAGGAAGCCTCTTGTTACTGCTCTGAGAGTCCTGCACCAGTTAGCACTGCTAACTACACTGCAGTGTCCCCGTGTTCTCTAAACCAGGGGCTCCCAGCCCTACCTACCCAGAATTCCTAGCGAGGCCTCCTTAAAGCTCAGCTGTCCAGGTCTCATCCTGGGTCTTCTGCAGCAGAGGCCTCGGGACCTGCTCTGGGGTGTACCTGAGCTCTCCCATGTTATGCACCCGTCCCTCAATTCTGGGGTAGTTTCAATCCTTCTTCTTCCCACCACTTCCTGCTGCTGTGGTTATCTGGCAGCATGCTTCTTGTTTCTCCCACTTGTCAGTATTCCAGCCTGGTCAGCCCTCAAGTCGTTATTCATCTCTATATTTTACTGTTGCATTCTGTGTGCTTGTTCTTTTGCTTTGTGTGTGACTTTTGAGACAGGCTGCCACTTGGTAGCCCAGGCTGTCCTCAGACTAGTAACAATCTCCCTGCCTTAGTGAGTGTTTGGAGGATGGCCATGAAATATCCCACCAACCGTGTGTGCTGAAGACTGAGGTTCCCGTGCCAGGACCATTTCATATTCTCTCTTCCCTTCCTCCCCAAGGCTCCCTTTCTTTCTTTCACTGCCCCATCTATTTGCTGACTCGGCTAGTGCTCAATAACGTGTCCAGCACACATTCTCACACGTTCCCACAGTTCTTGTCAGTTGTCTCATGGATTCACAGTCTTCTAGGTACTCTCCAGTGTGTGAGCCATGGTAACCAGATATTTGGCATTATTTGTTCCAGAAGTGTTTATTACAGAAGTTTAAAAGAATGTAGCGTCTCCCGGCTCATCTGGGGACAGATGCCTCGTGTCCGCTCTGACAACCCATCATGTCTTTTTACCCAGAGAGCTGTCGCTGCTGATGCTGAGGCTCTTTCTCTGTGCAGCTTATGCAGTAGAGTTGGAAAAAGCTCCTGACCTGTGGCCTTTGGACACTGTTTCTTCCCGCACTGTGCTGGCAGTGTCTACCCTGTAGAGCAAACCCTGTGCTCACCCCTGTGGTACAATGACACTAGCTAACCCTCAAGTCCAGCCTTATATGAGATACTCAATAGCCCCCGTGTCCTGCCCCTCCCACCTCAGGTGCCTGTTAGGAAGCAGACAGTCTGTTATTAAGAAATACAGAAGAAAAGAGAGCCAAAGTAGACTCAACACACACACACACACACACACACACACACACACACACACACACACATACACACACCACCACCACTCTGAGAGGTGTTTGTGGAGAGCTTCTGTTCACTGACTCTTAATTCAGCAAACACAAGCATCAACGATGGTCATTCATTAATGAAGGCTGGCTGTGAGTCCCACGTCTCATTCATTAGGGTCATTGGATGGTCTTAATGGAGTAGGCCATCCGAATCCTTACCTTATTTGAGTTTAAAGCGCAGTGCCCTGGCAGTGGAGAGGTTACGTGCCCTGCTTGGGGGTTGAGAACCCTTGCTGCTCTGACAGATGACCCAGGCTCTGTTCCTAGTACCTCCATCAATGGCTCAAAAACACTTGTAACTGCAGTTCAGAGGGACCCAGTGTCCTCTTCTGCCCCCACAGGCTCTGACACACATACGGTGCTCATAGGCAAAAATACATACCTATAAAAATATGTTTTCAAGAGGAGAGCTCTGGGATATTAGCAGACGTTCCATCCTCGGGTGGTTTGGTTGCACTGTGTACTGGGCTTGTCTGGAAGCCATCAGTCCCCCGAGGTGGAGGGCAGTTTTCATTTCTCCTGACTGCATCCTCATCCACCCACAGTGCATAGAAGCCTCAGTGATGGAGGGAGATGGTAGGAAGGAGAGTCACCGGTCAGTGAAATGGGAAATCAGAGTAGGCATGATTTTTTTTTAAGCCAGCCTCCTCTACTCTCAGAGAAACCTCAGGAAAGAAGACAGTACTGAAGGAGCCCTGCTCCCCGGTCAGGACATCCACTGAGACAGGTGAAAGATCATTTCTCCTCCACTCTTACACCCGCCCCGTTCTCCCTGGACAGGACAGTCTCCACAGCATGTGGCACTTGGGAGAGAGGAAGCCAGGTGTTCATAGTCATCATAGCAGGGGGCACTTTGAAATGTGTGGAAATCAAAATGAGAAGCCAGATTACAGAGAGCCTGAAGTTCCCTTTACTTATCACATGCTGCGTGACAACCACAAAATCTAGCAACTTAACAGCACATACATTTGTGACCTCTTACCTGTTATCTGTGTTTCTGTGGGTCTGAATCTGGGAGAAATGGCCTGGTTAGAGGCTGCAGGCAGGGTGTACTGGGGGCAGGGTTTGATTGGGTGAACTGCTTCCCAGCTCGCATGGTGTGGACAGGATCAAGTCCCTGGCCAGAGGGTTAGCCAGTTTGTTGTCATGCTGGCATGGCACCCTCCTTAATCTGAGCCTACAAGGTAGTGTGACAGTAGAGAAGTCACTGTCTTCTGAAAAGATGTCCCGTACTGAGGACATCTGTCCCTTTTACTTTTGTTAATATTTATGTATTTATTATAAGTATACTGTAGCTGTCTTCAGACATACTAGAAGAGGGAATCAGATCCCATTACAGATGGTGGGATCTGACCTCTGGAAGAGCAGTCAGTGCTCTTAACCACTGAGCCATGTCTCCAGCCCCTTTTATATACTGTGTTAAGTAAATCAAGTCATTTTGTTCCTAAGGGAAGGAGAAGGACATGAGAACCCAGGCAGGAGTTACTGTGCTCTGCCCCAGAATCTGCCGACCGCATGGGCAAGCCCTAGACTGAGTGGAATGCTGAGCAGATTTTGCTATCGATAGGAAACTTCTGGGGTGTGGGAAGGTTCGTAAGATGGACATGAGGAAGGAGGGGTAGATCGTGTGAGGAGAGGTAAATGCAAGGCAGAGGTAAAAAGAACAAAGGGGGCAGGAAGTCTCAGCAGCGAGACCCCAGAGCTGCTGACCATTACTACAGCTGTGGGCAGTGCCAAGGGCGGAGCAGCTTCCACCTGGGGTGAACATTCAGAGATGTCTCCAGGCCACAGAACAAGTCTCTTCGTTCACCTCTACCTTGTGCTAGGGTTGAAAGAGTGACCCATTTACCCAGGCCTTAGCACAAGCCTTCAGGGAAATTGGTGGGGGATAAAGTAGGCCAGTATTTGCCACAGATCTACGTCCGTCCGGCAAAACCTTATGTCTTCCCCAGCACTCACCCAGAGTCACACGGCCAGGGTTTCATCATAAAGGCCCCTCTACAGAGACCATGTAATAAAGCCACAGTGACACTATATTAATTACAAGACCTCAATATACTTATTAATGCTAAGTGTAGAGTTTTAGGGATGAAACTTTAACAAAAATGTAATTTCTTACTATTAATTCCCTGGGTAATAATCTCCGCCCCCCCCCCTTTTTTTGGCAGGAGTGACACTATTTGTGGCACTTTATGACTATGAAGCAAGGACAGAAGACGACCTGAGTTTTCACAAAGGAGAAAAATTCCAAATATTGAACAGCTCGTAAGTTTGGGATGGGGAAGGTGAAGTACACGCGCTGTTTGGTTTGGGGGAAAGGGTCTTGTGACAAACACATCTGCTATCTGAAGATAAAGAAAGAATGAGTACTTTCACTAGCTCATAGCAATCCAACCTGAGCCAACTGGTGACAGGGAAGAGGAGAGCAAAGTCCTTTTTAGAATCTACTTCTGAGTGTGTGTGTGTGTGTGTGTGTGTGTGAGAGAGAGAGAGAGAGAGAGAGAGAGAGAGAGAGAGAGAGAGACAGAGAGAGAGACAGAGAGAAAGACAGAGAGAGACAGAGAGAGAGAGAGAGAGAGAGAGAGAGAGCGCTGTTCTGTGTGTGTCAAGGTCAGAGGAAACAATGAGGTGTCCTCTGTCACTTTGAGGCAGGTCTCTCCTAGAACCTGGAATTCTGGTTTCAGCTTGGCTGACAGCCAGCTCAGCAATCCTCCTGCCTCTACCTTCAGGCCTCCCCCTCAGGACTACAGTTACAGGTTTGTGAGAACATGCCTGGCTTGTGACATGCTGCTGGGGTGCAGACTTGTGAGCAAGCACTCTTAGCCACTGAACATCTCTAACCCCAGAGTCCATGTGTTTGCATTTTAGTAAAGATCCTAAAAGCACCCCATCCCCGGAAAAGTCTATATTCTCGAATGACTGACACACAGCTTGGGTGCCAGAGTCACTTGCTGTCTGCCCTGAGGTGATTTCACAATCAGCTGTGGGCGCTGGCAGAAGCCTCATTCTTCAGACGAGCATCCAGACCCCCTTTCACAACGGCAGAGCTGTTGAGGTGGTTCCCAGAGTGGAAATGTGAATGTCTGTGCTCTAGGAAGAAAGCAGAGGCCTGTCACCCACTTGAAAATGTGAGCAGCAGAAACAACTGTAAACAAGGAGCAGGCAAGCTTAGGGTAAATTAAGGCCCTTTGCAAGCCCCACAGTTACTACCTGTGGAGGAAAAGCAACTGTGCCTCCGCTTTCTGTGGCTACGAAAGCATCACCTCTCTCCATCTAGGTAGTGTGCAGAGATGAGGGGACCGAAGGAAAACCCACTCCCAACCACGCCCAAGAAGATGGTAGGGTCCTGCCTGGGCACCTCAAGGGTGCTGATGTGTGCTCTTCACTCCCTGGAATAGACTACCACCTGCGGACGGGCTCCTGGGGTGGGGTTGGGGGTGGCCCTTGCTAAGAAGTCTGATTGCAATTTCTCTGGCTGAATCTCAAGGCAGTTGAATAACTTGAAGGTTGGCCCTTCAGCTCCCTCTAAAAGAGAGGGACCTAGGGGCAAGGTAAGAGGTAACACACACCCAGAAAGAGGAAGGTGTGGCAAAGGGGAATTCCTAGTAACCTCAAGAGTATCTCCATGGGAAGCCTGCCCTTCCCCGGGGTGCTTCTGGTTCTCAGCACTGCACTGAGAACATACCAGCTCCAGACACACTAATAACTCTTCTGAATGTCAGCAGACACTCTCTGCATAAAGCAAGAGACTTTTAAAATTAGGAGCAATTGTCGTCACCAAAAGACGGATGGGTGTGTTTGGTTTTTTTAACCTATTGAAAGACATGGCAAAAGTGCATGTAACAGTGCCTGGTACCATGCAGTGTACACTAACTTACTGTTTTGCAACTTCACACTTAAAAAATATAAAAGTTGATACATGTGTTCTACCACAGTTTCCAAGAACAGAATTTACTGTATTCTCACAAATTAAGCATGGCTGTGCAAACCAGCACTACCTCCACCTCCCGAGACCTCCTGCAGGCACAGGAATTTTAAATAGTAAACAGCTGCCATTTACCAAAAGCTCCTTATGCAGCGGCCATGTGCTGAGTTAGGATTACTGTCCTCTGTTCTTCACAACTGTCTGAAGTGTGTTCCGTGACATCTGAGAGCACAGGTTAGGGGGCTGCCCAAGTGCACAGTCCTGGCAGGTGGCAAAGCCCAGGGTGAGATGTAAGGTTGAGAATTCTAAGTGTGGTGTCAGGTGTGACCTTGGCAAAGCCCAGATGCTGCCTTCAAAGGCAGCCGCAGTGTCCGAGTGCCTGGAGATGGGGGAAGGTGGCTGCAGGGGGGGGGGGTGCCTTTGATCTCCTCATGTTATGATTGCTTATTGTTAGAGCCCCAGATGAATGCTGCTTGTCAGACAGAGTCCATTGACTGGGCTTTGTGTAAAGCTCCCTAGTTTGTACAATATCCCTTAAGTGGCAAGGTGGAGTAGAAGTCTGAAATGCTGTAGGCCCTGGGAAGTAAGAAGCTGAAGGGATGGAAAAAGCACATGGGATTGTGGGCAGTGTGCGCGCTCCTGATGTAGGCCTGTGGTTTGAGGTTGCAGCCATGGCCAAGTCAGTCACTGGCAAAATCAAGTCCCGGTCATTGCCCTTGGTTACAGAAAGGGTCTACGCTGCCAGCAAAGCGAATTTTAGAGGGATGTTCAAGGGAGAATGCAGTCTATCTCTCTGCATCCTATCTGACTTCATAGCTTTTAGTAGTTCCCGAGTCCGTGGTCCTCTGAGCCTGTTTCCCCTAGAAGAGAACATTGTTTTCCTGTAAGAGTGGAACTCTTTGTCCTACATGGCATTTAAGTACCCCTTTTCAGGGCTATGGAAAAGAAAAGTAAGGTTTGTACAGCAAACCGGTATCCTGGAGTCAAGGGTGGTAATGACAGGGAAGAGAACACAAAGCGGCCACACCGAGCAGATGGCAGGAAGGCCCCCCACCGGTCCTGGCTCTCAGCACCGACTGGACAGGAATGGGGCTCTGTCCTATATGTGCCCCTTCTGACTACCTCTCCCATGGAGACGTGCTTGGAAGGGCTTCTCCAGTGCCTCACTGACCTGTTGGTAGTTCTCCTTTGTAAAAGGTTTGCACTCACTCTGCACTGTAACCAAGTTTACCTGTCTGCCCCGTTTTCACACTTTGTAACGGGTTATTTACCCACCTTGAAACAGCATGTCTCTGTCTATAGATAGAACCATGACCATGAGCCAGGACCTACTGAAAGTTCTTCTCTATCATGGGGGTGGGGGGGAGGATTGGTTTGGTTTGGCTTGGTTTTTCAAGACAGGGTTTCTCTGTGTAGCCCTGAATATCCTGGAACTCACTCTGTAGACCAGGCTTGTCTCCAACTCAGAAATCCTCCTGTCTCTGCCTCCCCAGTGCTGGGATTAAAGGCATGCACCACCTCCACCCAGCTGGGGAAAAAAAAAAAACAAGTACAGATCCAAATGCAGGAAGAACCCAGCACTCCTGGCTGGACAGGTAAGGTTGGCTGCTCTTGGCAAAGCCGCCTCCCAGCCCCTGGAGCCACAGCCCTGTGAGATCTAAGATGAAAGAGGAATGGAGGAACAGGGTCTGTACAAAAGCCTAGAAGCCATTCTCAGCCAGTGTCAGGATTAAAGCATGGGTTTGTTTAGAACAGTGTGACAGCATCCCACCAGGTGCGAGCTAATAAAAAGCTGAACTAGAAGGACAGTGTAAAGAACTGCAGCTCAGCAGGCCAGGCCTGGGAACCTGGTCCAGTCCGAAGTGTTCGGGCAGAAAGCCACTCCTAGGGAAGCAGAGACAGACGGTCCACTGCTCACCCAGTCTTGCTAAACCAGCTAGCTTCAGGTTCCGTGAGAGCCCATTCCTCACAAGTAAAAAAGAGAGCAACTAAGGAAGATGCCTGTGTCATTCTCTGGCCTCAGTACACATGAAACACACTGGCCAGAATACTTGTACAGAATCTCTCTCTCTCTCTCTCTCTCTCTCTCTCTCTCTCTCTCTCTCTCTCTCTCTCTCTCTCACACACACACACACACACACACACACACACACATGATTTACAAATACTGATTAACTACAGTAGCTCAAGTCAAAAGTGAGGATCCAGCTAGAGATCCTGCTCCAAACCGGCGCCATGTGCCGAAGGTCTGTGTAGGTGAATGAGTGCTGGCGTGAATCAAACAGGTCTTTGCTTGTTTATTTGCCTAACAACGTGTAGTAGATGTCTTGAGACTTACCTCTCCTCAAGGACCAGTGAGAAAAGAGTGTGAGAAAAACGCCACAAAATGTGACATTTGTCTCCATAATGTGAGTCTTTGTCCTTTGTGTGTCACTCCTGTGAGAAAGAAAAAGAACATGACCCTGCCTGGCCCAGGAAAGAAGTCCAGAGGGGTGCTGTCCTTCTTCTGAAAACTGTTAGATTCTAATGTGTAGTAAACTACTTAGATGCCTACACCGAAACAAGGTAGCTGGTGTTAACTTCAACTGGAGATTTCCTCTGTTAAGGCAGAGTCACCCGAGTAAGACTGGGCTTGTCCCAGTTCGCAGTAAGTATTGGCTCCCTCCCCCCAACATTCGGATACCACCCGAAATTGATGCTAGCTTTTAATTCAGTTAGAACTCACTTGATGAAGGTTGGCGTGCCTTAGGAAATAAGCCTGTGCTGCCAGCTCTTAAGTTTTCTTCATTTTTTGGAGCCTTTCCCAGGTTGGGAGACAGTTTGCAATGAAGAGCCAGTGAGTGATTTTTTTTTTTTTTAATGATGAAATGTCTCCATCTAGTGGAACTCCAGAGCAGTAAACATTGTCACTATTAAAATGAAGGTAGTGTTTCCAAAACCTTTTCTTTTTTTAAACATACAAGGTGGTTAGTATAAATTCCACATAAGCATTTAGATGCTAGACTTACAGTTACATATTTTTCTGTGGGGCTACAAAGGAAACAGTGCTGACTTGAAATGTTAACTTTGTTTTCTCCTTGGTGACGAGGGTGGGATCCAGGCCTTATATGCACCTGGTAACCCCACTGCCACAAAGCACCCGTATTGTGAGCTGGATGACAAGGCAGAGGCACACAGATGGTAGCTGGGAGAGATGGCCACTTGCAAGTGACATGGCTTTCCTTGGGGACTAATGTCTATGTAAATTCTTTGATATGTATAAATATTTCAAATAAGAATGTGGACACAATGTGCTTATAGTTTTCAATTAGCAATAATCGTGCCTCGGATAAACCTCATTGGCTACAATACTGCCTGTGAGCAAAGCTCACAATGTGCTTATAATTAAAGGGTTTTCTAGGTAAGAGAACTACTACCTTACTCTCAGGGTTGATCTGTTTGTTTAATAAGGGTAAAAAGGGAAAATGCTCAGAATTTATTTGTTAGTTAGTTAGTTTCCTGTCTCACTCTGTAGCCCTGACTGGCCTGGAACCTCCTGTGTAGACCAGGCTGGCTTTGAACTCATAGAGATTCATTCATCCGGCTCTATTTCCATGTGCTTGAACTAAATGTGTGCTCCACCACACCTAACCAAGGTTAGGTTGCCAGCACCCACGTCAGCAAGCAGGTCAGAGGCTCTGGTGTCCAAGGGCACCTCCACTCATGTTCACACAACTGCATAAAGAGAAACACACGCCTACACATACATTTTTTGAAGTATAAATTTAAAAAACCTTACTAGCATTTTGGTTGTGTCTCTGCACGAGTATGTGTGTGTGTGTGTGTTATTTTGTTAATTATAACCACACCACTTGGAAGAGTCCCCATTTTATTCTTATATTCTGTGACTTCCTAAAAGCCCACTGGAGGTCACTGGTCCTTGGTACCCCTGCTCCAGGGTTGCATCTCTGGGGAACCTGAAGGAAGATTCTAGCTTAACAGAGGTTAGAGTGTCTACCTAATGTAGTCAGCCAGGGGAGGGTCTTCCCCTGCCCAAAGCCAGTATGTTTTCTTCCCTGACTGAGCATCAACAGAGCCCAGCCAGAGATGATTTAGGAAAAAAAAAAAAAAAAAAAAAAACCAAAGGCCTGAGGCTTCTCTTGTTACCTCCACAGACTAAAAGGAGGATAAAAAGGTGGTGATGTGTCTGTAAAGGTCAGAGCCGAGGGGCCTAACTCATTGGTAACTGGCAGGCCTGTTACTTCTGACTTCATTCAACACAAGTCACAGCTGAACTCCACACACATGATCTCTGGCCCGCCCACTGTTAGTGGGAGGAAGCTCACATACCATCAACCTTCATGAATCCAGTATATGAATAATAGTTCTGTGTGCAGTGACTTTAAACCTAGTGCTGGAAGTGCACCTCCCAGTTCACAGTCTGAGAATTCTGCTGCAGTGACTCAGAGTTCACCCCTCTGTGAGTTCTCTCCTGCCCTCAGCTACACACCCGCCTGCCCTCTGTCAGGTTCAGATAGCTAAAGCTGTGGATGTTTAATACAATAGCTTCCAGTTGAAAGTGTCTGAGGAAAGCCTGCCATATGGTATTATCTTTCTACCTGCAGAAGGTCTTCCCACTTTGTTAAGAGCAAGCTTGAGAGGTTCACTAAGTTTGTGTCCATCCCTCACTGGGCTTCTTAAACTGCTTCCCTCTCCACAACCTTGAGTTTTTCCAAAGTAAACTGAGGCTGGAGTGTGTACTACACACACACACACACACATACACACACACACACACACACACACACACACATACACACACCTCATTCAAGGTTGCTTCTACCTAGAAAGATGCTCCTGCAAGCTTGCCCTTCCTGAGCCATACATGGGAAAGTTTGCTTTAGGATCTCCTGGTGATGACCTTGAACTCCTCAGCCTCTACTGGGATTGATTTCTACCCTTGGCTTAACCCTGGGCATTGAACCTAGAGCCTCGTGCTTGTTAGAAAAGAAAGCACCCTGGCTTCCACTTGTGGCAGTTTGGGTTGTGAAGCATTTGGCCTTCTTAGGGCCTTTGTTGAAAGTTTGTAGAAGGGGCTCAAGGCTGCAGAAACTGCATAGGATCATAGAATCAGACTGCAGAATGCCCAGTCGGATGCTGCATTCATGCCTCTTCTTTTCCTTTGCAGGGAAGGAGACTGGTGGGAAGCCCGCTCCTTGACAACTGGAGAAACTGGTTACATTCCTAGCAATTACGTGGCCCCAGTGGACTCCATCCAGGCAGAAGAGTATGTTGTTGTTGTTGTTGTTGTTGTTGTTGTTGTTTTCTAAATGTCTGCTTTTAATCATCACATAAAACGCCAGTGGCCCCAGTGGCACAGCACAGAGGAAGGAGGGCTTTCCCAGTGGTTAAAGGTTGAGAGGGCCGCCGGTGCTGCCGCCGGTGCTGCCGGAGCTGCCAGGGCTGCCAGTCTGTGCAGTGCCCTGTTACTAACTTCATGCTTTCCTTTAAGCCTGTTTTCTTATTTAGAAGCTTTATATGAGTACCCTAAATGAAAACCCAGATTGCTCCAGATTAAAAACTAATGTGGGGAAACGGCAGCTGCAGCGCGTTTTACTGAGAGCCTGTGGTACGCCTGCAGTCTGCACGGGGATGCAGATGATTAGGAAAGATGAAGCCAGGAGTCCTCTGCTTGACAGTCAGAAATGCTGAGAACTCTGAAAAGACCTTTTGGCCCCAGGTATTTCACTCACGTAGAGCAATGTGGAAAGTCCTGCAGCTGAGGTCTCGGTTGTTTCTGTGGCCGTCGGACGTTGACTGGCAGTCACTTGGCCCACTCTCCCACTGGGGGGACATGCCTCACCGGAAAGGGAAAGGAGGAAGTCAGTGCTCACAGCTCTCCCGTTAATGCTGCCTTGGATGTGTGGAGGCACAGCAAGGAGGGTTAGAAGCTTCACCCCAGCCAAGTCCCCAGTTCCATCATTGGAGCCTCTTTACGTCCTCTGTATTTCCTGCACTAAGATCTGATTCTACTTCTCCAGCACCGTGGTTCTGAGAGTTTCACTCCTTCCCCTCATTCTTAATGTGTTTCATTAGCGGGTAATACATGTATTTGTACTGAATTTTTTGGACAGATTTGTAAATACCTCCTGTGCCTTTTCAGAATTTAAAACTTAACTACAAAGTAATCTTCCTTTGATTTAACTGTGAATCCATTGGGGCTGCATATTTAAACCATATTTATAATGATAAGGTGGTTTTTTTTTAATATATTGGGCTTTTGGAATGTAAGGTTTTTTTTTTTTTTAATAAAGCCTAAGGTTTTTACAAATGCAGTCAATTAGTATTATGCTAAAGCACTGCATGGTTGGGTGTAATCTATGGTTCTGCAAGCCCTCTCACACCCATTTAACATGGCATTTTAATTGAGTTACGGATAGAAACCGAGAGATACATTTCTCTCACATGGATCTGATGGTGAACCTAACTCTAGGCATTCAGGCTTGGCGAACTGCAACTTCCTTTCTAAAACCATTTGTTTTTGTAGATAAATAACCTAAGAGCTGCTCCTGTGCACAGATTTTTGCAGAATGCTCCAGAACTCTCCCTTGGGCTCTTGACACACTTAACCTCTCATACACAACCCGGTGCTGAAACGTGAACCGATTACTGGGCGTTGGTTAGGGCTCAGCAGTACATATGGGAGACAGAAGACAGGTACCAATCCTGTGAGGCTTCCTGCCTTGGCACAAACATGCCACCAGTACTGTTGCAAGGGGATTTTAAAATGTCTACACCACCGACTCATTTTTACGGACATGCCCATTAACCATGCACAGATCTCAGATGTGCAGTGAGTGGTCCCCTCAGCTGTGTCAGAGAGAAGCCCAGCTGCGGAGCACAGGGCAGGTGCTTGGTAGACGAGCTTGAGTGACACCTGTGGACAGGGAGAGCCAGTCAAACCAGGTGTCCAAGGACAGCAGCTGTCTCAGATGAGGGTACAGCTGAACTCCTGTCTTCAGAATTCCTGTAGGTAGAGACTGAGTAGAAATGGTATCTGTCTTCCTTCTTTATCCATCCTGAGTGGGCTCCTCTTTTTAAAAGTCATGCTTGATGGTCTTTATACCAGGGCTGAATCTTGGGATTTCCCGGGGGTTGTAGTTACAGCCGGAAATCAAGGGTCGCAGAGCTGAGCTGTGGAATCGTCTCCTGCAGTTGGCATCTCAAACAAGGTGGCAGATTTCTCGCTGCATGCAGGTGGCATTTCACACACAAGTTCCTGGAGGAATAGAAAAACAACCTGTGTCAAGAATTTTTTTTAATGGAAGAGATGTATAGAGTATATAATCAGGAAAGATTGAAAAAGGACTGAATGAAGCTAGAAAAACCCAGTTTGGGGCAGTGGGGGCAACATTAAGGGCGAAGGAATTTGTGGAGGAAAAGCTACATGGTTCATGTCACAAGTGTCTTTATTTTCTTGCCTGCTGTCTTCCTTGAAGGTGGTACTTTGGAAAACTTGGCCGCAAAGATGCTGAGAGACAGCTCCTGTCGTTTGGAAACCCAAGAGGTACCTTTCTTATCCGCGAGAGCGAAACCACCAAAGGTAAGCTAAGAAGAGGACAAACCTTTCAAATCTGAGGACTGGTCTTTGGGGTTGGAAGCTTGGCTGTAACGTGCAGGGGTCTTGTCTGGCGTGGCCCCCGCTGGCATGAGGCAGTCCTGAGCTCCAGCTTCCTGAAGATGCTGGAACTGCACTCAGCTCCACCAGGAGATCAGGCTCAGAGGGAGGCTCCTCCACCTCAGACTCACGTCTTATTAGAGTGTAGTGACTCTGAAGGGAGCTTCGTTTTCTTTCTTTTTCATTTCGTTTTTTAGCTTTTTTAAAAGACAGTGTTTCTCTGTGTGGCCCGAGCTGTCTTAGAAGTCACTCTGGAGACCAGGATGGCCTCAAACTCACAGAGATCCACCTGCCTCTGCCTCCCAAGTGTAGACTCAAAGGTCTGCTCCCCCCCACACACCACCCTTAAATTTGTTTACCTTTCCTTCCACTTGTTAGTGGAGGACTTCCTTTCTCCTCCCTCTGTTTAATAACTCTTTAGAGCAGGCAGAGGGGCAGGGAACAGTGGCTCTGGTTTGCCGAGCCACACACTGGTGACCTGTCCTGTGAAGATTGGCAGGCGGAGATCTGGACAGACTTCCATTTGTTTTGTTCCCACCATCTGTTCCTCTACCATGTGTGTTGCCACCCCTGCCTCCCCACCAGCCACCTCTGTGCCCACACCCCTGCCTCCCAACCCTCCACCATCTCTGCCTCTCAGCTATTCCACAGGAAATGAAACCAGGAGGCAAGCTCACCTGGAGTCTGCTCTTCATCTTTCCCAATGGGATTTGGTCTGTGCAGTGTCAGACAACACAAGAAACTAAAAGGAAACTTTTAGAAAAACCAGGAAGCTTTTAGTTCCAAGAGCAAAGTCACTGCATTGTTAACATCTTCCAACACTGGCAGAAGTTGTCGTTGTCCTATTCCTGAGTGGAGATATGTGCTGTGTATGTTTCTGTCTCCCTCCCTTTCTCCCCTCCCTCCCCCCTCTCTCTTTCTCGAACGTGTGTGTGTGTGTGTGTGTGTGTGTGTGTGTGTGTGTGTGTTTGTGTGTGTGTTGCTAATGCTGTGCACGTTTGCCAGGTGCCTATTCACTTTCCATCCGTGACTGGGATGATATGAAAGGAGACCACGTCAAGCATTATAAGATTCGAAAACTTGACAATGGCGGGTACTACATCACCACGAGGGCGCAGTTCGAAACGCTGCAGCAGCTTGTACAGCACTACTCAGGTACCACAGCCCTCACCGGCACCACCGGGAGCAGAACGGGTGGGTGGCTGGGCGGGGAGCTGGGCCGGGAAGAGGAGTAGGGGTGCAACTGTCCTGCGCCCACAACAGTCACCCGAGTCAGTGCCTCTGTTGCTTTTCTGCTATACGTGATTTTCCTCGTGTTTTCCACAAGTTCCCCCAAGGAGAAGGCAGGAGTTTAAATCCTGAAAGTTATATTTGTGTTTTTATTTTCATAATGAAAATCCTTGCATATTCTTTACCTATTGCCTTCATCACGTAACGCAGAACTCTGAAAGGAAAGGAAGAGGGGAACGCTCCCTGGGCAGGCTCAGACGGGGACCCCGTAGGGAGCCCCCCTTGACACATCCCCGTCAGCCCTGCAGAAGTAAATGTGCACTCTGGTTCCCAGCCACTGCTTCCTACCCAGGCTTGCCCGTGTGCAGCCAAAGCTCTGTCACCTCCATCTTGTGGGTGTTTCCCCTTTTTGAGACAGGGTCTCACTGTGTAGACCTAGTGGCCTCAGCCTCAGAAATGCACCTGCCTCTGCCTCCTGTTGCTGAGATTACAGGTGTGCACCCCCACACCCGGCTACTATGCTGACTTTATCTTTAAGAGGCACCGTTCTGTTCTCGGCCATTCAGTCAGTGGGTATATGTGCATTCATGTGCATTTTATTTAAACATGTAGCTTTATGTGCAGTTGTTTAATCTGCGGTGCTTGCTCTTCCTGGTTAACAAGTGTGTTCTGCTATACAATGCATGTGTACATGTCCCCTCTTTTCTCCAAGATAAAGTCTCACTAGTAGCCCAGGGTGACCTTTCAGAGTTTCAGCACGCCTCCGGGAATGCTGGGGTTGCTGAAAGGAGCCCCTCACCCAGCTTTTTTACCCATCATTGAAAAATACTTGTGCTGTTTTTAGCTCTCACACACACACACAATTGTAGTCTTTTAAAAATAACAATAGGAACTGCCTATTTATTGATTCTGGCCACTGATGAGCAATTGACAAACTTAACAATGGCAGAGCCAGTGATTAGACATTAGCTCTCCAGCTCTGTGTGGGTTCTAATGAAATACTGAGAGAAATGGGGCAGGAAATCTTCTTGAGCTTCCGTGAGATACACAAAACGCCTGTGTGTTAGGAGCACTTTTCAAATGCTGAACTATATTTCATTACAGGCAAACATCAGCAGGATCCCCGGGGTTTGGATCATTTGGAAATAGTGTGCTGGAAAGGGCACCTTAATAACATCGTAAAGCTGAAGGGGGGAGCGGATATGAAGAGCAATGGACAGTTTTTAATCTCAGGGAAAAAAAAAAACCCATCTCGAGTTAGATTTGTTTTTATATTGGCTTTTTCTCTTCCCTCTTCTCTCCGGCACATAGAATACCTTTGAAATACTGACACATAAATAATCTCCTGACTAAACATCTCAGAAACAGATAGCAAAAAAAAAAAAAGAAAAAGTAAGTTAAGAATTTCCAGAAAAGAGCCACGGTTTGTGCTTAGAATACAAGGGGCTTCCAGGAACATGGGGAGCTTTGTCCCCTCAGTGCTGGGTCTTTGTGATTCCATCTTTCCCTGGTACTTACTCCCTGTTGGCATTTAGTTAGTCTCCCCTCCCCTCTGCTAGACTATCGAAGGTATCTATTCTTTCCAAAAAGGAAGGGACTGGGGAGACCAGCTTCCCAGTAAGCTGTACAGCAGCTAATGCTTCCCTGGCTTTTCCCATCCTGGCTTCCTTTCCCTCTGCCTGCTGTGCTCCTGAGACCCACTGGTTCTGACAGACCAGCCAAAGTCACGTTTTAAACATACTTGTACCAGAAGGGACAGGAATGGACAGCTTTTATTTTTATATGTACTTTCTGAAATTAGCAAGGGCATTTTGGATTCGAGGCAGTGAATACTAGTTCATTAGACTGAAGTACACAGAAGCCAAAGCAGGCTGTGCCTGTGAACAGCGAGTGCCCGATGGCACAGTGGGGTCCGTATCTGACACGTCCTCATCTGCCTCCAGCGAATGTGTTTGCTCATGTGCGTCGAATCCTGTGGCCTGTGCGTGTTGTTGTTACATCTTCTGCTCTTCTCTCCCTCGCCGCTGCCCTGCTCCTCCAGAGAGAGCCGCGGGTCTCTGCTGCCGCCTGGTAGTTCCCTGTCACAAAGGGATGCCAAGGCTTACCGATCTGTCTGTCAAAACCAAAGATGTCTGGGAAATCCCTCGAGAATCCCTGCAGTTGATCAAGAGACTGGGAAATGGGCAGTTTGGGGAAGTATGGATGGGTATGCCGAGATTCAATTACTCTTTTATTAGCTTCACCGTTTGGGAGATCCCAAACATCCAAGATGGAAGGTGGAGATAAAAGTATTTTTATGACAGGAAAAACAAACAGTTGAATTATTTAATTTTATTTTGAAAAATTTGAAATTCCTCAAAAAAAAAAAAAAAAAAAACTGGCAAGTGTGACAGGTATCTCCGGTTGTGCTGTGGCCGGTGGACCAAACGTTCCAACCTGCACAGAATTTATCCTGCTGTGACAGCTACAGACATTGGCTCAATGTTGCCCTGAGAGACGTCACCTTCCATCTCTCCTAGTGCATGCATGATTATGGATTATAAGGACTGTTTTCTTTATTAATTCCCTTTCCTGTAGAGAAAGCTGATGGTTTGTGTTTTAACTTAACTGTGGTTTCATCAAGTTGTACCCCACAAACTTCTGGATTGGCTAAAGATGCTTGGGAAGTTGCACGTGACTCGTTGTTTCTGGAGAAGAAGCTGGGGCAGGGGTGTTTCGCTGAAGTGTGGCTTGGTAAGGCAGAGGGCACATTCCGTTTGGGCTGCATTGCAAAGCCAGTGGAAAGGACAGTTTTAACAGAACTGCGTATGTGACCATCGGGATAAAGTCCCTTAACCCTTGTAACAAGATGGGTTCAAGCCATCTAGGTTTGCCTCACCGTGTTCATCTGTCCTATTTCATGTGGCTCCAGTAAACACCTGCCAGTGATGGCGATGCTTCCTCTTCCCGTGAGCCAGGACGGTAGGATGCTGTGTGAGAGAGAGGTGCGGCAGAGTCAGGGCCTGGGCTTTCTACACAAGCCTGGGTCTAACCCTGGGCATGATTACGTATAAATGCAGGGCCTGTTTAACTCCTGGGCCCCAGTCCTCATCTGTAAAGTTGGAGTAATACTTGCTTCCCTGGATTATTTGAGGATGGTATCAGGCATATTTCAAATCTCCTATAGGTCCTAGATCCATACACACATTTCTTCATTGTGCACACATTCTTCAGTAATGCCAACTACACTGAGCCCTTAAGGGGGCTTTCGTAACCCTCTGGGTCAGTTGCAACTTTACTTTAGACAGACTGTATAAGTTTAGACCACTCCCCAAAATGTCTGTCTATAAAATGATAGCAAAGTGTATTGGAGTCTCCCTTCCTTAGATTCTAAAAGGATAAAAACAGGTACATGTGGTCCTAAGGTATCAATTTTAAGTTATTACCCAGAACACCAAGCCATTTCCCCTGGAACGTAAGAGTTGGGATAGTTGCCTAGGCAGAGAGACAGAGCTTTCACTGTGCTTAAATTAGAAAATGCTAACAGTCAGATCATGGGGACCACTTAAAAGCTGTCAAACTTCCCATTTACACCAAGGCAGATACTCTGAGATAAAAGAACTCCTAGGCCATGTTTTCCCACTGTAGGATATATGTTGTAAAGAAATGCTTCAAGATACAGACCCCTTAGAGCTGAAAGTCATAGATGACCCCTAAGTAAATCCTAGCTGGAACCTGGGTTCTCTTTCAAATTGTAAGCAATATAATATCAGTTAGCAGATTTTTATTTTCTTTTTATAAAATTATCCTTCAAAGCCATTGGTTAGAAATGGAACAAGCCAGAATTCTGTCTCTTAATTTGAGAGCCAAAAGCCAAGCTAGTTCATTCCTGCTTTACAGATGAAGTCGCCCGCGGTGGCCGTGAGCCAGGCGTGGCCTTTGGGTCAGTTTTAAAGGTGTAGTTAAACATAGCACATGTAAGTACTTCTCTTCTTTCCTGGCTGCTCTTTCCCAGCTCACCTGATAGAAGCCATTGTTCTTGTGGCTGATTCAAGGAAGCTGGAGAAAGTATGGGCAAGGAGGGGTGTGCTCCTGGCTGTCCCTATGGGCACACTTAGCTTGTCTTCTGAAGGACTCAGTCAAGTGTCTCACCCAGCACAGACAGTTGAAAGCCTATCCCGAGCATCCCTGGTGTGTGACCATGGTTTTATAGTGCCACACCCTCTAAGATGGAATTTAATCTAATGTCTTCCAAGCTTTTCCTGTTATCTAAGAGACAGCTATCGGATACCCAGGCCAATTCTAAATCCTAGACTTTCATCACTTAAACAAGAGCCCAGAGCTTTCTGGTGTAAATTCACAATTATATGCATAAGCCATAAAAAGAGTGATGCATATCAGATGGACAGCGTGAATCATCAAAGAGCTACAAGTGACCTCACTTTTCCTTCCAAGCACTTGACAGAGTCCTTGCAACTGTCTCTGCTCATAGGAACTATTCTAAGGTTTAAAACTTAGAGTCTGATTTTATACACAAAGTTGCTGGTCAGAATTATTTTTTCCATGAAAGAGTACCTTTGGATTGACTTAATATTGTGGGGTATCTGTAGGTACCTGGAATGGAAACACAAAAGTAGCCATAAAGACTCTTAAGCCAGGCACAATGTCTCCGGAGTCCTTCCTGGAGGAGGCACAGATCATGAAGAAGCTGAAGCATGACAAGCTGGTGCAGCTCTATGCAGTTGTGTCAGAAGAGCCCATTTACATCGTCACGGAATACATGAGCAAAGGTCAGGCTGTACTCCTCCTCCCTCCCCTCCTCCTCCTTCCCCCCCTCTTCCCCCTCCTTCTACTCCCCATCTCTCCCCATCCTCCTCCTCTTCCCCATTCTCCCTCACTCTCCTCCTCTTCTTCCCCCTCTCCCTCCTCTTTCCCCCCTCCTCCTCTCCCCTCCTCCTCTCCCCTCCTCCTCTCCCCTCTTCCTCCTCACAGGGGCTTGCAGGATCAGGAAGTACCCACTAAGCTCGCTCAGGAGAGCACTTAGAAAGCTGGGAGCATTGAGTTTGCCCCTGGATTCTTGAGATGTGCAGTGCCTTCTGCGTGTTACACATCAGGAATGTTCTTCTGCATAATTAAAGCATTCCTCTTTTATCGGCGCTAATGCAGAGGGCTATGAGACCTGCTGCCATTTTGAATGGGTGGCTTCTGTTCAGTTCCCTTTTAGTGCTAAGTAACCAGTAGCAGACGGTTGCTGGGTTAAGTTCAGCCCTCATCTCAACATCTTCGCCCCCAGCTTTCTCCTTAAACGTCGGGTAAAGAAAAGATGTGCACTCATTCCCTCCCTGCCCTCTCTGTGAGCATGCGTGTGTTGGCACACACGTGAGCATGTGTGCAGCATTATAATCAAACCAGCATTGTTGGGGATGAAGCCAGAGATCACTCTGTTTTGGAAAAATAAATGAGCCAAACAAGAAACAGCCTTAAAAGGCTGTACATTGTACGTCAGAAGACAGCAGTGCAATTTCTCTTCTCCGTGTACTTTCTTTTAAAATATAATTGGAATTTTTTCCTGGCAGATTGTATGCCCTTTGGATTCAGGGTTATTTTGTAAATAACTTTGTGATTAAAGCATTAAAAAAAAACAAAAAACAAAAAACCACTGACAGCCATCATTGTCCCCAGCTCCTGCAGACGACTATCTCCACCTGGGTGTGAGCTCTCTGGCTCCTCACTCAGCCTTACAAGTGTGGCCCTGAAGCTCTGGCCGTCAACGGCAGAGGCATGGCTGGCTGCGATCTACATAGGAAGCTCCTGCCCCACCCATATTCCTCAGATGCTTAAAATCTGAAAATAAGTCAACAGCTCTGAAACTCCCTTGTACCTGAGTCTCCTGGAGATCTTCTAAAAACACAGGCATCTGTGTCTGACTCCAGCATTTCTGTGTGGTGGATAGAGTCTGAGGATATGCATTTCCAGCAAATACCGTCACTGCTGTTGCTGCCGTCAGCGGGACAGCTTCAGACTTCTCACCCGAGCTCTGTCTCCACATCAGCCCCTGTGCAGCAGTGATGGGGACACCTGTCAGAGGCTGGTTCAGTTCCTTCTCGTGACATAAAGGGAGAGCAAGTTCACCATTTCTAGCTTTCCTAAATCCTTTATCTTTAGAAACAAAAACACCGTTTATTTTCAGAAGCTACGACTTGCTTTTTAGAACATGGAATTGGTTTCTGTCTTTTATTCCAAACTTGCTTTTTCCATTGATGGATTGTGGGAACTGAAATTGTTTTGTGTTTCATTCATAGGAAGCTTGCTTGACTTCTTAAAGGACGGTGAAGGGAGAGCTCTGAAATTGCCAAACCTTGTGGACATGGCAGCACAGGTGGGCATGGGGTCTTGATTTAGGCTGTGGCTGCGGCAGCGTGGGCACACAAGGGACTGAGGTGTAACCGCTGTGCCCCCTTCCCTGGGTCTCCACAGGTTGCTGCAGGAATGGCTTACATCGAGCGCATGAATTACATCCACAGAGATCTGCGATCAGCAAACATTCTTGTGGGGAATGGACTAATCTGCAAGATCGCTGACTTTGGATTGGCTCGGTTGATTGAAGACAATGAATACACTGCAAGACAAGGTAGGCACTTCCAGGACACTTCCATGGCATCCTCTGCCCTGCACAGCCTTACTCCTTACCTTGATTTCCTCCAGCCTCCCTTTCTTTCTCTGACCTGAGAGTTTGATTGACAGCTCTCAGGTGGCCGACTGGTAGGTCAGGTCGGTGTGTGCAGCGCTGGTCTAGTGAGTGAGTGTCTCCTCCCATGGCCTGCCTGGCTTTTTGGAAGTATCTAGGCCCATGGTGTTCCACTTTTAAAGGAAGGAGGCTGTGGGAAACCAAGTTACAGTTCGTTCTCAATAAGCCACCTCTGAGCGGAAATCAGGTGACACTCCGAGAAGAGACTACAGTCTCTGGCTTGGTGTTGGGAAACCCAGAGCGTAATATCAGGGGAACCAACACTCAGAAGCAACAGGGGTGGGTAGCACCAGAGCAAAGGCATCCTGGCAGAGAGCCTGCAAAGGCACATGGAAGCTAATCCTGACCTGGCTCAGCAGCTGCATGCCAGGCCCAGCCTGAGACTGAGTTCAGAGCAAAGCACTGAGGTCATCCTTTCCTCCTCACCCACCCCTGCAGAAGGTCAGAGACACTCCTTTTCCTCCTCACCCACCCCTGCAGAAGGTTACAGACACACCGAACCAGAAGCCAGCCCACTGAGGGTTCTGTTTGTTGGCTAGTCAAGCAACAGATGCCAGGAAGGAATTCCCAAGGTGCTTTCTGCCTTCCTGTCCAGGCATAGCACAGAGGAATTAACTGCTGCGGAGACTTCCGCATGGGTTTTAAAACTGGGACTCAGGCAGGAATGGGTTTCATCGGTGGAACTAACCGCAGCTAGGCTGAGGAGTAGCAGGGATGCGTTACCAGAAGGTGCGCTCTACTGGTCTGTGTTCAATCGCAGTTGTTTTGCTCATTTCGAGAATCTTCTTTTCCTCGCTCTCTTTGACTTTTTAGTTCGTGGCAGTTCCTCCCGCCTTTCACTTGACTCAGAATAAAGTGCCGTGAATGCTGGGAGAAAATGTTAAACTGAGGCCCTGCGTAGATACAGATGCTATCCGAACGCTCCATTGCGTGTGGGACAAACAGCTACTTGACGTCCTCCAGCTCATACCGTTTCTTGTCTGGAGTCTCCTTGTGGGATCATGTGGGGGACACCCAAAGTGAGGTTGTTATCTCCAAGCTGAGAAAAATGCAGATGTGCTTTCGGTGACAGGGCGTGCCAAGAGGGTCTGAGTGAATGCGATTGAGGGGAGAGCATGTAAAGGTTGGTAACCTGAGCATTTGATTTAGGAAATGACTCCAGTGAAACTCGGCTTCCTCCTGTGTTCAAGAAAGTCTCCGTGGTAGAGGGAGCTGTGCACAGCTGTTCACTTTTAGCCAGACTGTGAACTCTACAGAGTCTGTGGTTAACAGCCTTGACCCATCCATAAGTGAAGGGTGGTGGGCCAGGAACCAGCAGATGACAACAGGCACTATTGGGATGGACTGGTATCTGTCACGTGTCATTCATCAGAGAGCCTAAGACTGTGGCCGTAGGTCGCTGGCACGTCTCATGCCAGTTTCTGCACTGGAACCCATCCAGGGCCCTCTCAGTCTGGCCATGCAGCCTTCTTTCCCACTTCCTGTCATGGCCACCTTTCTGCCCTTCCTCCCCCCATGACATCCAGACCACAGGCTGAGCCCCTTCCCAAGGACGAGCCTCGGTCCTTTGTTCAGCATTACTGTGACTTTATTTCCAAACAGCAGATTTCACCTTTCCCTCCTACAACACTCTTTCTTCTTTTTTGTCTTTACCAAACACTGGAAGTGGTAAGCAACAAGCGTTAGAGGAGAATGCCGGGGGATCCGGGCAGGTCTGAGGGAGGCTGAGGCCTGTCAGGACCTAGAACGACCTGACCTGCAGGGGGCGGGAAATAGAGTCAGCAGAGGCCCACAAACAGAGATGGGGATTTTAAGACAGTACAGCCCTCCTGATCAGGGGTGTTCTTGAGTACGCTCACTCTCCCCAAGACAGTGAACCAGAGAGCCTCAAGGGACAGCCTCTCAAACTCACATGTGTCAGGGCACCGGAGAGACTTTCATTTTCCAGCCTTGGATAGCCCAGCTGTCCCTACAGCTCCTCCACTGGGTCTGCCGCGCTGGCCTTTCCACTAGATGGGAAGGTCCAGCGTGTATTTGCCAGTGCATTCTGCAGATGGCATGTGTGCTGCATGCCGATGTTCCTGCCGGGGGTTAATGAGCTCCTCCAGACAGCTGGTCCATGTGCCTAATAATATTTGCAAGTCGGGTTTTATGTCACCCGCAGGCCACAGCCGTGCCGTGTGTTGATTATGGGAGTGCAGGCAGTGTTCTGAAACATGTGCCAAATGTAGCTATTTTAGGACCATGAATGACAATTGTTTGCAAAACAGTTGTGAGTTTCCATCTCAGGGTGCTCTGAAATGTCTGTCACCACGGACAGACACACACACTCAGCGACAAGGTATGGCAGCACAGGACACAAGGGCACTGCAGTGTGAAACTCCATTGCAGGTCTTTCATGTGTCTTTGCCTTCTACAAGCCCCACAACTCACTCCCTGCCTACTCTGGCTTGTGAGCAGAAGCTCAGTGTCAAAGAGGAATTCAAGACCAGGCCCAGTGCCTATGAAGGTAATCGTCCTCCTGACAGCATTCTAGAAGCAGCTAGAATCATTTGGGATTTCTCATAATTATCGGGACGTCTCAAAATAAGAAGCAGTTCTTGTTTAGTCATAAGCTCTGCACTAAATTTTCTCTTATCTGGAGTCACTGAAATAACCCAAAGCAGGTATTTGAATACCTCGTTTATCAGAGGAGCTTGGCTAAAAGTTCTCATGACACCCAGGCCAAAGCAAAGGCTAGCACCTGTATAGCCTCAGCTATTCTGAGGGCTGAGAAGAGAAGGTGTTTAAGACTGGCATGCACAAACCTGTAAGACTCCACATGGAAGAAAGGAGGAAGCAGGAAAGACAGGAAGCCTAAGAGCACATAAGGACAGATGGCTCGCTTGGGGAGAGCACAGGACATTAGAGGCAAGCAGCAGAGCCCAGCAGTATGCACCGACCTGGGCCAGGCTGGCCATTCATTCATGGGCAGATTACTTATTTTTAGATGCAGATGCATCTTGCCTGTTTTGTGCATTTTGCAATTACTGAAAAGCACTTGAATGTCTAACCCAGCACCAGCGAGTAGGAACTGGACAGTGTCACTTGCTGCTGTTCTTGTTTTACCTTACAGAGGACCGGGCTGCTGGAGAGTAAACTGGTGGGTCGCCTTTATAACGGAAAGGGCCAGTTATCATGCAGGAAAAAAGCTAAAGGCCCTTCCCAGGAGGCCGTTGTGGGTTATGGCTAGGCACAGGCAGCAGGTAGGGAGAATGTGGGGATGCCTCAGAGAGAGGGTGAGTTCCAGCTGGGACTTGTTGTAGTTGAGGTATCTGTGCTGGTACATCCAAACCCAGAGAAGCTGCTGTGTGTCGCAGCACATCCACTGCCACAGCAGAGTCCTGACCCTCACCCTCCCCTTCCTTCCTAGAACTCCACCTACAGCCACCTCCCTTCCCCCATCCCATGACCCTTGCAGAAGTTCCCATAGCTCCTGCACCACCCTCCTCTCCTTCACAGCAGTTCATTGTTCCCCTGTCACAGCCCCTGGGCCATCTGTTTCTTCTCACAGAAAATGAAAATCAGGGGGAGAACTCCCCACAGACCTGGTCTTTCTTCCTAAGTTCTCAAGTAGCTGAGAGCTGGCTGATGCTGGCACAAACCTGGCACACTCAGATAGATCTGGCCGACTCGCTCTTGTGGACACTTGATTTCTTCTCTCTCTCTCTCTCTCTCTCTCTCTCTCTCTCTCTCTCTCTCTTAATTTGTATTCATCCAGTAAAATAGACAAATTTGGTATGTAACTTGGTATGTTTTTACATGTGTAAGTAGTCTCGACACTACCTTACAGAGAAAGACAGACCTGTAAAGACCATTTTATTCCACCCTGGTCAGTGACTGGCCCCAGAGAGGGCTGTTTTCTGTTGCTGCAGACTCTCTGCCCTCTTTAGTAACCCACCACTCCTAGCGGTGACAGAGCCCTTGGTTGCCTCCTTTCTCACAGCAGACTGATATTCCACTGAGCACAGGTACCGTGTGACCCATCACTGTACGAAGGAACAGTAGGGCTGACTCCACTAACCCTAAACCTAACCCTAACCCTAACCCTAACTCACCTGTCAGAGGGGCTGGTCATGGGCAGGCCTCCAGTGACAGTGGCAATTACTGCCCCACAGAACACCAGTTTAAAAGGCACTGCAGCTAAGGCACTTGCCCAGGCTGGACATCAAGACCCCCAGGTTTAAACCACTTCTGTCATTGACAAATGGTGTCCTCCAGCAAACCAGCCACCCCATTCGAGCTCACTTTATCCTCTGGCAAAGGGACAGTAACAGTGCCTGCCTCACATGAGTTCTGCAATAGAGTAAGCAAGCTATAAAAGTTCTTTGACGGTGGGAAAATATGAAGAATTATTTTATAATGTCAACATTTTATTTATTATATATAAAAGAGAAGGCATTATATTAAAAACACATTAAAGAGAAAACTGTTAGTAATTAATAAAAGAAAGGGACTCACAAAGCCATAATACATTTATACAGCCAGATAGGTTGATGATCGATTGGCAGATGACAGATAGGTAGATAGACAGACAGACAGACAGATAGGTGGGTAGGTAGATAAATGCAGAGTGTGTCCAAGCGCGTGCATGTATGGCCATCATTTATAGCCCAGACCAGTCTATTTTTCTGGTTCTGTCTACATGTCCCACAGACCCTCTGTTCTGAACTCAGCAGAGGGAGGGTCAACTAACCCTGCCTTTCCATTATCTTGGGCAGGCCTTCATTGTTCCCTCCTATTAAGAACCATTCCGGGCTGGGTGTGGTGGTGCACGCCTTTAATCCCAGCACTAGGAAGACAGAGGCAGGCAGATCTGAGTCTGAGGCCAGCCTGGTCTTCTAGTAAATTCCAGGGCTACACAGAGAGACTGCCCACACCTGCCCTCACCCCACCAGCCCCCCAAAAAGAAAAGAACTATCTGTAGCCCCAAGCTGCATGCACATGGCTTTTATTTTTGTTTGTCACGTGTTATTGTGTCTGACATCACATACGGTTATGGGTGCTTACATGGAGCCTGAGTAGCAATTCTCCTGGGCACCTATGAAGCAGATCTTGCTGTTTCTCTATGGGAATGATGGCCTAAAAACTAAATACAGCCCCATGAGCACAGAACAAGCATTGTCCCTGTTTGTGGATAGAAACTGCCCTTCTCCTCACGCCCGCAGACATACTTTCCTGCTCTGCAGTCTGAACAGGCTTCCCCGCAATCAAGTGCTGTAATGCTGCAGAGACCCTCAGGGCTGCTGCTTCTGTGTTTGCTGCACACTGTGAGCTTGTCTCTAGGGAAGTACTGGCGCTATCCAACTAGATGGGCTTTCCCCTCTCTGGGCTTCAGCATCCTCATCTGGGAACCCCCTTTCTGATGACTATGGGTATTAGAAAGGGTAGAAGCTGTTTGGTGTCCTTTGCTTCTCATTCTCCCTCACAGGACTTTTCTTCCCCAGACCTCTTTCCTCCTTTGTATTTCTCGATCTGTTTGAAAAGATGGCAAGGCCTGAGCTGGCTCTGAGCAGGACCCGAGAAGTCACATTATCTTAGTGTGAATCCTGGCAT
This sequence comes from Micromys minutus, assembly GCF_963924665.1. NCBI lineage: Eukaryota > Metazoa > Chordata > Mammalia > Rodentia > Muridae > Micromys > Micromys minutus. The sequence continues at coordinate 41,193,757 of NC_137960.1, read as the reverse complement.
CACTGCAGAACTGCTCGGGAACCTCGGATAAATGACTCTGAGCCTGCCTTCTTCTGCAAACAGAATTGTCACATGGTCTGAGAACAGGCAGGAAGCATTTACCTCAAAGGACTTGGTGTAGTTGGCAGTGGCCTTAACAGCAGGAGTATTAAGTTGACCCTGTAGAGTCGTACAGCCATACTCCAAATACACACCCACAGGTGGCACCCACAAGGCGTTCTGCACAGGTCCTTCCCGCTGCCTCCTGCCAGGGCCCGTCCCCATTTGAATCATGAAGAGCAGAGCATGGAGTTTCTCTGTGGGTTTGGTTGGCTGGGTGACTTGTTCCAAAGCAGTAACCAAATGAGCACTTAGGAAACAAATGTCAAAACGATGTAATCTTTGAGTCTGTGGAATATTTGGAGAAAAGGAGAGCACTCAGAACTTCGGGTAACTTTGTTACTGGTTTACTTATTAAGTAGGAAAAGAAAAATGTCTCTGTTCAAATGCTCCCAGTATTGAACATTTAAATTGAACAGATTATTGTCTGGAGTAAAATTCACATATAAATTAGACTACAAAGAATTCATAATTGTTACAGTTCCTATGTTCATTAGTTCACGTTAAAAATTGTTACTGCATAAATTAACACGTTCTTTCTTGGAGAACATATTTTAAAAAGATTTGTTACTTTAATAACTCTTTGTGTATTAGAAATCCCAGATGTCGGTGCTAATTAAATGTAATCAGATTTTGGATTCGAAAAGCACAGTAGCCATTTAGCACAAATGAGGAGGCAGCTAGGTTGACAAACACCGTCAGGAAGGACCGGGTCCCTGATTCTTTCAGATTTTTAGTTTCACAATGCAGAACTGTGAATTCAGTTCCTGTCCTTCCTTTGTTCAGATGGCTGGGGATTATTAGACTCAGTGCACTCTCATCCCAGCTAAAGGGCTTCTGCAGAATTATTAATCAGCTGCTTCCGAGGCCCCTGTAAGCCAGTGGCAGATCAAGGCTGATCTCGCCATGAGGTGCCCTCCCTCCCTCTGCTCCCCTCCGTGTATGAATTTCTCGTTCTCTGTCAACAGCAGCACCACCATTCCCACACTGTGTGCTGTGACCTGAACAGCAAATGTCAGCAGAGAAGGGAGAGGGGGATGGAACCCTGTTAATTGTTGAATTTAATTTAATTCTTTCCCTGCTAAAGAAGTGAACCTGTCTTTTAACAAAAGCAAACCTTGTCCAGGGACACAAGCTATTGTTTCAAGTCTCTCGTTCCCCAAGCGGAACTGTGAAAGGCTGCAGTGGAGTGACCAGGCCGTACCCCCTCACTGGGAGTTTATCATCCCCAAAGCTGCCAGAGGCCATGTGCTCAGCCCTGTGTGCAGAACTGAGCCAGGCTGCCTCCCTGAACCTAGCAGGGCCAGAGTTTGTTGCACCTCTGTCCCTGGGCAGAAATCGGCTTAATTTGTATTCTGCCGCCTCTGTCTCTAGGCTTCATACCACTGGCGTCTCTGGGAGGGACCGCTTTGTTCATCTGCTGTAGCTTCAGCCTAGATTAGTAATCAGAGGAGCAGGGAGATGCTGGGAAATGAAGATGAACTGTTGGAAGCATCGTCCTCTCCTAGCAAGGATGTGCTGAAAGCCAGATGAAATTAATGAAAGGGGCTTTTAAACCACTCATTTCTCCCTTGTCCCTCTTAAGATGAAAAATGCTTGCAGGGTGGCGAGGGAACTGATTTCTACCATGTACATCCTTGGGCAGCTCTCTGAGTTTGCCCCGGGGATGCAGCGGGGCCGATGCCAGCACAGGTCGCCAGAGCTGGCCCTCGGAGCACCTTCCTGTACCTGCCCAGCCCACTGCTAGTCCTGCTTTGTGCTCAAGGGCTCTCTCCCTCTCCTTTGTGCTGTTTTGCCTGGCAGTTGTTTATGAATGGTCAGGAGCAAGTCCTCAGCTTGCGCAGCCCACGTTTCTTGGTAATCATCACTAAGGAAGCAGATGGTCACCCTCTGGGAGTTTAAAGTGTGTAAATGGGAACTGCAGACTGCCGTCAAACATCAGAAATGTCTTTTGGCTTCCTCGTTGTACTCTGCCGGCTGGCAGAAGGAGCCTGCATTTGCATCAGCTGGATAGCCAGGGACAGGCAGGGCACATGCAAACTCCCTGCAGCGAGTAGCCTTCTTCTCCTAACCAAAGGAGGGTACCTGGCCCAACACGCTGGTCTCCACAGGGTCCCAGGAACATAGGCACTTTTGCCAGATTGGAAAGCAGGGAACAGCTAAAAAGCAACCTGTAGCTGCCCCTGTCTTCTGTATGCCCCCTGTCTATCTGTCTTCTGTATGTCCCCTGTCTGTCTGTCTTCTCTATGTCCCCTCTTCTTGGACCTCTTTTCCAGACTCAAAGCCAAGCCCCAGTAAATGACCTTGTCCCACGCTGTATCCCCACACCAGCACTGTCCACACTGCCTAACACAGTGTGTCCTGGTGTGGCCCAGGTCCCTCTGAGGGTGGCTTACTCTGTGTTCTGCTACATTCTTAACCCAGTGATAGGCCTGCCAAGATCTCTCTGTCCATGTTCACTGTTCAGTCCCCTGGGAGCTTGCTCACGCTTTCAGCTTGAACATTTCTTCCATGGATTTATCCCAAACAGACCTTGGATCTGCGCCTAGCTAATCAGCCCAGAGTTTTACATTATGTTCAGGCCCAACTCCTGTCTCCAGGCACCATAGGTTTTTACTCTTTTCTCCTCCACAAAGTCCCTGATGAGACAGCACTCATCTTAATCCCTGTCAACTTCTCTGTCAGACTCCTTACCCCCTGGCAAGCTAAAATTTCAAATGCAATATCATCCTTTTGTGCAACTGGGTTTTCCTTTATGTTTATTCTCAAACCATGATGCTAAACTCTATGAACTTGAAGTGGAAATTTTAGCTGAGTATGTTACCAGGGGTAACTGGAAACACTAAGTTTATTACCTCAGAAGCATTCAGGAAATTTGACCGTCATCCTTGGCCTATTATGAGAATTAGTTTTCCTCTGCCAAGTCTCACTGGGTTTAAAATCATTACTATTATGTTTGAATCGCCACCAAGTTCCAGGTTGGGTCCACTTTGCTCTGGCTCCTAACCCAGGATATCCTGTGCTAGACTTCTTGTTCTCTCCGCCATCGAACCAGCTTCCTGTCACTGCCATAGTTCTTGATTGCTTTGGTTCTCTAAGGTGGCCTCACAGTCCAAGTACTACACCTTATTCGGTATTGTATAGGATAATTTGCAGAGTTTGTGGCTTTGGAGTTAAAGAAGATTTTCGGGTGGTTCTTTGGTTTAGAAAACCGGGATCGGTTACCGAGCCAATGTTCTTCCTGCTCGGAGACTCGATTAGGACGCAGACCGTGCCCTGTACATCTTTGCTGTGCACTGGCTTCCTCCACTGCCCTGCTCTTCCGCTGGAGGAGATAGCGCTCTGAGTCAGGGCACTGGGGGAACTGGCACCAGAAAACACAAAAACCTAACAGTCCCAGGCTGAACCTAGAGCTTGTGGTATGTGATGAGCCGAGGGTCACACTGCTTTTTTCCCTGTCCCACCACCCTGGCAGCTCTTACTGCAGGTTCACTCCTTCCTCTCCTACATCTCCAAACCACTTAGCTCCCTGTAGGATCAGCCTAGGACCTGCATTCCTCTAGCTTTAGGAAATCCCCACAGGAGGCCGACCCACACTGTGGACACTCGAAGTCTCCGTGGTTGGTGGATGAGTGTGGGGGGTTCTCCGCAATCTCTTTTCCTCGTTTGAAGTTTCGAGGGTCAGTGGCACTGAGGGCCTTTGTCAGCACATCCAGTCCAAGCACGTTCTTAGCTCTCAGCTTCTTACCGGGTACCAGACACCCTGCTGAGGCCTTGGTACCCACTGCCATCCCAAGTTACAGACAGGAAACTAACACGTGGGCTTACGGGGTCTGGCAAACCCAGCCTGTGAGCCCAGGTCTGCCTCACTCTGAAATGCTTCGTTTATTTTAACTTCCAGTAAATTTAGTCTTTAACTGAGTTGCTCATATCTAATGAGTCTGCTTTCTAAATAACGGTTCTTGCCCTTCGGAGGAACCACTCAGTTCCAGCTCAGCCCACTGTTGGGCTTGCTGCCACTGTCACTACAGAACAGTGGCCCAGTGCCCTGCCTCTTCCTGTCACTTCTTTCAGAAGGTTTTGGGACAAAAAGTTTCTGCAGTGTTTGAGCATTTGAAACATTGTCATCATCTTAATGCAGGAAGCCACCAAGTCAGGACCCATGTCTGTCTCAGGGCAGGTTTCCTGGCTGGCCACTGGGCGTGGAGTCATTCCTTTAACAGAACTGTGACTTGGACTTGGAGTGGCCCATCCTGATGTGAATCTGGCCCGTCATCTCGTGTTCACTGAGAGCAGCAGGCCGGGCAGGCTGAGAAAAGCCGTCACTGGTCACACCATCGTATCGCCAGCATTTTCTTTGTGTTTGGGTGTTTTTAAGTCTTGGTCAAAGAAGACAGCTTGAATGGCCACTGGGTGTTGAATAAGTTGCTGCTCGCGTGGCCCTTTGTTGTTGCTGTTAGCACTTCTGCTGAGCAGATGTGGTTTAGCAGCTTTAGTCAGTACTGTGCTGAGAGCTGCACTGGAAACAGTGCACTGCGTCTGCGCTCTGACCCTGCAGCCGGCCTCCCACCCAGACCCCAGTTCCCTCCCTTACACGTGTTCCCTTGACGTGCTGTTCTCTCCGCTGAAGAACAGAAACATCTGCACATGTAACCCATGTGTCAGACATGTGGCACACTCAGCAAGTCCCCATGATCCCTTCCATGATGGTGGGCGCTTGTAGTGCCCAGCATTAAGTTGCCACTTCTGATCAGGAAGAAGTCTTCAGGAGACAGAAGGCTGTAGCTAGGCAAGTGCAGGGAAAAGGTGGCATTTCAGATAAGCTAATACAACAGAAGGACGTGTGATCTCACCAGGTACCTGCTACAGGGGCAGAAAGCAGACTAAGGTGGATTAACCGTATGTTTGCAATAGGAAAGCCCAAGGTTGAGAGGATATGTGGGTCCCAGGACACCTGGTGGGGATTCTGACTTAATTCACTTGGGACCCTCACATGTGCTTAAAGAAGGTGGAACGGGAAGCTGCAGTTTAAAAGGATTCTCGGGCAGACTGCTGATGGCTAGGTACCAAGGCAGGAGGGCTCCGCAGAGGTGATGCCTTGCCAGTCTGGGTAACTCAGAGACTCCTCAAAGAGCAGAACCAAGGCACCAGGTTAAAATGATGACGGTAGGTTAGGTCTGGAAATCGCAGGGGGAGAAAAGTCCCGGCTTAAAGTAATTTTCTGCTCTGAAGCCTAGCAACAAAGTGATCAAACCCGGAAAGTGAATAGTAAAAAACAAACAAATGAAGGGGATTTGTTTGTTTCTTGGATTTGAAAAGTAAGAATTAATTTCTAACTCAGGCATTTATTTGGTAACATTTTTCTGCCCACTACAAGAATCTCTTACAGTCTTGCACGTAGTAAAACGAAATACTGAACAATAAATTAAGCTTACAGTTGCTATATTTTAGGTAAAGTCACGAGACCCTAGAAACTCATAAATATAGAACCAGGAATTCAAATGAAAAACATGTGAATGTGCCCATCCCCCTCCACATGCAGGCAAAAGTAGTGGCAAGAGAGGACACGGTGGAGAGAGAAGAGGCAGGAACACTGAGGGCTGTGTGTCACAGTGGTTAGAGTGAGGGGCAAGAAGAGTAGACAGTGGTGGAGACAGACAGGAAGGAGGCTGTACCTAGAGCAGTAACCGCTCTGGCTTACGGTGGGAAGGAGGAAGCAGGCCCGCTCAGAGGGGCCTTGGTGGTGTTACTGTTCTGAGGGACAAACTTGGATAACTGAGCGAGACCCACCACGCTCCTTCCCTGACAAGGCGCACGGACGGAAAGGGCCAGCCCCCCACCCCTGGAGCCAGAAGTGACTGCCGCCTACTTCGTCTCACTGTGACTACCGCGAGGCCTGTTGCCTGCTCTTAATGCTATGGAAAACCACTGCCCTGTTCCTCTGAAGCAGACACTAAGGGGTCCTGAGTACTCTGCGTTGGTATTACGATGCAGATTTTGCAAGTGTTTTTAGGTTTCATTAGTGTGTGGCAGATGCTTTGCCATTGTAGTTAGCAGTTGTTAGAGTCTTAAACAGCCATCCAGACAATGACAGACAGGACACCAGTACCATCACCAAGAGCGAGGGGAGAGCGGACAAATTGCCCATAAGAAACCATGGCTAGTCGGCACGCCGGAGAGCCGGACAGCTAACCCAGTGCTCCTGGCCCTCAGAGACACTGCTCATGACCTGTGCGTCCAGCACATTTCAAGCAATAACTCAAAAAACAAGCTGCTATGGCAGCAAGGAGCTGGGGAACCTGTCCAAGTGTTATCGATCAGTCTGTAAGCATGCAGCACTTGGGCTAAGAGCGGGGCTGGAGTAGCCACAGGGCGGCAGTGGACAGGTTTCTCTCTCGGGGTTGCTGGAGAGATGGCTCAATGGTTCAGGCTTCAAAGGACCTGAGTTCAGTTCCAGTACCCAAGTCAAGTGGCTGTACAACTTCCTGTAACTCGTGCTTCAGCCTCAGAGAGCACCAGCACACAAGTATATAAACTTACACACAAAATAAAATAATTTTTTTAAACTCTGTGTTGAAGGTAGTTACTAAAAATATGGACAAAGCCATTTTTAAATTTTTTATCCTTTTAAATACTTGCTGCTTTGTGTGAAAAATATTTTTGTCTTACAAAGCAATAATGCAAAATAAATGTATGTGAGTCCCCTTTAATCTATCAAAATGCATACTTACAACTTTCTGTCAAAAAATTAGATTATACAGACTTTGTTCTTTTATGTTAAAGTTTACATATATTTTGTCATTGTTTTGTTTTTGTTTTTCAAGATGTGTTTTCTCTGTGTAACAGCCCTGGGTGTCCTACAGCTCACTCTGTAGACCAGGTTGGTCTAGACCTCACAGAGATCCACCTGCCTCTGCTTCCCAGGGGCTGAGATTAAAGACATGTGTCACCACTGCCTGGTTTAGTATCTTTATTGTACCTAATAACATGAGAAAGCATAGCTGGCAGATACATTTACCTTTTAAAACCCAAAATCTTAAAAAATCTTTACTTAGGAAAATCTAAGTGAAAGCCATGTGTTGCATATCTCTAATCCCAGCACTCACAGCGGGAGCAGGGGGGGGCAGGGGTTGACGATCACAGCATCCTCAGCTACATGAGACTGTCTCAAAGAAGGGAGACCAGATGACTGTCTAAATTGTGCGGAGTTGCTGCCAGGACCCACCCACTGACCGGTGTTGCATGAGTCCAAGGAGGGCCCAAGGGTTCTTTTTTCTACAGTTTACAGTACAGGATTTTTCTGTACACCGGAGAGAAATCCTAAGTTGCATTATACTTTAGATGTCGGATTGTAAGACCACGGAGTTGCTCAAATGAGGATGTGTTTAATCTCCCTTTGTTCATTCATTTATTTATAAACAAGAGAATTCCAACTGAGCAACCCACTCGTGACACTGAGGAAAACCTGTCACCCTAATCCTAGTGGCTGGGAGTTGAAGTCCAAGGACAGAGAGCTGTGTGAACAGTGCTTTTGACAAAATTGTAAAACAAAATGGCTGCTCAGAGACTCCCAGGCCATGCGTCCCCAGCACGTCCGGGAAGAGAGAAGCAAACTCCCATTAAAGGAAACTACATTGCTGGAAGATATCAGGGTATATTGTTAACACTGTTACGGTGTACTGTATTTAAAGCAAAATGTAATTGCTATAATTTATCACATCTGGCTATTAAAACCTCCATAAAGATTTTAATCATTTGCCACTTTTGCACATAGTAAGTTTTCATAGATGATGCTGTGACGATTCTGATGTTTATCAGCTTTCCTGTGCTTTTTAGCAGCTCCTAAGCATAATTAGTATGATTTAAACATGTTATTGTTTGCATAATTAATATAAAATCCTTGTGGTTTTCCTTTGGTCTGTTCAAGAGATGCCCAGAGCTGCTTTATAGTTGCTGACCTGACATGAAAATGCAGGCTGCTCGGTCCTTACTCTTTCCCCACCTTCTAACAGTGTGCTGAGCAGATGAGCCCTGCCCTTCCTTTAGATGTGGGGAAAAAGGAGGATTCTCCTAATGATCAGAGACACTTGAAGATGTAGTCCTACCTACTGCCTCTGAGATGAGGTGTGTGTGTGTGTGTGTGTGTGTGTGTGTGTGTGTGTGTGTGTGTGTGTATGCATTTGAATGAGAATGCCCCCCATAGGCTCATGTGTTCGAATGCTTAGCAGTCAGACTCATAAGCTGTCACCAAGGCACACCCTGTCTAAAAGTATTATTCTGCTGAACCCTCTCTGCCTGGTAGAAGAGGAGAGGAGGGAGGAAGTGGTTACACAGCGCAGAATAAAAACATCACAGGAATAACCATGGCTACCTTGGAGTGAATGGGTGGAAGGAAGGGAAAAATCAGCCATGGGCAAGATTATTTCCCCACGGTGTGTGTACGGAACAGAAAATATGGCCCATCTCAGTGTACTGTGCAGGCTATATCCATTTGCTCCAGCCTAGGGGAAGCTGGAACTTCTGTGGATTTGTGGCACCTCATAAGACCAGTCTATGATTTTATATTCCAGGGGACACAGGAGAACAGTGCGATGATCTAATCCTTGTGTGCTTATTAAAATATAGCCTTATTTGAGAGCGATATGGGTATATTCACACACACACACACACACACACACACACACACACACACACACACTGTCTTAGGCACCGTTCTGTTGCTGTGAGAGACTTCATGACCAAGGCAATTCATATAAAGGAAAGGATTTAATCAGGGATGGCTTATGGTTTAAAGGTTTAGTCCATCTTGGTGGGAACCATGAGGGTGTGCAGTCAGATATGATGCTGGAGAGGTAGCTGAGACCTCTACATCCTGGCAGCAGGAAGAAAGCCACTAGCCTGCCTTGGGCTTCTGAAACCTCAAAACACAGTGATATATTCCATCAGTAAGGCCACACCTACCCCATGTCAGGAATCGTACTCCAAATCAAGCACATCCCATTCAGTGTGATCATGGAATCATGTTCAAGAAACTAGCTCTTCTCTTCACTGACATATTAAAGGTTTTGAAGACGAACTCTTTGAAGGGAGAGTTAAAGTGATTTGCTTAAAGTCACTGAGCCAGGCCAAGGTGTAGGTCACCACAGCACCCGATATTCCTCCCCCATCTTCTTCCCACCCTGTTCCCCTGCAGATGACTTCCCAATAGTTTGGCTTCCCTCTTCACCCAGCATAGGCTCTCCAGCTCCTGAGTAACCGGGTCTTCTTTCTACAGGAGCAAAGTTCCCCATCAAGTGGACAGCCCCTGAAGCGGCCCTGTATGGAAGGTTCACAATCAAGTCTGACGTGTGGTCTTTCGGAATCTTACTCACAGAGCTGGTCACCAAAGGAAGAGTGCCATACCCAGGTAAGGACGCCAACCTGAGAAACGGGTGTCTGGTGGTTTCTGTTTAGCTTCATTTTACCGGAGTCTTGCCCAGCTGCCTCTCTAAGCCCTGTGCTCAGCCTTCTGCCAAGGTATTTAGCCAGGGGAATGTAGAACTAAGAATTGCTACGACCTGTGCACCAAATTTAATGTGCTAAGCAGCTGGTATAAATGTTCCGGTTCCCATAGGTCATGGAATTTGTCCTGTCTCGGTAGGTGCATGTATCATGGCTCCCACAGCAGAAATGTCACTGGCAGAGCCTGTGGCCAAATAAAGCTTGTAGGCATGTCTGGGAAAGAGAAGGAGGAAAGTTCCTGTTGCTTTTTGATCACACTGTAGCACTGACCCACAGAGTAAACCTGGCAGGAAGATGCCAGAATCTGTTCTCTCCAAGTCTCCAGCTCCAGATGGCCCTGGAGCAGAGATACAGGAAAGGCCGTTTAGACTGACCAACCGGTTCTCTGCCTGTGGCTGAATGACCAAAAGACACAAAGGGGGGGAGTGCGTCCTGAAGGAGCCTGCGGTTGTTCTGGACTATCAGACCCTCCTTCTCTGAAGAAGCTGTGGGTTAAGGTTATCCATGCTTAAATTCATTAACTTAGCCAGACAGGACATAAAGGGCACGCACCATTTCACCTCCACACTTACTGGTTTCAGTGCAGGGACTGCTTTGTGAAATGTTAAGGACATATTTTTCAGTTACCGCCGAGCAGAGGAAGAGCATAGCTAGCGCACTCTCTCTGTTCCCTGTCTTTTAAAAAGGAGCTTTTAAAAAGAAAGAAAAGGAGAAGCCCACAGTGATGGAACCGATAGCAGAGATTAATGAGGAATGTAGGTCTCTTGCAAATCCTGGGCTTGTAATCGTATCTCTGCAGTCAGGAGCCAGCGAGAGCCGATTAATTTGTAATCCCTTTGTTCATTTTGTCTGATTGTTTCTGGTCATCGTCAGAGAACAGAGGAGTGTTCATAAAGAGCCTCTCTGTCTAGGCTAGTACAGCCTCAAGACCTCTAAGGGGGAAGGTTGGCACCGAGTTACAATTAACAGTGCCAATCTCTGAAGCCTCAGCCCGGGCGTTGGGAGGTGTGGGTGTATAAGTCTACTTTATTGATGCTGTTGCTGCTGCTGCTGTGGCTGCTTCCGGCATGCACAAGTGGGCAGACACTCTGGGAATAGTCCACCGGCAGAGAAGAAAGGGCTGCCCAGGAGGGGGTAGGGCCCAGCATGGGTGCTTTTGAATTGCTTCTCAAGGATGAAAATATACCATCTCCAGGTTTTAAAGATGAGAAGGCACCTTTTTAAAAAAAAAAAATTATTATTGTCTACATTTTGAACTAATTTCTTCCTGATCTCCCCAGGTTTATAGACACCCAGTGTGTTAAAAGCAATCACGGGAAAAGGTTAATGTTGTTTTGCATTTCCATGAAGCCTTCTCTTTCAGTAACACAAAGCTTTTTGTTCCTGGGTCTCACACACACACACACACACACACACACACACACACACACATACACACACACACACACACACACATACACACACACACACACAAACACGGAGGCCAAGACAAAGACGTGCAGGTGGGGGCTCAGAAGAAGAAATATTTGGAGACCAGGGTTTTGTCAGGTTGGGTTTTAGCACAAAGAAAACAACGTAGGTATACAAGTTAGAGTGGATTCATTTCCTCAGTATCATTCTGTGTGACTTGGCCTAGCGTTTGTTCCCTTGGGGAACAGCACAAGTGAGCCATTCAGCTCTCGGATGGCACTGATGAGTTCCTGTCCCCAAGCAGGTACTGTTAGAGCTGGAGGGGAAATGGTGAACCAGTGAATAGACCTGTGCCCGCGGAGCATTACTGTGCCCAAGGATTACTCAGATGTGTGTAATGTGTGTGCTCCCCATGTATGGAGGATGGATTACGCAGACGTGTGTAATGTGTGTGCTTCCCATGTATGGAGGATGGATTACGCAGACGTGTGTAATGTGTGTGCTCCCCATGTATGGAGGATGGATTACGCAGACGTGTGTAATGTGTGTGCTCCCCAACCTTAACTCTCATTATATGGCAGGAGCAGGGATAAAAGATAAGAGATAGGCCCTGCACTGAGAGACCCATGAGGAGACCAGAGGCCTTCAGTGGGAACTGGGTCCAGCACAGTGTGTTCATGCCTGGAAGTAAGAGCTGATCTGTCACAGGCTTCCATAAATGCACCTGTCTGCATGGGCCGTGGGGAAGGGATGACCATGGAGTAAGATGGCCTGTCTGTCACCCAGAAAAGCTGCAAAGACCCTACTGAGCTGTAGGGGGGTCTGAGATGATGGATGGGGTGAACTGCTTAGTGGTCTTAGAAAGGGGGCGGAGCCAGTTATGAGGAACCTGCCTGCATGCTGCCGTGAAGACAGTGAAGCCCGGCAGGTTCACTTGATAGCCCAGGGAGCCCCTACAACAGAGGGCCATCCCAGACCCGTTCTCGTAGCCACAGACACTGCTAAGTCTTATTCTTAACTCAGCTATAACCATGTTCAATTGTACTTCTGAATGGGACAGAAAGTTTTAAGGGAGAAGATCGCAATTACAGGATTGCTAACCTACCAGAGGATAGCAGTTCCGGGGCACAATCCTTTCCAGTAAGCATTATCCGTGTCGCCATGGTTGTTGGTGTGGCCCAGTCTGTTAGCCTGTACTGAGGACTCACCTCCCTTCAACTCTCCTGCACTGGATCTCTCATTCCCTGCTGGTGGGAGTCCAGGAGAAAGTCCCAGTCTCTGCTTATCAGATACCTCCATTGTGCACTCTGACACAATAATTTCTCAGTTGCCTAGGATGTATTTCCAGGTAATTCTCTTCTCAGTAGTGGTGGGTAGTGGGAAACTTTCTGGGTTCCTTCATACCTGAGAATGGCCCTTTGTTCCCATGTCAGTCGGAAGGTGCTCTGGCTTGAGACAGACCGTGAAAGGAGGCGGGAACTGACTTACAAGTGAGTTTGGCAGAGCTGCCCAGACATCCCCACCCAGCACGGAAGTGAGCGCAGAAGTGAACCTGAGAAGTGAGAACTGAGGATTGCAGAGGCGTGGCCACAAGAAGGGCAGATTAGCACTTGAGCAGAGCTGTGTACACTCAGGCTACACACAATGCACTGACCAGAGCTGAGGAAGGAGAGGACACAAGAAACAGAGCAAGGGCCTTGAAGCCTTAGAGGAAATTGAAATGTTGTCCTGAGGTCAAAGGCGTGGCCAGGAGCCCACCCGCTTCCAAGATGGGTAACAGAGATGGACACCATTGGTTGTGCACCTCCATGGGGTCCAGCCTACTGTGTCTGCAGGGTGTCCGGAGTTCTTTGCATAGAGTGGAATTGCTTTCAGGCTAAGGGATGCTCATAAGTGGAAAATGGCAGTGCCTGTGCCAAAGCTGTTCCTGAGCTTGACGCATGGAACCGTTGTATTTTAATATGACATTTCACCTCCAGAAGCTTTCTCCAATTCTCCCCCCACTGCCATCACTGCCACTGCCTCTGTCCAGCTGTCACCAGTGGGTAGTGACCTCCTAATGAAACTTCCTGCCCCGGTCTCTCCCTTCCTCCCCTCGTCCTCCACCCTCCTGTCCTTGACTGCAACAGAAATGCTCCCACTCTAGTGCTGGTTAAAGGTGCCAAGGGCTTCCCTTTGCCCTCTGGGTAACTCCAGAAGGCCACTCCCTGCACAGCACCTTATCGGCTCTCCCTCATCCACAAGTACTCACTGAGCGCCTGTTCTGCATCGAGGGCTTTTCCAGACCCAAGGAGTGCAGCAGTGAAGCAACGTGAGAGTTCCTCCCTCAGGAACACTCGTCTTGAAGAAGGTACGCAGCACAAACCAATGAACTACACTGCTGGCTGGTAGCGCTGAGTGGAGCAAAGGAGGAGCGTGGTTAGGAGATGGCGACAGCGTGGCTCACTAAGAGGTTCTCGCTGAGTATAGCTGATAGGAGCTAGACAGGGCCAGGTGGGTGTATGAGGCACTGTGCACACCTCCAGGGTGGGGGCAGGGCAAAGGGATTGCAAGCAAGCAATCCTCTTTCTGTTGCTGCTTAGTTTTGAGCCTGTATTCTAGTTCCAATGTTTCTCCTTTGCCTTTCCTCCCTTCAAGCCTGCCCCGTTGTCCCTCCTTACTCCTTCAGATTTACCACCTCTTTTTTCATCTATACTGCATGTATAGATGTGTCTGAATAGACATACATATATATTTCTAAATATAGCCTGTTGAGTACGTACAGTCTTACTTAGGTTACGTTTTCGGGGCTGGCGATTCCACACTAAATGTCTAGGTGGTGTGCTTTTCCCTGGGAAGGGCCACCCCTCTAGCTCCAACTTCATCCAATTGCCTATAATTCTTTGGATAGGGTTCAGGCCTCATGGGGCTTTTCTCCCATTCAGTTGGCATGTCCATTGGTGGCCTCCTTGTTTAGGTCATGCTTAGGCAGTGATGTTGGTGAGACTTTACAGGTGTAGCTTCTGATATGACTAGGAGACACAACCTCACAGAACTCCCAGCCCCTGGCTCTTACAATCTTTCTGCCCCCTCTTTGCAATGTCCCCAGGGCCTTAGGTGTAGACGTGAGTGTGTTCTCACTGTGTGAGAAGTGAGTGGCGCTGACGGGGAGATCTGACTGACGATGTCTCTATCTCTTGAACACATGGGGAAATTTGTTTATGACAGGGCCTCACTGTGTTAGCCTAGAACCAACTACATAGACCAAGCTGACCTCACACCAGAAGCAATCTATCTGCCTGCCTCTGTCTCCTAAGCACTTTTCTTTCTCCTTCTGTCTGGAATTCCAGAAGCTCCACCTTCCTTGAGAGGAGCAGGGCACTTCCATGTCTGACTCCCAGCAGTGTCTGCCCACAGTAGACTCTGTAGACACAAATAAAGGAATGTATGAATCAAATGAGGGAGAAAATTACATTTAAAAAGAGAAAACTCATATGTTATAATTTTTTTAATGCCCATAGCTTACAGAGCCTTCAAACTGCTTGGTTATCCTCACATACGGCTAACACAGTGTGAGCGTTCCTAGCCACAAGGTAGCATCTGTCCCCAAAGTTCTGGGAAGTTGACCCCATGTTCAAATTTCATATTCCAGTAACCCGATAGGCAGAATGTCCTGGCCATACTGTGCCCTGGACTGGACAGCTGCCGTGTGCTGGCAGGGTCCAGCAGAGTGGGGCTGCTCTCTTAAGCAAATCCGTTTATCCATACATTTGATGGGCCCTCAAATCGTTCAGCAAGTGTCAGCTGCTTGACTTCCTTGAGCAGATCGAGTCACTTGGTAATGGTGTGGAGAGGTAGGGCAAGCCAGCAAAGCTGCTAGCACCTCCGTAAAGAGCTCTGCCTTCCCCCTGTGTAAGCACAGACCACACCGACAGGTGTTCCTGCATTCAGGCTGCTGACAGGGGCAGACGCTCCCTCAAGCAGGAAAGTTTGCACTTTGCAGGTAGAGGGGCCATGAGAAACAGTCTAAGAGCAACCAACCTGAGCAGAGCAAGCGCATGCAAGATCCTCAGCCTTTCCGGCCTGTGGTTTCAGCGTCAAAGCCCTTCAGTTCACTGTGCTCCTTCAGAGAGCACCGAATGCCCGTTGCCTCCCCTGCAAGGTTTCCCTCGGCTGACATGGCTGATAAGAGGAAGAGGACAGGAGCTGTGTGAGAAGCTGGAAGGCACTGGGAAGGGGCGAGGCCCTTTCCCAGGACAGCCTGGATGCAGCACACTGCTGCTGTCTGGTCTTAGCTGTGGGTCAGCCTCCTGCCTCCAGCGCTGGTACCTCCACCCTCTATTTTTTCACCTTTCTCTTCAGAGGACAGAGGAGTTCTTTATAATACTGTGTTATCAAAAGCTCAGGCCTATAATCCCAGCCCTTGGGAGTCAGGGGCAGGAGGATTACTGTTAGTTTGAGGTCAGCCTGGGCTACATAGCAAAATCTTGTCTCCAAAAGTAAAGAAAAAGAAAACAAGGAAAGAAACACCCAGAGAGTATAATACTGTTTTATCCACGTCAAATAAACCTTTGTGTGTTGCAGTTTCCCCAGCTGTCCTTCCTGATTTTATTAATACAGTGGTTTTAATAAAAACAGCTGCCCCAGGTGATGGGAGAGATGGGCAACAGTAAACAGAACTAGTAATTATTGTGTCTGCTCAGGGTCAGTCCTTCATTTCTACCTGTGCCCTCTGGTCAGCATGCCTCTGCCCCACATTTGTACTCTGATCCATGAAGCAGCTCTCAAAGCCTCCCGGTTGCTCCCGTAAGAAGGGAAAACACTGGATAATCTGATAACGCGTTCCTCGGTGCAGTGCAGGCTTGCTGAGCAAGCACCATTAACTCCGCCATCCTTTCTCTCAGCGCCCATGTGGCAGCTCTCAACAGCAAGCGGACAGATGGGTTTTTAAGAGAGCCTATACAGGGAAGCGAGGGGCCTCATCCGTACACAGCATAGTATTCCCTTTGGATGAAAAGCTCAATTTGCAAAAGAAGTTTGATATCAGATAGCCTGAGCATCATCCCCATTGGTATAACATTTATTTACACCGTGCGTATGTCCAGATTCCTACAGCCATGGTGAAATCTATGAGAAAATTAACCCCTAACTACAGCTATGGCTGCTCTGAGGTACCTTGAGAAGCTACACAAATGGGAAGCAGTAAAATGTTAATACTTCTTTGGTAAGACCTTATCCCAAGACCTTGTCCTAAGCAATGGATAGCAAGGTGTTTGCTTAAGAAAAAGAGACGCTGGGGCTGGAGCAAATCAGGTCCCCTGCCAAGAGTAGGAAGTGACAACCATTCAGTGTCTGCCTGTAGAAGTGACTTTTATTCCTTCCCTCAAGAACCAGAAAAAAAAAAGAAGGGAGGCTCTACTGAGTTCTTGTACAACTCAAGGATTAATACTGATGCCTACAAGAAAAGGAGAGGCAAGAACCCAAAGGATGGGGGGGGGGACATACATACATGTAAAAGTCCTCGTTGGCAACTGCACAACGTCTGGATTTGAAAGGAAGAGTAATACCGTGATAACATCAAGAAGCGAGTTCGGTCACTTGGCCAGAGGCTCGCAGCTGCAGTGAGAACGGAAGGACTGGAGCTGTAACAGCCATGACCATGTTTGAAATCACCAAAGAGTTGAAAGGAGCTACAGGTTGTGGAGATCCGTGAACTCATGGGTCCTAGGAGAGTGACCTCTGCAGGGAAAGAGGGGAGACGTGCTGTTCTCCTGAACTGTGGGAGCACAGAAGAGAGTTGAGACCAAACTGGGTAATGGGTATTTTTTAGATTACCATAGTGTACTTAACTATAGTACTGTTTATGAATTGAAAACCCACTGAATCCTTGCCGAGACAGAACCATCACAAAGGTTTGTCGGGAAACCACCCATTGTATTCTGGCCTCTGCTTGGCTGGGGAAGTACCAGGTCTGCAGGACCGCCCATTGTATTCTGGCCTCTGGTTGGCTGAGGAAGTACCAGGTCTGCAGGACCGCCCATTGTATTCTGGCCTCTGGTTGGCTGGGGAAGTACCAGGTCTGCAGGACCGCCCATTGTATTCTGGCCTCTGGTTGGCTGAGGAAGTACCAGGTCTGCAGGACCGCCCATTGTATTCTGGCCTCTGGTTGGTTGGAAGGCAGCTAGCTTCATTGCGCTTGTCACTCAGCCAGTTGCCATGTCTAAAAGCCTGCTTTTTCGGCAAAGCAGTCATTGGTATGTGTCTGTTTCAATCCGTGCGTAGAATTGTTCATATTCTCCCTGGACTTTGGGAAGTCTGGAGAGAGTACATGGAAAGAAAGGAGAAATGGAATGGGGTGGGGTGCTCGGGAAAGGAGGTAGCAAGCTTCTTATCAAAGTTACAGTGTGACTTTCGGTCCGACCAGTCATCACTGCGTATACTGAGGCATGACTCCGTCCCATGGCTACAGCTACCCAGGAAGGAGGCCTTCTTAGCAAATCTGACATTCTGTTTCAGGTTGTCACCTCTGCTATGTCCAAGTCTTGGGAAGAGCACTGGAAAAATAGGCTTGACCCAAATGGCCAGTTAAACTTTCCATTGGCAGAGACTGAATTAAAAGTTTAGAGAAAGGAAATATTTCCATTTGAGGAGTTTGGTTTTTTTAATGAAATAAACCATTTACTGACAAAGGATTCATGGAACCATGGGAAAGTGCTTAACTGAATTCTGCGATGCTGTGCTGGGCACTCAGTGCCAGGCTAAAGCCTAGAGATGTATTTCGGGAGTGGCTGGAGCTTCTTCCTAGACCCTAGATTCCAGGGACAATCTACTATGATACCTCTGGTTTTCTCCAGGGGCTCCTGGCAGGAACCAGAACAAGGGAGATTCCTGCAGACTCAAGCTGTGTAGTTCCAGAAACACCATGAAACTAAGAGTTTATCTACTTAATTGTGTAGCGAGGAATTGCTTGAGAGAGTGTCACCCTCTGTGTATGGTGTGTTCTTGACTCTATAGGCTGTCTGGAACAGTGATAGCTTTGGGCCCCAGCTTCTCAGCCAGCAACCTCCCCAACTCCCCAGAAGCAAATACACATTGGAATCAGGGATTTTTTTAGAAGTCAGTGCACTGACATGTTCCATAAGTCAGTAGGAGAGTCTGGGGGGAGATGGGAGGAAGGACTCGAAGGGTTCACAACAGGGAGGCTTGTGGCTGGTTCATGTTTGTAGAAAATTTTAATCTCTAGCCACCTTTGACCATTTAGTTCCCAGATAAAAGACAAACACATATTTATATTTACAATAAGTCTCAATTAGCACTAGAGCTGGACAGATACCTAACCTCTGTGCTATTAGAATCAGCTTTCCTATTGATAACCATGAGTTATTACTTACTAAGTTTCATTTGGGGTGCTCTTAACTCCTGTTGGCCAGCCTCGGGGCTATGGTTTCAGCTTCCTAATCTATGGCAGTTTCTCCTTCCTCCTCCACCTTTCCCTCCACCTCATTCCTTCTTGTTCTCCACCCCAAGCCCACAAAACTTAAACCCCACCTATATCTTTTCTGCCTAGCTTTTGGCTGTTGGCTTTTTTATTAACCAATCAGAAATAACTTGGGGAGGGTCACAGATCTACATGAAGAATCCAGGTCTTGAACACACACATACACACTACACACACAGACATACACACTACACACATACACTGCATACATGCTCAGTACACACACACACACACACATACACACACATACACACACACTTAACATTACAATACAGCAAGGCCAAACCTAAACAGGTCCAGGTCTGTTATGCCACCAAGTGAGTTACAAAAGTGTTCTGTTGTCCTGAGCTTACTGGGGTTCAGGACTGTTCCTGAGGAAATGCTAGCCTTGTCCCTTACCCTTTTTGTCTGGAGCACCTCAGTTAAGGGCTGCAGTCCGCACACCTTCCCTTGCCTTCAGCTCTCCACCTAGATCCTGGATCCTCAGCATTTGGAGGAGGATCTGAGCTAGTTGGCTGCTGGGAACATCCAACAGAAGAAAATACTCCCACACTGTACTCTGAGCTCTCCCAAGGCCAGGGGCTAGCCTGCGAGAGTGAAGTTGTTTAGTCATATTGAAGGTCTGCTTAGACACAGCCAAAGGAATGCTGGATTTTGTCACCACCAGAAACTATAAGGCTAGACAATAAAAAAGCATCCTACAAAGATTTGGACATTCAGGTGACTGAAATAGTTGTCATCCAGGAAGACCTAGCTAGGATAGGTCCAGCTTCTAAGGTGAGAATTAATTACCTACCAACCCAGAATGCTGGGTGCTTCCTGCAGAGGCAAACAGGAACTCCCTCTGGCCAAGTGACAGGTTCTGACCTGATGGTCTCCTCCTCCCCCAGAATTAAAGATGTCATCATGAATATTATGTGGGTTCCTTACTAGTGACAACCCTGAGTCTTGTGCTGGAGATCACAGCAGATCTTGCTGCTGTAAACTGTCAGGAGTTAGGGAAGATTTTAGCTGACAGGCTCACAGGGTCCTGGCGCAGAGAGAAAACAATAAAGGGGAGAGAGAAAGCCTGGAAGCATCTGAGACGGGAGTCACACTGAGCAAGGTATTTCCTGCACTGCCAAGAAGAGCAGCCTCCCATGATGCCTTCTGCTGCCCAGCCTGAGAGTCAGCATTAGGCAGCTCCTGCAGAGGGGCAGGGAGGTCGGTAGATGGGATGATGGCGTCATCCACAAGCAAAGTCCTGGAGACACTCTGTCACAGTTCCCAAACCTCAGAGCACGGTGGGGTCACCAGGCCAGATGGTGCCAAGCCCTGCTGGCATGAAGGCGAACTTCAGACACTGCGCCCAAGCATGAGGAAATGGATCTTGTAGCTCAGCACGTAGACCTGTTGCTTTCATTCTGTACGGTGCTCGTGTGCTTTGTTCACACAACGTTATCTTATTTTTTTTTTTTGTAATTCACATTGGTGTTCTGCCTGCGTATATGTCTGTGTGCGGGTGTATGTATGTCCCTGGAACTGGAGTTACAGACAGTCGTGAACTCATGGCCATATGGGTGCTGGGATTTGAACCTGAATCCTTTGGAAGAACAGCCAGTACTCTTAACCACTAAGCCATCTCTCTACTTCCAAAGATTTCTTTTTAATTGTGTTTGTGTAAGGATATATGCATGTAAGTACAGGTATCTGCTGAGTCCGGAGGTGACAGATCCTCTGGAACTGAAATGACAGGCTGCCTAGCGTGCATGCTGGGAATTGAACTTGAGTACTTTGCAAGAGCAGACACGCTATCAACCATGAAGCCATCTCTCCCCTATTCCTCTGTTTTATCTTTCTGCTGGGGTATAGTTTACCCATAACAAATGTTAGTTTTAAAATATACTATACTTGCGTGAGTTTTGACTAATGAAACTTGATAGTTCACACATAGTAGACTGGGGTCATGGGCTGCAGCCTGTATTATTTTCATGGCAGAGCATGATTCCCAACCTGGTTTTGTTTTAAACCCTTTGTTTCAATGGCATAAGTAGGATGGAGCTTGCATGTAGCATACACAAGCAGAAATATTTGCTGCTGGTCCTTCACAGGAAAAGGTGGGCATTTAACACATGGTGTCTCTCACCTCTGGGCTCCTTCTGCCCCACCCCCACCGGTGCGCAGCAACCACTGATCTGGTTTCTATCACGCAGCCTTTGGCCTTTCTAGGGTCTTACATAGGTGAAATCCTACCGTGTGCAGCCTTTTGTGTCTGGCTTCTTTCCTCTGGGGGCTCACTGTCTGGACTTTGCCATCTATGAGTTCTCCATGCCCTTCGTCCTACTTGTTCTCGGTGCCATAACCTCTTAGAGGCACGGTTCCCTCCCTAAGAGAGTGGACGGCCTCCGTATGCTGTAACCACGTGCGCCGTGGTAGAAGAGCCCGTTCTCACTGCGCCTTGTCTTCACAGGCATGAATAACCGGGAGGTGCTGGAGCAGGTGGAGAGAGGCTACAGGATGCCCTGCCCACAGGACTGCCCGATCTCCCTGCACGAGCTCATGATCCACTGCTGGAAAAAGGATCCGGAGGAGCGCCCCACTTTCGAGTACTTGCAGGGCTTCCTGGAGGACTACTTTACCGCCACAGAGCCCCAATATCAGCCCGGTGAAAACCTGTGAGAGCCTGCGCTTCAGAGGCCTCCCCACCCCTCCCCATTAGCTTCCAATTCCGTAGCCAGCTGCCCCGGAGCAGCGAGAACCGTCCAGGATCAGATTGCATGTGACTCTGAAGCTGACGAACTTCCACGGCCCTCATTACCGACACTTGTCCCCCAGTCCGAACCTCCTCTGTGAAGCATCCGAGACAGAACCGTGTTAGTTCTCAGACTTGGAAATGCATTGTATCGATGTGATGTCAAAGCCAAACCTGTTCCGTGTAAATAGCCGTGCCAACGACCCTCGTGCTCTCCTTTTCTAAAAAAGCGAAAAGCAGATCCTATGTGGTTTTAACTCTGTCTTCACCCGATTCAACTAAAAAAAAAAGTATTATTTTCCAAAAGTGGCCTCTTTGTCTAAAACAATAAAATTTTTTTTCATGTTTTAACAAAAAAATGATCAGGACAGGTGTTTGGGTTTTTTTTCCCTTTTTTTATACATATGATATATATGTTAACATATGTTCCTGTACATACACCACGTGGGTGCTACCATGGAGACTGTGGCCAGCACACAGCTACAGGACCAGAGTGAGGATGACGGCAGAAACCTGCCATGAAAGCAGGGCTGTCATCCTGAAAGCCGGTGGCCTCGTCCTTTTGTTTTTGTTTTTTTTTTTAAAACTTCTACGAAGCATGATTTTCCCTCTTCATTTGGATTGTATTTTTTTTTTCTTGTTCCCAGTCATACCTGTAGATTGTTCATGTGACTTTTTTCAGGTCCCTGAGCCGAGTTCACAAGTCTTAGCGCCAGTTTTTGCTCCAGCGAACTGTGATTCGTTCTTGAAACTTAGGAGGGAGCAGTTGAAGCAAGAAGCAGGCCCCACTTCTCCGGGAGCTACAAGATGGACACCACACAACTTCCTGTAGCAATATGAATGCTGAAGGGTTCTCACGTGTTTTCCTTTTATTTAATGAATCTTGTAACCACATTTAAATGGTCTAAACCCATAGCACGGTAGTCATGGCAACCTACTAAACTTTTTCATGCAACTAAAAATTTGGGGGAAGGCAAGGGTGGGGGGTTGTACATGTCCCATTGTAAAATAAGTGTTTTAATGTCCTGTACTGCTAATGAATGATTTTCCGCATCAGGAGTACTCCAGGAAATAACTATGCACTACTTTACATTTCACGGGGGTGCACAGAACACAGTATTACATTTTTAGTTGCTGTTTGTACCAACCTCGAATTACGTGTTTAACAGCAAATCAATTCCTATTTCTATTGAGTTTTTTAATACTGACTAGCAATTCTGAAGTCTTAATTTCTTTTTTTTGTTAATGATTTATTTGTGAGTTTACATTTTTAAATTGTTTAACTTTCCTAACTTAGTAATTAAAAAGAGAGCATTTTACATTTGAAAAAACAATTTGTTTATTTGTGTCCATCACAGAAGGTACCCTAAGCACTCTGTGACATACCTGGCCTGTACCAGACGGTGAGGAAGCACCTGGTAAGTCGGGCCACTGTGCAGTGATTTCCAAATAACAGAACTTCTGGAGACCTTCCCTACCAAAAGGCAAAGCAATTATCTGACTTACTCGGGGATTGGTTAAAGCAGAATTGGGTATCCTTGAGCGCCATGATTGATCCCGTATTCTCGCTAGAATTTACTTTTGCATTAGTTGTACAGGAAACACAGTCAGTCTTGGTCTCAAGTCATAAATGCATTTCCAAGTATCCTTCTACTTCTAAAATGAAGTCGCTAAGCAGGCGCCCACATGGCAGGGTGCAGAGGGTGGCAGATGCATTGCGTAGCCATCCAGGCCTGGATATACCATGGTTCCCTGCAGAGCTCTGAGCAGCAGCTGCATCTGCCCTGCAGGCCAGCGTGTCTACAGAAGAGGTGCAGACAAGACGCTCTCCAAGGGCCTGGCAGTCCTACCTTCTTAAGACTCCAAGGCCACCAGTGTCACACGGAGCCACGTAAGGAGGAAAGCTTTTTATTGATGATGAAGTAATATTTGCCTTTAGAAAAGATTATAGCATTTTGTGGGGAAGATGAAACATTCTGTAAGTCAAAATTGTTTCTATTTTGTCAGTGAATACCATTGATAGCGATTCAGAGACATACTAGGTACAGTTTTTATCATGTAGGGCTAGTCATTCACTAGTTCTGAATTTTTTTTAAATAATTTTATTTTAAATTCTCATTTTACATTAGATAATTTGCAAATGTTTCCTAGAGGATTTTTGTTTTGACTCATTGGGGAAAAAATCTGAAAAAGAAATTTGTTTTAAGCAAAAAGTTTTTGAGGGAAAAAATTTACTTTTAATTTTATATAGCTTTTTTAAATTCATCAAGTAAGTTACTTCACTGTGGATTCTTGTATATAAAGAAAAACTAAAGACATAAATCAATTTGAGGGCACACTTCTGCAATCAGAGCCCTGGGCATTCTGGAATGCATACGGTGTTGAATAGAAGAACCACAGTGAAGAAGAAATCAGAGAAGTGTTCAGGTTTTTCCTAAAGTCCAGTGTGCTTTCTAGGGAGGCCCGATTCCCATCCAGAAGTCTCTGCTTCATATGTGATAGATTCTGGGGTCAGGAAACCCAAGTTGCTCACCAGAAAGTTCTCTTATAACAGGAAAAATAACATTTACTGTGAAGAAGGTGAAAATGGTTTTTTGTTTAGGGAGGTTTTCTTCATTGTTTTTCTTTAAAAAACAAAAAACTTTTATGTGTATTGGTGTGAGGGTGTCAGATCTCCCGGAACTGGAGTTACAGACAGTTAAGAGCAGCCATGTGAATGCTGGGAACTGAACCCCGGTCCTCTAGAAGATCAGCTAGTGTTCTTAACCACTGAGCCATCCGCCCCTGTTGCTTTCCTATGAGGACTAAGTACTCTCTATGAGAGCCACCAACTGGCTTTGCCCAGTTTGCCTTGGATACCTTTTCAATAAACTATTCTCTTCAAAAAATCAAATACGGAGCTGACTGGAAATGTCCGTTGTCATAGCTCAGGCATAATGTAATGTTGGTTCGATCCAACACAGACTGCAGTGTTGAGGGACCTGATAGGACCCCAGCAGATGCCAGGTGCCACATGTCAGAGCTGCAACTCAGTGGACTTTCAAGGCCTCGCCAGAGTGGGGACAGGTGTTTCCATGGGGAAAGTAAAGGGTCCCTCAAAAGTTGCCACATGACTCAAGATTTCCAGGACCTGGGCATGTTTATCCCCTGGAGACTGACAGGAATCCTTCTGTGGCTAAGTCCTGATGGCAGAGGATTCTCTAGGACCACGAGAGCCAGGAAATCTTTGTCTCCGATGTCTCCCGGGGCTGTAACCGAGCCTGCCATCTTAATTGGAACAGTTCTTTCAGAAGAGGGTAAGATTCTCAGCAGTGTACCCAGGAAAAGGCACCATAGCTCTGCTGCGGAGATGGCACGCCTTTTGTTGGATGTGACGCAGAACAAGAGAGCACACAGTGGACCATCTCCTAACCGTGTATTTGAGTAGAATGGTGTTTGGTCAGTTCGTGAAAGATGTTTTAATAGATTCACATGGCTTTTGTTGGTTTTCTTGCCACTGTGTTACGCTGTGACCTTCTGTTAGGCTAGTGTCAGAAATGTACTTTCTGGAGGGAAAATGAGAGGGCAGGAAGGAAGGAGATTGGCTTTGATCCTGAAGAGGGGAAAAAGCATCTACATTTAATTTTTTTTAATTCTCAAATGTAGATTATAACTCCACAGAATGTAATAAAAATGCCTTTATTATCTTTTAAATAGCAAATGAACCTTCACAACTGGTGTTTATATCAAAAATCCAAGAAGTTTTATGACAAACATCCAAACTATTCCTCATTTTTACCCAATGTGTATATATACAGAATCTCATGGAGAGGACATGGGAACCAAGAAATCTTTGTTTTAAAATAAAAGCAGGAGCACACAGCCATGCGACAGGCCACTTGTCTTGCATGAATTCATTCTCTTAACACGCCTCTCTCTGTCTCTGTCTGTCTGTCTGTCTCTCTCTGTCTCTGTCTGTCTCTCTCTCTCTCTCTCTCTCTCCTCTCTCTCTCTCTCTCTCTCTCTCTCTCTCTCTCTCATTCTTGACATTGGAATATAATAGGAACTACCCTGTAAGAATGCAGTGCTTGACAAATGACGGCTCGCTCAACACCCAGAACAATGTGCTCCTCTCTGCCGTCCTCAGGACTCATGTTCTCGTGAGCTTCCAACCACCTGAGTGTTCAGTAACTGTTCTCTCTGGGCTCTCTGTGCAGGATGCGCGCCCAGAGGAGAGAGTGCCCAGTATTATGATTCTCCTCTTCCCTCACCTTCAGTGATGAGCTTCTGTCAGGTGTGGGGCTGGTGCATAAGCAGATGGTTAGATGGACGGTAGGTACCCACCACCCAGTGGGGTGATGGTTTACCTTCAGAGGACACGCTTATCTGAGAACCTGCTGGGCGTGAGGGAGCTGCCTCAGTACTAGCCTTGCCAGCTACGTGCATAGTGATCAGATAACTGTGGAAGCTTTCTCTCCAGCCTCAACCAGGTATAACCGGTGACTGCACGGACTGACTGCCCAGAGTAAAAGACTAGGTGAGGTGTAATCCACAGTGCATAAAAGTGAGCCCCATCTGAATTTGATAATTCTATGACAACTTGATATTCCAGTTCCTAAGTAAACCATCCTTGCATTTCTATAGAAACGTATCTCCAAACCGTCCATACGTCCCCGGCTTGTGTCTTGCAATATCCCTATCTCAGCTGTCATGACCAAGGCAGTCTGTCCGATGTGAGAAGCTCTGTATGAAGAAGTAGCTTACTGTTGTGAGAAAAAGGTATCGTTGGCCCCTGTTCATGAGGCTTTCCTGATTTCCCCACTCAACCAAGAACAGCCTCATGGCTGAGTGGGAAGAAGTCAAGAAAATGTTTAATGACAGAAAGGAGAAGATAAACCAGCTGGAGCCTCCTGGAAACTGAGGTCAGATCAGCCTTCCTGGCCAGGATGTTGCAGATAGGAGCAGAAGGGATGGAGACCTTGGGTAAAGGAGAAAGAGCCTACGCTGGAAGAGAGGCACCCTGGGCATCCTCTTTGGAGACATGGCTGGAAGGCAGACATGATGGTAGGCACACGCGAGGACTACTTAGTCCTTGCTTTAAACTTCTGAGGCAGGTTCATTATGAGCCTGGCCATGTGTAGCAGATGGGAAGCCCAGGACTGAGTGGAAGGGAGGCAGCCGCTCAGCATGGGGTCTGCAGGGGAGGCTTCCTGGAGTGGGTTAGGTATCACAGAATAGAAGCGGCCCTTCTTGCTTTCAGGGCGACACCTCATTCCCATGCATTGGCCAGTAAATGGATCAAAACAAAGAAAAAGCTGCATCTTCATCCTCTCCCTCCCTCCCTCACTTTCTTCTCCCTCCCTCCCTCCCTCCCTCCCTCTCTCTCTCTAGATGGTGGAGTGGTAAATGACAGGAGGGGGTAAGGTGCTTTAGATGTGGGGGGGGGGGTGTAGCAAGTCATACGGAACCTTGAGTGTTACCCTTCCTTACTTGCCCGTGTTGGAGACTCTGCCACTGTGCACACAGCCAGCTGGCCTGAGCTTCCAGGGACTCGCCTGTCTCTGCCTCCTGTTTTCGCTAAGAATGCTGGGGTTGCAGATGTGTGCCTCTGCCTCCACATTCCCACGGGTACTGAGACCCAAATTCAGTTCCTCACGGATGCATAGCAAGCGCTTTACCCAGCGCATCATCTCTCCAGACCCAAGGATCAGGGTCCAGGCAAGATGTAGATCAGGGTCCCTGCTGTCTGTGCATCCATGGCTAACCGTGTCATTTGACACGCTCTGTCATACGGTATGCAAATTCAGGAGAGTCACCACTCACAACCACAAGGTCTTCTGGTTGTTTTGTTCTGGGTGTTTTTCCCTTTAGTTAATTATCTAGTGCTTGCTATGTAATAATCAATGGGTAGCTAATTGGAAGCAAGAGAGAATGAAATGGGTATTATTCAGATGGCGTTTTTAATGAAAAGCACACATGAATACCATGGGGAAACAGCACAGGAGATTTCTTTCTTTCCTTTTCTTTTTTTTGCATGTGTTTACAAACGGATTCACATAAGCTTGTCACGAATGCTTGATCCATGTATGCGGATCATTTCGGTTCACTTTTCAGACTCCCCCAAGGGGGTGACTGAGCACCGGAGGCTACCGGGAGGGGCCCAGCCTCAGGAGGTGGGGCACTAGAGCCCCAGCCATCCTAAATGAATCTGCAGGTCTGTCGGTTCCCAGAGAGTGTGCGAGGAAACGGTTAGCACACGACAGCGGTCGGAGAGAATTCGAGATGAACAACCATGCTTTCTGGTAAATTAGCTGTGTTACGTCCTGCACAAACTAACAGAGAGAACGGGAAACTGAATGCTAATTTGTCCAAACCCTTTACGTAGAAGCACTGATTGGGTTTTTTTTTTTTTTTTTTTGGGGGGGGGTTGTTTGTTTGTTTGTTTTTTCCCTCTACTTTGATAGACTTCTTGATTTTTATCTATCTATTTATTTATTTATTGAAACCTGGGCAGCTCCAGGAGCGCCCGCAGAACATCACTGCGCCCATGAGGAGGAACGCGCAGGACCAGCGAACACCTTCATGAGCTGCCTCACTCCCTCCTCTCAACCTGCGAATATCAGAAAATGTTTGTTTGCACATTCCTGAAGGTCTCTAAGTGAAAATGGAAGGCATTAATCATTGTTTCTGCTATCGCTAAACCATGACCTCGCCATGTTGGAGGGCAGGGAAGCAATGCTCCCGTCTGTCAGTCTGCGTCTGCGCTGACTCAGACGGTCCCCGGCTTTGGAGTAGTAGGGAGAGGATTGGAACGGAGCAGAGCCGTACTCGGAACAGCAAAGAACAAAAGCAGCCAAAGGGGACCTTGGGAGATACATAGATGAAACAAAACGCTATGCTTGCCTGAGACTCTGGTTTCCAAAGCAAATGCAGAATCGAGAGCCTTGTTCCAACCACAAAGGTCTCGCAGCCTACGGTTCGTTTGAAATAAAGGGGGGCCCAGTAATCTACTTTGACAGTCGGAAGCTGCACTGTTGCTCCGAATTATGATATTTGCTCATGACTAATACAGATTTTCCAAAGCAGCGCAGCATCTGCAGCACTGGCACCTCCTGCCCTTTGGCAGAACACAGCCGTGTCCGGCAGCTTCCTCGCTTCTGTTCCTCCTTTTCCCATCCCCCACACCCTTCCGCTTCTTCCCATTGCGATCATGCCAATCTTTTCCTTCCTTTGTTTCCTTCGTCACATCTCCCCTCGTGGGGCCCCTGTTCATTTATTAAAAGCAGACCTCTTTTTTTTTTTCTTTTTTAAGAAAAGATTCTCACGATGCATCCCAGGTTGACCTCAGACTCAAGACCTGCCTGCCTCAGCCTCCCAACTGCTAGTTCCTAGGGCATGTGCCATCATGCCTACTTAACCTTAGGTCTCTACCCTTCAAGGCAATCCTGTGACTGCATCCTGAGCAGACATCCTGTGTGAGATTCGCCCAGTCTCCCCTGGAACCTTATGGGTCTCAAAGCTGAACTTTGTACCCTCATTTCAGCACTTCTCTCCTGGGTGCTCATTTTAGGTAGGCAAAGGGTTTTCCCTGACCCCAGGTCTCCCTGCCTCGCCCCAGCCCCCAGGCCTGCCCCCCACCCCACCCCGACCTCTGATTTATTAGACTTTATACCTGTGTCTCCTGCTACTTGCTATCAATCAGCTTTATGCAAATGAAAAAGGCGACCCCACCTCAACAGGCTTTGCAGCCATCTGCCAGGAAATTGCTACAATAAATATGCAAAAGGATGATGATTCAAATGTGAACGCTACCCTTTCAAACCGTGCGGGGCAAACCCGGGTGTCAATCCTTCAGTGTGAAATCGCCCGAGCGGTCCTGAAACCCTGCACAGAAATCACAGCCCCCATGAAGTCAGCCTTGCCTGTTCGCAGCAACTTTAAAACCTAAGCCTCTCAGCCATGATCAGCAACTGTGGAGAGACAGTCTCCAGGTAGCAGTGCCTGTGACAATGGCAGACCTCTTTCTAGAACTTAGCCAGAGCATGGGTGCTAGTGTAGGGCACACAAAAGCACCCGAGTTAGAGAGCAGGCAAGCCTGACCCTGGTGCCCGGGCAGATGGGGGAGAAGGCACCACAGCCCTCTGCCTCCTCTGCTTTATTCCTCTCTAATCACCCCACCCTGGCAGAGCCTCCACTTTCTGGTAATCATTCGCTATGACACAAATCACCCCCAAAACTTCACGGCAGAAATAGACGCAAGCCATTTGTTTTGCGCAGAAATCTGCAGTTCAGAGAGGCTCCTGGCGACACCTGGCCTCTCCTCCGCAGCAGCTGGGGCCTGCATGGAAGAGGTTGGACATCGTTCACAATAGCTCCTAGCTGCGGGGCAAGACCCCAGCTGAGACCGTGGGTGAGGACTTGGGTCCCAGGGGCCCGTGGGCTGGCTCACACAGTGGAGCCCATGTCAGACACCCCAGCTGACGCGTGGCAAAGTGGCTCCCACCAAACCCCACCCAAACTTCAAGTTTCTAAACAAAAGAAATGGCTGAGGATTGTGGCTCTGAGGGTCGAGATTGCTTTAGAGCAGCTCACGCGTAGGCTGTCACAGCTCCCTCACACGCCTCCCCTAATGCCGTGTCTGATAGGAAGATGAAAAACGGATCTCCCTGAAGCCCGTGCTTAGTTATGCCCTAGGAAGCAAGGGCACGCAGTCACAGCTCTGCAGCCAACAACAGTTTTCTCCACCTCACTCTCTTGGTCCACGCAAGAGGCCACAGTTCTACTGTCTGTGTGGTTCCCTTGGCGACCCTCTTCCAGCCCTTCATAAGCCCATAAATTACATCACACCTCTCTTCACTTAAAAAACATTGGGTGGGTGGTGCATCCTATGCGGACCAGTATCAGCAACCCCAGGTGAGCCCCACAGTTCTATCCCCTGTCTGTCTGTCCTTCCATTCTTGTTTTTTCTCACTGGGCTTTCTTTACTTCTGTTTTCTTTCCATGCTGAGGATGGAACCTAGTGCTTGCAAACACTCAGCGAGCACTTTCAGCCCAATCGTCTTTCTTTTGGTCTGTATATCTACACATGGGCCTGTTGAAATGAGCCAGTTCAGGCCAGATCAAGATTATATATAGGCAGGTTTATTGGAGTGGGGGAGAAAGAGAGAAAGGGTGCTCATGCAGAGAGAGAAGAAAGAGAGGAAGAACAAAAGAGAGGCCAAAATGTCTGGATTGTGTAGGAAGGAACCTCTGGTTGAAGGCAGGGTTTGCCAGGTAGGGACTGAGGGATGCTGGGAGAACCTGGAGGCCAGGTCTGCTTTGATGTGTAAGATATGCGCCTTAGTCCCTAAACCAAACAGTGACAACCAATATTTTTCACAGCTGAGAAGAAAATCCATGAGCTAATGGGAGACAAAGAGTAAGGGCCGAAAGAGGACACTCCCGGGCCTGTTGGGTCGCTTTCTTCGGTGTGTAAACTTCTCTAGAAATACAGCCAGAACCACTTGGTTCAGTCCTGTCCAGAGCCGCCTTCACCCAGCACTGACAATGCTGAGCTCTGGTTGACACCGTCCTCTTTCTAACCCTTACTACCGGAAGGAGACTTGTACGTGAAGAAGCTGCTCGCCCAGTTTCCGCTTTCTAACCCAGCAGCAGGGTAGGCTCAACCGCGCAGCGCAGCCGTGCAGGAGTTCCTATGTGAGGGGCGGGGTCTGGCCGAGGGAAGCAAGCCATTGGCCACTGGCCGTTGTAGTCTTCCCTCAAGCTGGAACTAAGAACTAAGAGCGATAGATGGTTGACAGTGGAGTTGGAGGCAGAGCACAACAAAGATCTGCAGGAAGAATCAGGCTGGAGACCTCGGGCCACCAGAGAGCGAACAATCCGGGGACACCCTCTGCCCACATCACATCGGGTATCACATCGGGAGGTCAGCCATGCTGCCTGAACACTCTTCCTTTGGAATCCGCTGAATCATCTCCCGTGAGCTAATTCAAGGGGGCTCCACTCACAACAGCTGGCCCCACTTTCTCTGTGCCTCCATCCTACCCTGGTTCCTGGCTCCAGAAAATCGTGCACACCTCTGTCCTCTTCTTTCAAGACTTCTCCGTCCTTCAGGACCTAACCTCAAGCAATGGCTACCTTCTAATATCAAGTGCACCTGGCTGCAGGTCGCCTGACGGAGCCACCATATTACCCCTGGCTACGGATGTTAGTCTGCGTCCTAGAGTTTTACTCCTGGCCTTCATGTTCACCAGGTAGCACATTTTAGACTCTTAGAACTACACTGACCTCAATCCAAGGACTGGAATCTTCGAATGCTGTCTCATTTCCTTCAATACAGAGTTTCATGCCAATATCAGGCCTTTCCCCTCCCCCCTTTTTCATCTAAAATGGAAATGTATTTTGAGAATGCTTCACATTAGAGGGATGAAAAATCAAAGGGCACATTTTTGGCCAGAAGTTCTGAGTCTCAGAGATGCAAATAAATTGTGGATTTTTTGTTGTTTGTTTGTTTCCTGAATTGATTGGAACCATGATACTGGATTTGGTGCTTAGCATAAGACCTTCTGAAGCTGTTCACCTGGCGAAAAGGCCATCACCCCTTAATGTTAGGATTGCTGTGGTCTCCAATCAAGCACCAGACTGGGCAAGAGTATCTGGCACAGCAGATTCTAGAGGCTCTCAGCCCCACCCTTAGCTGAACCAAGAAACACTCCTGACTTCATGCTTATCAGGAGAGGGTGTGTGTGTGTGTGTGTGTGTGTGTGTGTGTGTGTGTGCATTACTTGTGGATACATGTTTATTCAACTGCAAGATTTATGGCTTCAGGTCAAGAATGGTTAATAGGTCCCTCGGGCAGACAGTGCTGAGATGCTGGCTGCATTGTGCCAACATGTAAGAATTTCCCATGGCAATCTTGCCTGCAGATGTGGGTCTGGCACTTAGTCTGGGGCCCTGGGCCTGGGGCTCATCCAGACCCAAACAGCCCTTAGTGTGTGTAGTGGCTATTTACTGGTTGTCAACTTGACTATATTTAGAATGAAACACAATCCAGAATTGGAAGGCTCACCTTTGATCCTGATCTTGAGGCATGGTGGCTATGAATCTTAGGACACTAAGGCAAGGAGATCTCTGAGTTCAAGGTCATCTGGGACAGAGCAAGTCACAGATCCAGGCGTGGTGGGACACACCTTCAGTTGGAGACCTACATAAGGACATTGGAAGAAGGAAGGCTCCCTCTCTTTGCCTGCTTGCCTTGTGGGACTGAGCATCTGCTAGATCCTTGGACTTTCATTTACAGCTGCTGCTGACCATAGTCCAACAAATTCCCTTACTATGTGGAGATTACCCATAAGTTCTGTGACTCGAGAACCCTAATACAGTGTGTTTGCTTAGTGACTGCTCAATGCTCAAATGTCCCAGTGTCCACCCCCAACCCCCATTCCCACCTAACTCCCACACCTCTCTTTCCTTCTGTGAACTGTGCTTGGGTCATAGGTCATAGCTACATCAAGAACTTGTTCGGAGCCCTCCCAACGGCTACAAAAAAGTACATTTTCTTGCACTGACCCCTGACCCTTCCCAAGCTTTCCTGAAGAGAGGACAACCAAGCTAACATAAAACCTCGGATCCCAGGCCTGCCTTTGCATCACCTCCAAGAATCCTTGTGAAGACTAGTCTGGGTCTTCCTGAAACCTACCAAGTGAGGTTTTTTGGACAGGAAACCAGGAGCTTGCTTCTGAACACACATCTCAGTCTGTCTGTCTGATACAATAAAATACTATAGACTGAGAGGCTTATAAACCACAGAATGTTTGTCTCTCATGGGTCTAAAGGCTGGGAAATCCAAGATGGAGGCATCAACTGATTTGGCACCTTCGAGTCCCTGCCACTAAGATAGTCCATAGACAGCTATCTCTTTGATTCTTTGATTTTTATTTTATGTGTGTGGTTGAATTAGTATTTTCCTATTGCTGTAAGTAAGGGTCAGGACCAAGACAACCTAAAGAGTGAATGATTTATTCTGGTTTATGACTCTAGATGGATATGAGTTTGTCAAGAGTCAAGACAGCAGGTGGCAGACAGGACAGCAGGAAACAGAGAAAGCAAAATATCTTTTAATCCTCAAAGCCCTTCCCCTAATGTATGTCCTATAGGGCCACATCTCTAAGCCTCCTCAGACAGCACTACCACCTGGTGACCAAGCATTCAAATGAGTGAGTCTACAGGGGACATTTTGCCTGCATGTCTGTCTGTGTAGTATGCATGTGCCTTGTGTCTGAGTCACTGGTGGTTGTAAGCTACCATGGGGTGCTGGGAACTGAACCTGGGAGGGAAACCATGACTGCCGAACCATCTCTGCAGTCACATCACAGCCGCGTGCTGCATAAAGCCTCATCACCAGGGCGCTGCTTTCATGGTCCGGTCACCTCCCAGCATCCACAGCTGCTAATGCTGTCACACTGGGAGTTATATAGTTCAGCATACGGACCCGGGGGGGAGGGGACACAACCCTCAGTACATAGCAAGCAGTGCCCTTGTGCCCTCTCACCTTCTTGCCACAGAAAACTTGTGACAGCAGAATGCTCCAGGTCCAGACCTGGCCCCATTGGCTCAACGTGCAAGGCTCCTTCCTGTCCTGGGGAAGCGGCTCTCTCGTGGACAGTCATCCCTTGCTGAAGTGGGGAATACAATGCCCCTCCAGTGAGGGCCAAAGACTGTGTCGGCCATGGCCTTCAGCTTTTGGAGAAGCCAGGCCAGACAGGGTCAGTGTACTGGCTGGTTCTGTGTCAACTTGACAAGAGCTGGAATTATCACAGAGAAAGGAGCCTCAGCTGAGGAAATGCCTCCATGAGATCCAGCAGTAAGGCATTTTCTCAACTAGTGAGCAAGGGGGGAGGGCCCAGCCCATTGTGGGTGGAGCCATCCCTGGGCTGGTAGACCTGGTTCTATAAGAAGGCAAGATGAGCAAGCCAGGGGAAGCAAGCCAGTAAGCAACATCCCTCCATGGCCTCTGCATCAGCTCCTGCTTCCTGACCTTGACCTGCTTGAGTTCCAGTCCTGACTTCCTTTGGTGATGAACAGCATGTGTAAGTGTAAGCTGAGTAAACCCTTTCCTCCCCAACTTGCTTCTTGGTCCTAATGTTTGTGCAGGAATAGAAACCCTAAAACAGTCAGCATGCCCTTAACTCCTGAACAAGCAAGGCCCTGGGATAACTGATCAGGTGGCCTGTGAAAGGTTCCTCGGAGTTGCTGTGAAGACATCTGTTTTGTTGGCATCTCTGTGGCCCTTCTGGATTTGCACAAGAGATACTTCTGACATCAGAACTCCTCAATTTTTTACCTAACAATGCATCACCGAGAACTCGCCCTGTCAGCAAGTTTTCACCTTCTTCACACATGACACTGAGGTCCCCCTCCCCCCACCCCCATCCTTCAGTTTAGCTAACCTTGCTTCTGTGGATAGAAACTTTGGTTATTTCTGTAGGCTCAGTGTTGCAGCCAATTTACATCTTTATGTGTTTTAATGAATGGCAGCAGGATTTCTTGAGATCTAGAGCTGGGATTGAGTCTATATTAATTTGATAAACATATTTTTGAGAAAGACTGTGTAGTTCAGGTGGACACGAATTTCCAAGCTTGTCTCAGCTTCCTACGTGCTGGGTGGGATTAGAGGCCACCACACCTCTGTACTTTAATGCATTCCCAAATTTCCCATCTCTCACAGAATTGTCTGATCAAGCTTCTTGGTCAGTGTTTGTGACCTGGAATCTTTATTTTAGCTGGGTGTTTGGGGTGCACTTGAATGTATGAATGTGCAGAGACCGATGCTGGCGGTCTTCCTCAATTTCTCTACACTTTATTTTTGACAGAATTTCTCACTGAACCTGGAACTTGGTGACCAGCAAGCCTTAAGGACCTTCCAGTTGCCACTTCCCACAGGGCTGAGATTCCCCAAGGCACCCACTACAATGCCTGAACTTTTTTTTAAATGTGTGCCTAAGAATCAAGCACATGTCTTCATGTTGTACAGCAAGCACTGATTGAGCCAAGTCCTTCCCTGCTCTTCCTATTCCTACTCTTCCTAATGTTTAATGAGCATTAGATGCAAGTGTCAGGAACCAAACTTGGAAAGTATAGATCAGCAGTTGCATTGATTAGTTCCCTCTCCCTCAAGGGTCTGCAGGTGAGACCCTCTCCATCTCTGGTCTGCAGATGAGACCCTCTCCATTTTGGGTCTGCAGATGAGCCACCACCTCTGCCCTCCACTCATTTCCAGGCTCAGATTTCTACCTTGCTACAAGTTTCAGGTCAAATCCAGGCATGACTAGGGCCTCCAGTCTCAGAGCCCAGGAAGAAGACAGCAGCTTCTTAAGGAAGTCCTAAGTGTAAAGCTGTTACCAAGGCAACCATATCAAGCGGAGCCTCTCAGACTCTTCTAGGATTCTGACTGCATTATAACCTCTACCATTGTATTGATCAGCCACATGGCTAAGCACATATCAATGAGGCTCACAAGTGTACTCCACTCCTGGTATGTGGGCTCTACAGAGTCATGTCTAAGAGAGATGGGGAGTCAGAACCAAGTCTCTGAGTACCATCTACAGTCATAGGTACAGGTGGGGCTTTGGACTTGCCACCACACAAACACAAACACAAGCGTTCCGACTCTCCATTGGCACATTGACCTGAATGTCGCCAATGTGCTTTTTATTCACTTTTAATATCTATCTGGATTATGTATCAGTTACTCTTCTAATTGCTCTGACAAGATAACGGACCAAACACGACTTAATGGAGGAAGGGTTTAGCTCGTGATTTGAGGAGGGATGTGCCCATCGTGAAGGAGAAACCACGGAACAGCTGGTTATCTACTTCAGGGGAGCCCAGAGCCCCAGTGACTGTGCTCACCTGGATCGCTCCCTTTTATCCAGCCCAGAAGTTTGGCCCACAGTGGAGTGCTTCCCGCCGTCAGAGAGGATCTTTCCTCCTCAGCCAACTGTCTGGAATCTCCATACGTGGACTCAGATATATGTTCCCATGTTGATTCTGAACCCAGTCCCATGGACAATGACAATGAACCACCACAGCTTAGAAGAAACTGTAGCCAAGAGCCAGAGCGTTGTGACAAGGATGTATTAGTGGAATATCTAACCAGCTGGATCTGGATCAGCCCATCTAACTTTGAAACACTCATGTCCCCAAGAGTCAAGCCACCGTCCCCGGAAGCCTTTTTCAGCAGTGCCTCCCACCTTCCTCCTCTGCTCATTGGGGCTAAGCTTCATTTCTTACCCAAGTCTTTTTTATTCCCCCAAAAGCCAGAAAAGGAAGCTAATTGCTGTAATTTCTTTAAAGATTCCATTTTAAAAAGTACAATCCAAAATAGATTTGTAGGATTTTTCCAAAAAAACGTACCTATTTCCATGTTCTTCCAGAAGCTTTCATTAAACTCCAAAGGAGCATTTTTAGTTGACTAGGAGCAAAGAGTCCAGCATAATTGAGACTCAGCTTGGGAAATGCTTGTGTTGAGAATTATTGGCAATACTGAATGAATACTTCACAATTTTATGTCTCCGTAATTGTCACTTCCCGAGAAATTTGGAGACTCTCGCTTTCAGATTTGGGGAAAGGGACCCTCAGAAATTCAAAATACTTTTATATTTTGATGGGGGTATATCTTGGGGTTAGGGTGCTTGTCTCATAAGCAGGCAGTTTTGGCCCCTAGCATTATGCAAAAGTAATAATATAAATCATAATTATAAGGTTTTCATAAAAGCCAACTTTTCAAGTGCTGAAAACATGGCCCAGTTTTAGAAAGATTTTTTTAAATCAACATTTTTACAGATTTATTTTTTAATTATGTGAATATACGTGCTTATGTGTCCATGCGTGTAGATGCCTGCAGAGCCCAGGAGAAGGTGCTGGGTGGCCTAGAGATGAACTTACAGGAACTTGTAGAGCATGTGGGTACTGGGAACCAAACTCGGGTCTGTAAAAGTTCCTAGCACCCCCTCCAGGCTATCTCTCCAGCCCTTGGAAGCTTTTATACTGACCAACCCCCAGTTATTTGTGATTTAAGAAGCTAAATATCAACTTGGATGCCCTCATTTGGGGACTGCAGATTAACGTGTACAGTAGCGCTGCCTAAAACCATAAATGTGAAATGCTGTGAAGCAAAAGTTTAGTTTGTGGCCAGATGCTTCTTCTCCCTGTCTCAAAACGGTCAGGACAGGCAAAGTGTAGCAAACCCTTAATGTAACATTTCCTCTCTACAAATATGTCGCTGGTGTCTCAGTGTATCCCAATATTTTGCCATATGGACCCCAGACAGACTGAGGCTTAGCCTAAAGGCTTCATTTTAAATTAATGACCTCTTCCCGAAAGCTCCCTATAGTCCTATGTTAAAATGAAGTCATATTTTGAGTACAGGAAGTTAGGGTTCCAGATATCAGTTTAGGTGAACACAGTTTCATCCACAAAAATAAATCATGGCCAGTCATGGTGGTACACACCTTACACTCAACTGCTCAGAAGAATGATAAGGAAGGGTGCTTTGAGCCCAGGAGTTAGAGACCAGCGGGGAACACAGGGAGACCCTGTATCAGAGAAACAAAAGTAGGTAATGGTCGGGGCTGGAGGGATGACTCAGCAGTTAAGAGCACTGACTCTTCCAGAGGACCCGGGTTCAATTCCCTGCACCCACCTGGTGGCTCACACCTGTCTGTAACTCCAGGTCCAGAGGATCTGACTTCACACAGACATACAGGCAGGTAAAACACAAGTGCACATAAAATACAATAAAACAAATAGTGAATATTTTTAGATTATGGTCAAAATTAGAAATTATCAAAAGCATATTGAAAGATAATCTCTGTGCTCATACCTCTAAATTACAGACTGGAGAATTTTTGAGTATTCCATGGCCTATGCTGCCATTGGCCTTACCCAGTTCAGAACACCCTAGGAAGACACGCCCCCACTCTTTGCCATCCGTGTCCTCCCCACGCCCTGGGCATCTTCTAAGTTACTTTCTATCTCTACGTTTATCTCCTCTGGACAGTTCATGTAACAGGAGTTAGTGCTGCGGCCACCTGTGACTCTTCGTACGCTCTCGGGCTCATTGGCAGCACAATCTCTGCTCATTCTTGATTGTTTTTGT
Organism: Micromys minutus; assembly: GCF_963924665.1. Classification (NCBI taxonomy): domain Eukaryota; kingdom Metazoa; phylum Chordata; class Mammalia; order Rodentia; family Muridae; genus Micromys; species Micromys minutus. The sequence continues at coordinate 41,155,402 of NC_137960.1, read as the reverse complement.
TGCAGACTAATATTCTGTTGTATCGTTTTATTATCTATTCACCAGTTGATGGACTCTGTTGTGAATAGGGCTGCTCTGAGCATTTGTGTGGAGGTAGATTTAATTCTCTCAGTGTATAGAGTAGAAATACTGGGCCACACGATAGCCAGGCATGGATTAAAAGATGTAGGCCTGCCCTAGGAAGAAAGTTAAGTGCTGGACAGACAGTTCAGAGCACATGTTGGTCTTCAAAGAACCTGGAACTGGAACCTCAGTTTGGTTCCTAGTACCCGTGATGAGTGGTCCGAAACTCTGGTAACTACAACACGTTCTTCTGGCCATTTCAGAATGGCCACACACACACACACACACACACACACACAAACACACACACACACATACAAACACACACACACATACACACACACATACAAACACACACACACATATACACACACATACACACATACAAACACACACACACACACACACACATACACACACAGACACAGAGAGAGAGAGAGAGAGGGGCATACAAACATACACACAGGCATGCAAACCATTTATCTGTATGCTTAAGAATGGACTACAATACAGCATTGAGTAAGCTGTGTTCAGTGTTTAAAAAGGAATTGAGAGAGAGAGTACTCATTTAGAAGACTTTACAGAGGCTCAAATATAAGTTTAAGTTAGGCGTGGTGGCGCATACCTTTGATCCCAGTGAATTGGAGGCATAGGCAAGTGGATCTCCATGCTTTCAAAGCTGGCTGCATAAAAAGAAACCCTGCCTCAAAATAAATAAATAAATAAATAAATAAATAAATAAATAAATAAATGGAAGGAAGAAAAAAACAACAAAAATCGTATGTAACATTTTCCCTCAATTTCCTGTCTGCAAACATCTCGTATCAGAAGGTTCTGCTGAGTCGAACACAGAGCATGTGTGACATAGTAAACTGAGTGTCATATCTGTCAGTTTACCAAAGCCGGAGCCACCTGTGTCCCTGCAACAAAGCTGGGATGAGAAGCGGTGTCTCCCGACTCTCCACCCAGCATCTTCCCACCACCCCACACTGCTGCTTTTCAGTGGCAGACCCTGTGTTAGCCAGTAGAGTCTGGGTCCAGGGAACAGCATGGGATGGGAAAGGAATGTCCCACTAAGTCACCTGTCACCTTTATAGCAAGGTCTAGTTCCAAACAGTAGCATATGGTAAGGCCTGTCAGGCCGACATCGCAGTGGGACCTGTCCCCCATATCACAGCTCACAGAAGTCAAGCACAGACCAATGGGAACCCGCCACTTTCCTGTCCCCAAATGCTGGCTCCCCTCAAGAGGCCCAGCTTTTGTGCAAACCTTCCTGGGTCATAAATCGCTGTCTGATGTACTCTGCACCTCTCCCCTCCCCCACACAGGACTGAAGAGCAACAGCCTTGGGTTCCAGGTGAGAGTTCACTTTCTCTGTGCCTCACTGGGTCCAGACCTGCAAGTCTGTCTCTTTTTCACAGGCTTCTAGCCTCCCCACCCCCAGTGCTAGCTCTGGGGCCCCCTTTACTAACAAAGACAGATCATTTTACATCCCAACACCATGGCCTCACCTTCAAACTCCCAAGTCCAGCGTCCCCTTTCCTGGACAGGGTGCCTCATAATGCTTTGGATGGGTTTGCAGGTACTACCAGCAAGTCTAGGGGTTGGGCCATTATGAGAAGCCCCAGACTGCAGACTCCATGGTCCCTTGCTAACACAATGACAGAGCTGAGACTACAGGTCACGAGGCAATCCTGCAGGAAGGGGTTGTATTACTGTCAGTGTTCAAGCCCCCAAGGACGTCAGCTTTAATGTGTTCTTTTAGAAGTCCTTTGCCGGAGCAAAGTCCTTGGTCCCAAGAAAAATCATAGCATAGAACTCTACAGAAAGAGAGAGAATAAAAGAATATTCTTCCTTTTCCCAACCCCTCCTGCTGGGTTCACCACAACCTCTAGAAAGACGTCTGCCTGGGTCTAGAGGGAACTGAGTGGTCTATCAACTGACCAGCACGATGCGAAACACAGTCTTGGGGTTCAGTTCCAGACACCGGGTACCAAGTGTCCCCGTCCCCTCCCCAACCCCCTCCCCCAGCTCTCAGACACTCATTTCGTTCCCTGCTATGGAGGCCTCCACGCCCCATCACTCGGGTGAGGGGTGTAAAAGTCCAGCCTGGCTGCCCCTCACCACAGGAAAGTCTGTTCCTATCGTTCCCAAATTTATGTGTATCCTCCACAAACTAAGCTCCACCGTGCTGTCAGCCCGCAGGATACAGAGCTTAGGAGATCTCTGCCGACCCCACCCCCACCACACCACACAAGAGAGACTGAGAATCTCTCCAGAGGCTGACCTCACAAAGTTGAGGATCACAGGCTCTGAAGCTGAGAGGTCTTACTAGAGGGGGTCCCCTGGTCTGTGCAAAGCCTGACAGCCTAAAAATTAAAATGAAAAAACCTTGACATCCAAGGATACTATGGAGGTCCCCCTGTTTCTGCAGATTGGAAGGAAGCTCATGTGTGTTTCCTCCTTCAAGGAGAGAGAAGGGCGCCTGCTGATCCTGAGGCTCCTCCCCATGGGGCAGCTGAGCCTGATCAGGACTTCTCAAAGCAACAGGGCTCTCTTGTGCATGCTATTGTGGCCTCTCACTTCCAGCCTTTTTGTGACAGTGATCAACTCCCAAAGAGGAGGGGAGAGCCAAGCGGCTTGCATGTCGCAGCAGTCCTGGTGGTCTCGGCATCAGCTCCTGCCTTCAGGTTCTTGTCTAGACTGAGTTCCTGCACTGGCTTCCCTCCGTGGACCATGATTGAGGATGTGTAAGCCCTTTCCTCCCTGAGTCGCTCTTGGTCACAAGGTTTCATCACAGCAGTAGCAATTGTGACTAACACAGTAGAGCTTGCTGCAGAAGTGTGTGATCCTGGGAACCCATGGAAAGGGGGAAGGAGAGAGCCAGTTTCACATCGTAGTTCTCTGACGGCCACTTGCACACTAGCACCCATGAGCTGCTCCCCTGCCCCCCCCCCAACAGGCAATAATAACAAAGAAACAAAATATAAAAGTCCCAATAAAAACAACTCCAAAGACTTGTTTAGTTTTAGGTTTAGTCTGTGATGAGCTGGCTCCATTGTGTCTGACTGTGGTGAGGCAGGGCTTCATGGTGGCCAGGAAGCAGGGAACACAAGAGAGGAAGACCCAGTGCAAAGTGCACACACTTCAAAGGCACATGCTCCAGTGACCCACTTCCTCTGAGCAGGCTCTGCCTACCAACAGATCATTCAGCTATGTTCACTCACACGTAGTTGGGTTAACCCACCGGTGAGCTTAGCTAGCAACTTCATGATCCTGTCACCTCTCCACGGTGTCACCAACAGGGGGACACTTCATATCCAAAATACAACAGTAAAGTGGCCAAGGGGCCATGCTTTGTCCTCACTGGGCCCTGTGAAACCCCACTCTGAGACACAACAAAAGAGACCATATGACGTAACTTCCTCAAGCACCAGGAATTATGGGTCCTGTTTCTCTGTTAAATCTGAACTGACTTCATTCTCCAATTCTTCATTTTCCTAGTACAGCAATAGCTCCAGGACACCAACTCGGCTTTCTTAGTTCTTCCTACAATGTAGCCACATGGCATATGGGATGAGCAGCCCTCCAGAGTGTCTCTACTGTGCGCTATGACTCAGACTTCCAACATGCAAAGCCACTGTCCCCTGATGCTCCTTCGGAGTCCCTGCCTTCCTCTGCATGTCAGCAACTGTCTGGGAGAAGCCTTGGGGGCTATGTTCCAGTGCCCGCAACTTGTTAAGTACTCCGAGCAAAGTAGCTGGAAAACGCTCTCTCTTCGCGAGTTTAAAAGCAGAAATAAAATTGGTGGGATCTGGTTGGCCCCAATAGCAACCAGGCCTAGAGATGAACTGGAGCTGAGAGTTTAAGATTTGTTCTGCCTCAACGCACACTTAATAATCTGACCCTATCCCAATTTACTTTTCCGCTTACTTGGCTGATGCATTGGCCAAGGAGGTTCCAGGCAGTTGGTGAACTGCTTGGTTTATCAGCATGAAGACCTGTGGTCAATCTCCAGAAATCAAGTGAAAATGCCAGTTTTCCCTCTAAATCCCTGAACTGAAGGCAGAGACAGGAGGATCCCTGGGGTGAGCCGGCCAGCCAGTCTGAGAGACACTGTCTAACTGAGGTGGGTGGTGTGTCTGTGGAGGATACCTGAGGTAGTCTTTCAGCCTCCATAGGCAGGCATGAACACACACTCACACATACTCACATACACTCACACACCTCCACACTCACACCCCCATACTCACTCACACACTCATACACACCCACACACACACTCACACACACTCACACATACCCATACACACTCACATACTCACACATACCCCCACACACACACACACACACACACACACACTCACATACACATAGTCACACACACACACACACACACACTTCTGGCTAAGCCCTCCTTTAGCCTAGTGTAGAACTTTACTACTATAAATTCATGCTATTGAGCACATTCATTTTTGTCTTTAATGTTTGAGTGTGTAGTTTTGTATGTGCATGTATGCAAAGGCCAGAGGAAGATTCCGGGCGTCTTGCCTCGGTCTGCCTTGCTCTTGCTGGATTTGAAGCTTGCGGTTTTGGCTAGGCTATCTCACCATAGAGTTCCAGAAGCCTGGCTGTCACTGCCCCATAATGCTGGAGTTATAGGCACATTGATCATAGCTGGTGGGGTTTTTTGTTTGTTTGTTTGTTTGTTTTTAACATGGGCGATGGGATTTGAACTCACACTTGCACAGCGAGTTTTCATCATTACCCAGGGCCCCTGTCTTTTGAAACATTTGCTAATTGTCAATGCACTGCCTCTCAGCTCCAAACTCATCCTTCACGGAATACTCTTCAGAACTGGAGCTGTCCTTTGAGTGTTTCTCCTTTGCAGTGAGTTACGCCTTTCAGTAGAAGGCACTGGAGAGACAGTGTGGTACCCTAATGCCTGCCACATCCACAACTCTCCAGTTCCCAGAGCACCAGCTGCTTTAAGCTCCAGGTCCTAGGATGCAGTGGCCGGTGGTGCTTGAGACCAGCAGTTCCCTTACGTCAGGCTGTACGGCAGAGCAGATGCCTGAGGGGACCTAGCTCACCAGAGGTGTTCTGTCACCCCAGAGGACAGAGTTCTGGTCTGTGTGTCCATTGCAGCGGCCCAGAGTTGTTCTGCTCCCCTGTGCCAAAGCCACGCCCTTTCCAACAAGTCTGAGCTCGGCCTTCACACATCCACCTCCTTCCATATGTCCTTCTTAGACCCTTCAGACTTCAGTTCTTATTAGCCAGCTCTTTGTTGACTTAATCCCTTATTGTGGTGAATAATCCTTCGTATTATATGTTGCCTGTTCAAATTGCAGTGTAGTTTGTCCTTGATTGAATCCAGACAGACATAGAATTCACATGTCCTTGGGGTAGAATTCACGGGAGATCAATGACGCTCTAGTATAAAGTAGTTTGTTTTGTTTTCCTGGCGCTGGAGAACAGTCAATACCTTGCAGGTGAGCCGGGAAACTGTAGAGAACAAAAACCCGGCAAGAGGGAGGGGATTCTACTAAAGAGCTTTGCCAAAGTTTCCATTTGGCTATGGGCAGACTAGAACGGTTGGGTGTTAATCTTTATTTCACAGGAAATGTCTTTGGTTCCCCAGGGTCAGGATAAGGGCACCAGCAAGAGAATGAAGAAATAGTTGAGGACAGCAGCCTTTGTTGCTTTATTTCTTCACGCACCAAAGATGCAGCCACAGAAGACACAGAATTCCAAGCAAGGCTGGCTTAGAGCCCTGCAGACAAGGCTCCATCCACTTCTGGCTGCAGAGGTAGCTCAGGTCCATGAGCCTGCAGACAAGGAAATGTCCCCATTAAGGGAAGAGCAGTGCTCCGTTTCCCTAAGTCTTTCGAACACAGAAAATCCATTTCTCTCTTTGGAAGGCCTACGGGCTCCTGACACGGCTGGAGTAGGAACAGGATGACAGGTGTTCCTTCCAACTTAAAATCATTTTAGCAATGCACCTGCGTGATTAAGGCCAGTTCCTACAGAAGGACTCACGTGGTGTGGTGGTTTGACTAGGAATGGCCCCCATACACTCGTGTGTTTAAAGGCTTGGCTCATGGGAAGTGGCACTATTAGGAGGTGTGGTCTAGTTGGAGTAGGTGTGGCCTTGTTGGAGGAGGTGTGTCACTGGGGGCAGGCTTTGAGGTCTCCTGTGCTCAAGCTACACCCAGTGTGGTCTACAGTCTCCTGCTGCTGCCTGCGGATCAAGAGGTAGAATTCTCAGTTCTTTCTCCAGCACCATACCTGCTCGCACACTGCCATGTTCCACCATGGAAGTAATGGACTAAACCTCTCAAGTGTAAGGCAGCAATGAAATGTTTTCCTTTCTAAGAGTTGCTGTGGCCATGGGGGTCTCTTCACAGCAACAGAAACCCTAAGGCACACAGCGTGTTGTAATCTCTTCATACTACTAATTCCTGAAGCCCCGGGCCTCCTCACATGAGGTTACACAAACAATGTCCTCACTGGACAGGTCCTTGAAAGCACAAGGCTGTCACAAAAGTCTGTCCACCCTCCTGAGTGGGTGTCATCCCCTCACTGTGCCGTGCCTGCCACTTGCCAGGGCCTCCTGTGGCCTGTCCCCACCCCCGCCCTTCCTTATACAAGACGGAGAGCCTATGAGCACATACAAGGAAGAAAACTGACTAAATTGATCTCTGCCCGTCCCACTGGAGTTCACCCACCTACACTTCGCTCCTTCCCTTTTCCATCTCTCCCTGGCGCTGTGATGCCACTCGAGGCCCAACAGGCCCGAGTGAGCTGCAGCCGTTGTAATTAGTCACCAGCTCCACACCTGAGCTCAGGCTCAGAGACGCCATTTGTCTATCATCTTTGCTACTGAGGACTGTTTGAAAGAGAGCAGAGCGGGAAGCGCTTGCAGAATCCATCATTATGTAGGCTGGTGTGGGCTATCTTCCTGAAACGCGCTGGGGTGGGGCTCAAAGCTCCTTAGCACACAATGCCTTTCAGCAATCAGAGTCAGAATCCAAACGCATAATAAAGAGAGGCAAGTGGAAAATGCTTGTAAGCGGCATATTTAAGTCCCTTCTTTCCTGCCAATCCTACATCCGTTCCCAGAGATGCGAAAGCCGCCCACTCTGCCAGCCCCCTTGCCAGCTGCCAGATGTTACTTCCCTGGAAAAAGGGTCAGAAGGCTGCTGGGAGCTAATAGCCAGCCAGAAGCTGCGTGTGAGAAGCGTCCCTCGTGGTTTTGAGCTGTTGGCTGATTGTCAGCCAGGACCTACAAGTTCTGGTTTGATAAAAGCCAGCTACAGATTTCAAGCCCTCCCTCTCTCTCTCTCCCTCTCCCTCTGTCTCTCTGTCTCTCTGTCTCTCTCTCTCTCTCTGTCTCTCTCTCTCTCTCTCTCTCTCTCTCTCCTTTTTCCAGTCTGAAAATTGTCATGCACTCCACACGGCACTTCATGAGCACACGGGGCTTTGTTCTGCCTTGTTAGGACCACACTTACAGATTTCTCTAGACACTCACTGGGGAGTGGGGTTATGCCAAGTGCCCTGTATAGTACCCCTGAGGAGAATACAGGCCACAGAGCATTTCCTGCTCATTCTGACACAGCTCAGATTCTGGGGGTTTCTGTGATCATCAGGGTATGGGAGTAGCCTATGCTGGCAGGTTCGTCAGGATTTATTGACTGGGCCCCCTGAAATGAATTGAGTCACCAGCCACATAAACGAGGCACAAAACACAAACCTTCTCCTGCTCCCAACTGTTTCTGTAGGCCAGCAAGTGAGGATTCCCTGCTCGGAGTTCAGTGGATTTCAGGGGGTCAGGCTAGGGGAGGCGAAGCGACATCAGGAACGGTACACAATGGTTCATGTGCTGCTGTGTGTAATGCATCAACAGTGAAAAATAAACACCCAGCAGAGGCTGGCTTTGAGTTAAGGCAAGCACACAATAAATTTCAGCTGCCGCAATTAATCGCTTGCTGCTTGTTGTGAATAATAATCCCAGGGAGAGCACTGGCTCCCACTCCATCAAAAGGCAGGTAAAAGCAGAAAGCAGCAAAGCATTTGGGGTCTTTGGAGGGGGGCGGGGCTTACCTGTGAGCAAGTGTTCATGCAGCATCCCAAGGAGAGGCAGACAGAAAAACAGCTCCTTCTGCTGCCCAGCAGGCAGGGCTGTGCCAAACTGTGCCTTTGTGCTGCCCCCATCAGCCCTCTCTCTTCACCTGCCCCTATCTAGGGGTTCCCCAGGGATGGGTGTGGGGAGGTGCCTTGCCTGTAGGGGTAGAGGACAAAAGAACTCACATTCCTCATGAGGTGTTGTTAGTTGTGGTAAAAGCTCTAGTAACTCATTCCTTATGGGGTTCTCCGTCTATCTCCAAGTGTGCAGTTCTGTGGCATTGCACACATCTGTATTGTTATTCAGTACTAAAGGACCAACAGTCTATTGTAGACGTCCCGAATCTGTTTAAATTTTAATGTTAATTCCACTTCCCCAAGAAGAGGTGCCTAGTCTGTGACTCCAACTGAACCTTCCCATTTTAATTAGTAAAATAAAGGAAAGCCAGTGACTGGGCGGGGGGGGGGGGGGGGGGGGGGGGGGGGGGTGGAGAGAAGAGAGGTCTGAGAGGTCAGAGGTCAGAGAGGCAGAGGAGGTGAGAGAACAGAGGGGGAAGGTCGTCACAACATGGAGCTTCCCAAGGACCAGCTAGACCCAGGTGGGGTTTATTGGTGTCAAATAGCTACGAACATTAAGGATTTTACAGGTCTAATATCTCATGTAGAAGGGCAGTTTGTATCTTTGTCTATTTGATGTAATCTTGTTGTGTAGAGGGTTTGTGGGTTGAGAGTTGAATATATAAACCTGTATGAAAAGCTACCGGGCTGTAGAATTGTGTTTGTGGGATTTTGGAGTAGAGAAACACCCTGGGACAGAGGCAGAGGATAGATGGTAGAAAACTGTCAGGGAAGGCCGTGGTGGTGGCTCAGATCGGGTGCCATAGGGGCGTGTGACTCCAAACTAAAATTGGGCCTGAGGAGTGAGACCTCAGGGCCGGTTAAAAGTTAAACTGCTTTTTATTATGTAATATTTACTGCAACAGTCTGTTAGCGGAAAGCCCAGTCCTCTTCTCTCCTCAGATCAGCTTTGGGACAATCTACATCATCCTGTGACAAAGGATTAGGTAGGTGCTAACTTAGTAGGTCCTCTTCTTCCTGTTCTCATCCTACATGGGCGCTCAAGGCAGGCGCCTCACAGGGCACGACCTTTATCACAAGGTCTCAGTCTTTACTAAGACAACAAGAAAGGCCAGCGAACATGAAAAATAAGTTACTGCATGTGTGTAGCTGGGTTCTGGGGGTGTAGCCTGATGGTTTGGGCAGACAGAGGGAAACGGAATGTTAGGAAAATAAGGCAGTTCTTATTGTCAGCTTGACATCGGGGAGAAGAAACTTCAGTTAAGGAATCGCCTTTGTTAGATTCCCCTAAGGACACATCTCTGGGGGTATTTCTGGACTACTAGCTGGTTGAACAAGGAGACCACAGCTCACTGTGGTCCTGGGTCAAATAAGAAAGCAGGATGAGCAGAAGGAGAAATGAGCCACTGAGTAGCATCCTCCATGGCCTCTGTTCCAGTTCCTGCCTCCAGGTTCCTGCCTGAGTTCTTACCCTGACTGCCCAGGATGCTCTGTGATGTGAATGTGTGAGGCAAAGAAACCTCCCTGCCACATCTTGCTTTCCGGCAACAGAAACCAAGTTAGAAGACCTGCTTGAAAGTAAGTTCCCTTCACTCCACCGTAGCCTAGCACAGGCTTAAGGATGGAGGTAATTTCAGTCCGAAATTCCTGATAACAGACAATTAGAGGGTCTTCAGACACCTGTGGTACCAACATTTTATGCAAACTGTGGTCAACAGAATGTCAGCCTGGGGAGCAGTGAGTATATGTTAGGGATCCAGAGCCCCAGGTGGGATGTAGCTCAGTGCTAGAGTGCTTACATGATAGGAACAAGGTCCTGAGTTCAGTCACATATGCAGTCACACACACTCACACACACTCACACCCTCATACTACACTCACACACACATACACTCACACATACACTCATACACACACTCACTCTCACACACATTCATACACACACACACACATTCATACACACACACACACACACACACATTCATACATACATACACACACACACACACATACACTACAAGAAGAAAACACTTTGTGGTGCTGGAGGCTGAATCCAAGATTACACGCAGGCTCCTCAGGACCATGTTCTCAGCCCATGTACATTAAATTTTGATGAGTTGTTTCAGAGCATCGGTGTGTAACTTTGCCTGTACGCTAGAGTCATATAGGGAGTCATATAGGGAATCTTGGTGCCTCGCAGGTAAGAGTTTCTCACACAAGCCTGATAACTGAGTCAAGTCCCCAGATGCACAGTGGAAGGAGAGAGCCAGCCTTCTGCCCCCACCCCACCCTCAGACCTTCACATGCTCGCCACGGTGTGAGGGTACCCACATCCGTCCACTCATCACACACACAACACACAATAATGATGATAAAACAATAACAGAAGAGCAAATTCCCATTCTGAACGGATTCATGTAGAGACAGACACGCACCAGGCAAACCTGGGTTGTTACGCACACAGGATTGTCGTTCAAGGGAAGGAATGCAAAACCTGTTTTCTGCCCAGAAGGCTGGAGTGGGTATGGCTTCGAGCCTGGTGACCTTTGGACAATCTGTGTGAGTGGAGACTCCCCCCTCCAGACCTTCCTCCAGACCAGTCTTGTACGCTTTTCTCAGCCGGTTAATAGAACCTACCTTTATGGACGGTGTCCTGTGTAGTTTACAAAGAGTTTCCATGTTGTCGGGTCCGACCCATGCTTAGTTTATTTTGTTCTTCAAGGTTTATGTATGCAGTGCTGTGAATACAGGACTGAATTAATCATTATAAGAATAGGTTTCACCATATTGTGCTGTATTTAAATACACCTAAAACAAACCAACCAGAGAGTCGGGCTTCTGAAATTTGAGCCAGCACCGGCTACCAAGTTGTGTTGCACCGAACTGCCCTTGTCATGTTGCTGCCTGTGAAGGTTGCAGAGACATCTAGCCCCCATATTCTGGTGTGGGAACTGCTGCTTGCATGGCCGCCCTTTTCTGGCCATGGGGTGAGCTATCCATAGACAGGTCTGTCCCTCCATGGACAAGTCTGTCCCTGTACACGAGCTCCTCAGAGGGAACGTGTCTAATTTTCTGTGTCTGCCAGTTCCCACAGCGTAAGCTTTTCTACCATGGTTTTTTCAGGCAACCAGCGAGATGTTTAAAGAGGTACATAGTCCAAACAGTGTGGTGACGTTCACCTGTAATCCCTGCATTTGGAAGGTCAGTGCTGTGGGATCAGGTCCTTCTATTCCGTCACCATGGAAGCAGAGGCAGGTGGATCTCTGTGAGTTTGGGACAGCCTACAAGAGGGTGTGACAAGCCATTTAGGACTTAACAGTGAGACCCTGTCTCAAAAACATGAGAAATTAAAGTGACCCAAGTGTTCACAAGTAAAGGTTCTCATGTGAGGGTGAAGCTGATGCTACAAAGTGAAGGAGGAAGAAGGCAAGACAGAGAGCCTTCATCTGAGCCTGTCCTGCCTCTGCAGATGCAGCACTGAGCCTGCATGGTACCCTAGTTTGAATTTCCAGCCCTTTCCTGGGTCCTGATGTGGATGGTAACTCTCTGTTAGCACCAAATACCTCATTCTTGGTAAGAGCATTGTCTTAGCCCACACTAGCCTTGGCTTGTGGTAATCGAAGGACTGAGGGACTAGAGACTATACCCTGGAATGGGGTGAAGGAAGAAAGAGAACATGAGGTCACCTTGCTAGGAAAACCCCCATCAGACAAGGAAATCAGAGCTTGGGCACAAAAGGATGTGGTTCCAGTACTCAGGGTGACCCAGTTGCCTTCCTTCTTGTTCCATCGTTCCTGGGCTGCTGCCGCCAAGAATGTGGTCTCTACAGTCCCCACCAGCAGTCCATTCATATTCTAGCCTGGGATGGAGGAAGGAAAGGAGGTCAGCGTTACTCCAGAGCCCACACATGTCTCAGAGCTCTTTGATCAGAACACGGGACCGCGCCTAGCCACAGGGAAGGCCAAGGAAGGCTGTCTTCCCTCTGGGTAGCAGTTTCCTTGACTGACTATTGATTACTGTAATGGGAGTAAAGGGTGGGTACTGGGCTTCATCTGGTAGCCTCTTGGTGAAGAGCCTGTCATCTTACATCCCAGGAGGACCCAGGTGAGCATAGAGGGTTGGTTGGCACATCTTCAAGAAACATGAGGCCTGTGAAAACTGTTCCTATGAGGTCAGGAGAGCCTGGTGTAGATCTTAGGGCCTGTTCTCACTAAACAAGAGTGCTACAGAGGCTTCTCTTGTGTCCTGGAAGGACCAAACTACTAGAACAAAAAGAGCTTGAGTTACTCTCTCTCTCTCTTTCTCTCTCTCTCTCTCTCTCTCTCTCTCTCTCTCTCTCTCTGTGTGTGTGTGTGTGTGTGTGTGTGTGTGTGTCTTGTGTACTCTGCCAAAAGTAGCCAGAGCTGGGGAAGAAAAATCTCTTCAAATGATGGAATACATAATTTTTCTTCTAGGAAGGTTCTTCAGATACCAAGCTTACAGACGAGGATGGCGCTGTCCAAGCTCAGGTTTGCCTGTTCTGATCTCTGCGATCAGTTTGTCCCCAGAGGCACCACCAGGGAAGGCAGGGCAGAGCCCAGGAGAGGCCAAAGGCCCTTGGGAGGCTCAGCTCCTGTTTTAGGGAAACTGGGGTTTCCTTTTGTGGCTTCTTGGTCTCATTAACAAAATAATTTCAGATAGACTCAGAGGGAAACTTTCGAACTATTTTATTGGAGCTTGAGAGTAAACCGCAAGGTCAGCAAGCTACGAACCTTAACCGCTGCCTCGGAGAAGGAGATGGAGAGGAAGAGAAAATGACATGCCTGTGGAGGTTGGGTTCAAGAGAGTAGGCAGGTTTAGCAAGGAAGGGTGCCAAGCGACCGGGGCTTGGAGGGGGTTAAAGAAAAAGCATGCACAGAGGTTCGAAGCAAGCAGGATGGGGTTTGGGCTAGGTTTTAACTAGGGAAAGCAGACTGCCTTAGCAAGAAAGATCTGCAAACAGCTGGATTGAGGGGAGGGACTTCTGGGGGAGGTATAATGTTATAGCACTAAGAGAATAATTATTTCCCCCCTCTCTGTAGCATCTTCAGGTGAATCACTTTTCCTGAGGGGTCGTCTCCTGGTAAGGTGATTGACAGGTGCAACTGGAGTCACTCTGAAATGAGAAGACAACAGCAATGTATTGCAGTTTAGATGGTCAGCATTCTACCCAAGGCCAGAGGTAGAACTCAGATTCAGTTCTTCGGACTAGAATGAGGTAACTACCCTTAATGGGCTTCAACAGAGCTACCTAACGCTTCCCCAATTGGCTTCTCCTCATTTGTAGCCTCATGCGCATAGAAGTCTCTGATTGGTATGAACTTCTCTGACATTCAAGAAACCCTTAGTCAATTATTAGCATAAAAATTCATCTCATTGCTATGCATGAATATTTTACTATTATCTACTGTTTTGAGTTGAGTTGCTTCTCTAACAGTATCAGCTCAGATCTGATTCTGGTATATTAGTTGAATTGTACATTTGTTTAATATTTATCAGGGTGATAGTAGCTAGTCCTTATTAAGTGAAACACCAGACAAAGCACATAGGGCAATTTATTTATTCTCAAAATAGCCTCAAGGGACTCTGGGTACACATGTACAATCTGTGCTGGTAAGGAAGGTGTGAGAGATTTGGTGGGGCTTCAGGCTACCTTGCCTCTAGTCTGTACGCCGTGAGGGGAAAAAGCCCTATACCCCACAAAGGTGACTGCCAGACTGGTGCATTTATAGCCTTGGTGACCCAAGACACAAACACCTCATTTCCTACTCATTACACAGAGTAAGAAGCAGAGGTGTAAAAATGTTTAACTTCCCAAGGTCATGTGCAGCAGATAGAAGGTGGTGTGTGGTCTTAAACCAGTAGGCCAACGTCAGATACAAGCTGTTACCCTGGACACTGTGCATAAGAGCTTTCCTACTCCTTAGGATAGCTGTCGTGAGTCAGAGGCACCTGAAAGTCATGGGTATACATACAAATGATCGCCTTCCACATTATATGGCATTCTGCGCCAACCCTGCATAAAAAAAAAAAAACAAAACAAAACAACATTGCTCAGGCTCTGTGGACAGAGATGTATGGCTGCCAAGCCCAGCTGCTTGGAATTTTACAATGCAACAAGCAGAGAACAGGGATGGAGAGCTGTCAGGAAAATGATACCCTAAGGAAATCAGCCCCCTGCATTCTTTTTCCTGGGTCTGAATAGTTCTGATGACAAACCAGAGTCTGGAGCGTGGCAATCAGGAGCCAAGGCTTGCTCAAAGGGGAGGGTTTATAAAACGGCCTGACCACTTAGCTCTCCTGCCTTACACTTCACATCTGTGAGGAGCCCTGCAGGTCTGCACACACCTCCCTCTAACATGGCCTATAGCTGCTTCCATTCTATGTGTTTCGAGGGTTATGGCTGCCCTATGTGCTGCCTCTCTGATTCACTTCCCTCTTGCTCCCTGATGCCAGAAAGTCCTTCAGTATGAAACAAAGCCTTTCATTTCATAGAAGGCAATGAGGCTTAAAACGCAAGCACCCCTTGGAGAGGCAGCACACTGATTCAAATGCATGCCATGTGCTTCAGGTAGAAATGAGAGATCGGGTGCCCCGCCTCCCCGACCCAGCAGATTTTGAAGAGGGAAGGGCAGGGAGGAAACACGAGAGCCCAAAAAATCAAGTGTTAGAAGAAGGGCACAGAAAAGAGAGGCCAGGGTTTACCAAGCTTCCCGAGACCAATCTCAGTGGCACTGGCATGTGACCAGTCCTGAACTCCTCCATGAGTGGGAACGGTACAGCCAGGCACAGAGACAACCATGGCACACGGGGAGTGGGTTTAATGTATAATGCCAGCAAGCCTCTGAACTTGTATCTTAATGAGAGTCACAGAGCCCACCTCACAGGCTGCTTCACAATTTCTTCTTTAGTTGTGGTAAAGTACACACCAGCACATTCTCTGTTCAGCCACGTTCAGGGTAGTGTAAACTGACTGACACTTGGCTCTCCTGCCTCACCCTTCACATCTTTGTGGAGCCCTGCTCTGCAAAGCACCACGGGGGTCGTTTTATAGCTCTGGGACCATCATTACTGCAGTATACCTAAGGCTCTTTTCATCTGAAAAGTCTACTCTAGGCACCTCATGTAAGCAGTTCATATAACATTTGTCCTGTGACGGGCTTATGTTACTGAGGTGTTATCAGGTTACTGCATGTGCAGCATGTGACAGATCCTCAGGTTCATATGTGTTGAAGTATGTGTCAGATCCTCTGGTTACTGCATGTGCACATGTGTCAGGTCCTCAGGTTCATGTATGTTGTAGCACATGTCAGATTACCATTCTTTTTAGCTCTAAACAATATGACCCTATGTATGCACCACATTTTGTGACCTGTTTACCTGCTTAGTAGTTGTGATGGTGGTACTATAAAGACCTGCTTGAGCCTCAGCCTTAACTCCCAGTTTCTCTGGACACACACATGTGCTCACACATGTGCACACATGTGCCCGCTCGAACACACACACACAATTTCTGGGTCACACGATAACTTTAGAAATGAGTATTCTATAGCCTATAGCTTATATCACCAATACCTCCCCACCAATAGTGTACAAAAATTAAAGTTTCCACAAATAACCATAGTAATATTTATTATTTTTAGTTGTGGGGGGTTGCTACTGTCTCATGTAGCCCAGGCTAGCTTTGAGCTTACCATGGAATCAAGGCTAGCCTTGCATTCCTGATCCTCTTGCCTCCACCTCCCAGGTGCTAGAGTTGCAGGCATATGCCACTACAGCAGGCTTTATCCTAACCTTTAATGTGAACTAAATACAGCCAGAAACCAAGGGATTGTGTGAATCCAGCTAAAGAAGACTGGGGAAATCCAGGAGTGGACACCAGGATTGGCACAGGTCACACACCAAACGGTCTGGGGACCCTCACTGCCCCTCTGCTCTTAGTGTCAAGCATCTTACAAAAGCCTCCTCTCCGTGTCATGTCTTCTCCTCTGTTGGGCTCCATGACATTTGGTGTGGGTTTTCTTTCTCCTCCTTTATTCCCCCAGGTTCATCCCCAATCACTAGATAAGAGAAACAAGGAGAGAGGAGAGAGAGGAATTAAGAAAAATCCCTGAATCTAATTTCTTTCCTTTTCTTTCTTCTTTGAGCACGGACTACAAACAAACCACAACCATCCCCACCTCTCGGAGCCCTAGCATTTATACACCCTCTGAAAAGTTGCCAGAATTCCAAATGTCACACAATGCCAGAAACTATCTGCAGCTGGAAAAACCACGTCTCTACTGGAGCTCAAGGCAAATCACACTCAGCTGCTGTGGACAGTCTGAAGCTCTGAAAGTCTTGGGACACCCCTGCACCTGGGATTAAAATGAAAGCACATTCTTAACCAAAATTCCAAAATTCTCACTACATTCTTCCCTTGTCTGATTATCCCAGTTGTGAACCTGGGACCTTCGATGCTAATGTTCCTTCTGGAGAGTTGCTCTTGGGATGTATTTGTTTATTTCATTTTAGAGTATCCTTCCCTAGAACCTACCTCATGTGGGGGCTCTAACAAGTCATGTGTAAGGCAGGCAACATGTTTAGGGCTAGTACATACCATCTCCCAAAGCCTCTCATTCTGTTCTTGGTAGTAGAATAGAACAGGAACCTTACTGGACCCAGGAAAGCACTGTACTACTGAGCAGCTCCTTAGCCCTCCAAATGCATCCTGCAGGTTAGCTACTAGTGAAGTGGTGGTTTTAACAGGAAGCCAATGTTAAATGTTAACAGGGCTTACTGTAGAGATACTGCCCCAAACTTCAGATCCAACTAACCACAGGAAGCCACCCAGGAACAGGTAATCTTTGACGTAGAATAGTTCCCTTCAAGTATGCAAATGTTTGGTAAAAGACACCCAGTGTTGTGGTGATGGTCTAACAGCCTAGCTTGACAAATCTGCTGTTCCCAGTATCCTTTTAGTACGAGAAGGAGATGAATAAATCTGAACTTTGTAGGGGAGGGAACCTTATCTTCATGTGTACCTGTATCTATAACAAATTACAGTAATCTCCCCTGTCTGAGCTTCAGTTACCTGCAGCTATGTGCATCAAATATAGCCTGAAAATATAAAAAGGGAATTTCCAGGAACAAATAATTCTTCCATTTTAAATTGTGCATCAGGGGCCGGAAAGATGGCTGAGTGGGTAAAGGAGCTTTCTGCCAAGCCTGATGACCCAAGTTTGATCCCTGGGATCCACATGGTGAAAGGAAATAACCAACCCCCAAAGGGTTGTAACTCTCAAAGGCCTGACCACAGAGGCCCACATCCAAAAGCCACACAGCCCACTCCAAAGGTCCCACAGCTTCCCCAAACAGCATCTCAAGTTCTAAACGAAATGTTGACACTGGGGAACCTGTGAGGGACATTTCCCATTCCCACCGTCACATCCACCAGTTTTTGTATTACTTAACAATGACATCTAAGAACAAAAGTAAATGCTGGTAATTTTATAGAGTTATGACTTCTGCTTTATTATTAGCCATTGTTAACCTCTTAGTATGTCTAACTTGTAAATTAAATGATCATAAATATGTACGCAGGGCTTGGTATGCTGAGTTTCAGGATTTAGGTGTTTGGGATGTATCTTTTGTGGGCTAAAGGAGACTATTCTAGACTGGGTAAAATATAAACAGCAGACACCTCTTTCTTTCTTTTTTTGTCATGAGCTAGGCGTGGAATAGGCACTAGCTATTGGCCTCGGCATTTATTCATGAAGTATCAAGTCTCAGTCATCTCAGGGAGCAAAGAGGCTGAGCAGAGAAGCTTTCAGAGGAGGGCGCACCTGCTCGGTAGAGTTGAACTGACAAGTTAGGCTGGCACTTGAATGGTGACAGCTTGCTGCTGGTGATAAAGACTGACCCTAAACCACTGGAAAAAAAGTGTTCACAGGGCCTAAGTCCCAAGGTAAGCATTCATTTTCCAGTGGAGATCTGTACCCTACCACAGCCCGACGGTGACTTCACAGCCCACAGGTCCTCTCCCCGAAAGACAGTTAGAGGCGGCTGGTGACATGACCACAGAGGGTTTATTCAGACCCCTCCACCTCCATTTAGGATTAGGCAATGTGACAAGTCTCTGATCAGGATTCCAAGTCTGCATCCTGACTGGCCGGCGACTCGACTCACTCAGCACTCAGGAAGACCCTCTTGCGGGCAGTGTTGGTATATGGGTGCCAGCGCCACCCTACATCGGCGGTAGCCTCCTGCTCCAGTGTGCCCAGGGGAATCATGTACAGCTTGAGCTCAGTTCGAGGCCCAACCTCAGCTCCACATTTCGGTGGTCTGTCTTCTTGTAGACATGGTGCCGGAATGAAATGTAGTCATCCTGGTTTGCAAAGGTGATGACCCGGTGGCTGTCGTCTTTTGGCACAGGGAATAGGTAGCGAAGTATGCCAGACACCCGCTTGCCCAGCCGTGAGGAAAAGCCATGAGTAATGAGGTGGGGCTTAGCCTCTGACATGGTTCCTAGGTCAGGGATGTCGTGCCACATGACCACGTTACACAGTGTGAAGTAGGCAGTAGGACCGAAGGGCAGATGGCTGACAATGAGCCCCATGTCAATGCTCATGGACGACCAACAGGTCGGTGACCCCATTTGCTTTGCAAGCTCGCACTAGTGCTCCAACCTATGCCAACCTCGGTTCATGCGCTGGGCACCTGGGAACACCAGCTTCAGTTCCTTTGCAAACATTTTCGGGCGAGAACTGGGGTCTCGGGAGGTAGTGATCATGACCTTGGGGTCCTCAGCCCCAGCCCATCGATATTCATCATCTACATGGCTGGTTACACCTTCACCACCAGCATCATCGAACTCCAAGGACCCCTGTAAGGCTAGAGCCTCCCGGCGTAACTCCGTGGGAATCAGCTGATTTTCTTCTAGAGCACGCTTGACTCACTCCTCCTTCTCCTGACTCACTCCTCCTTCTCCTGACTCACTCCTCCTTCTCCTGACTCACTCCTCCTTCTCCTGACTCACTCCTCCTTCTCGCTGCGCCTCCTCTTGCGCCTTGCGGTATGGGTACTCGCGGCGCAGGCGAGCCTCCCAACACAGCATGATGAGCGCCGCTCTCTCACTCTCTCACGAGTCTGGACTCTTCTGGTGTTGCCCGCACCATGCAGCGACCACTTCCGCCCTCAACCAAGAAAGCCTTTAGAGGCTTCGCCTGATTCCCCAGACACCTCTTTATCAGAGTTCAGAAGGCTTGGAAACCCAAGAATAAGGTGCCGGTAGATCCCATGTCTGCCAACAGCCTCTTCCTCATGGATATGAATGGCCTTCTCTGTCTCCTCACATGGTGAGAAAGCAAAGAGGGACCACTTGACCAATATCACTCCACAGACCTCTACCTTCAGGAACTTTTTTCTCCTAAGACCATCTCGTTGACAATTTAGTCTCAGCATATGACATATCAAATTATACAGGCCTCTTAGGAAGAGTGGCCGAGACACCTTTCTGCTTTGAGTCTGTGATACCAAGACCTCTGTTAGGTTCTGGAGGTCCTGATCCAGTGTGCCAACAGGACAGGAGACATGTCACCAAAAGGGAAGGGCCACCTGGACAGATAGCAAGGAAAACCAGGGCTTGGTGGGGATGGCAGAGGTCAGGCTGAGTCTATGTGCCTGCCTGTTCCAGCTTCCATTTTGAACTGAAGCAGCCAAGCAGAGCAGGAGAGACTCAGTGTGCCGTGGGCCTCTGCGTTATCTAGTGGCTGCTGAGTTGGAACTGCCGCATTGCCACTGCCTGTCCATCTGAAGGAGACCCAAGTAAGTGCTGAGAAGTTTCTGCTTGTATGTCCAACACCCAGTGTGTGTCAGGACCAAGGTCAGTACTTACAGAAGGTTGGGAGGCTAGAGTAAATGTCCAGATATACTGGAGGGGTGATCACTCCTCTCTGGAGACTCAGGCAACCTATGATTGTTGCTCAGAACCCTTTGAACAAGGGCCATTCTCAGAGGACAGCATGAGGGTAGTTATCTTCCTTTATACATGGTAGGCCAAGTGTTATAAACTACATTCTTATGACAATTATCTCTCAAATTCATGCTGAAATTTTATACCTACTTCATATAATTGTACAAGGGAATAGGGTCTTTGAAAGATAACTAAATTGTGGCAATAAGACCTCATGGATAGGATTAGCATCCCTGTAAAAGGGACCAGAGAACATCCCAGGCTTCTCTACTGAATGAGACAGAGCAAGAAGGCCACTCATGAACCAGGAAGCAGGCTTTCTGCCAATACACAGTCTTCTAGTGTCTTGTCATGGTTAGGTATAAGCCTAACCATGTTTTTGTTTGGAGGAATGTGGATTTGAGGACTTTGGAAAGCATGGGATATATTAAGTGGGGCTTAACAGGACATTCTAGTAGTAATAGAGAAGATGGTGGTACTTAGGGTGATTTAAACTGTAGAGGTCAGCTGGCTCAAGAGGTTCCAGAGAATTTTAGTATGTTGCCCAAAGATTGTTCTTGTGATGTTTTGATGAAGAATATGACTGCTTTTTGCTCTTGTGTTTAGAGTCTGCCTGAGGCTAAGGTGAAGAGATTCAGATTAATTGCATTGACAAAGGAAGTCTCAGAAAAGCACTGTACAGACTTTGTCCTCTGGTTTACTCTCATGAAGAGCATTTTGATTAAGCATAGCAAGTTTAGAAAGGAAAAATATAAATTGTGTGGTTCAAGTAATAAAGAAGCGCCAGGAAGTGAAATGGAGCTAAATCCTGTGTTCAAGGATATTAAATGGGATTAACGGAGTGGTAGTCTTAGGGCAGGATCCCACCGAGCCATGCTTATTGTTTCTCTGTTTGCTGTTGAACAAGAGATAGTTGTATCATGCTAGGCATTATTATGAACTAGTTATTGTTTTCTGCCAGACAATAACAGCCCTCTGCTAAAGACAGATCTCTCTTGCTTGAAAAAAATTCTAAAAACTCTCTGGATAGTTCATCTCTTACAGATCAAAAGCCCAGTCTTTTGTTTATATATTAATTCAGTCATTTACTCCAGGTTCCCTTTTGATTATCCCATTAATCAGCATTCCATGACCCCAGCCTCCTAATTCTTAGAAAAAAACAGCAAGTACATTTTTTTTTTAAATCATGGAAAATGAACTCAGAAATCTGCTTGCCTTTGTAAGCACAGACAATAACCTTAGCTGTGTATGATTCTGTCCTAAAATTACAATTCTTACCACTCCAAGGCTTAACCTCACTATCTTCAACTTGAACTTAGGAATCTGCCCACCTTTGTATCTTTCTGACAAGCTGGCTCATAGTGCAGCTGCCTTTGTTCTTTTAGGCCTATGAAGCCCCTTCTACAATCCTATTATAACCTACAAAGTGTTGCATCTTTATAGTTTGCATAGTTGAGATATTATATATTTTTGAACTCATGTTTTCAGAGTTCTTTCCTACAGCCAAAAGAGCTGTCTGTCCTGAAGGTCTCAGATTTTACTATTTTTTCTAAGAACATAAACACACTCTTGCATCCCAGACTCATGCTATCTCTGATGGTCATGGAGTCATTAACCTTGTCAGAGAGAATAATTCTTGATAGAGGAACATGAAGTTTTATGTGTGTGTGTGTATTACAAACAAGCTCCATACTTAGCAACCATCAGCACTTGCAGAGTCCCACTGGCTCTGTTACAGGGGCAGGAAATGGTCACATTGTCCCTCCTACATGGCTAAACATGATTCACCAGTTTTCATTTGGATTTTTAATCTCAAATGAACTACAATCCAGAAGTGGAAGATACACCTGTGATCCAGATATTGAGGATGAAAGACATAGATTTTTGATTCAGAGCTTAAGGTATAGTAGCAGTGAAAAGCTTAGGCTCAGTATATATGGTAGTTATATACATGTTTAATTCCAGGAGACAGATGCAAGCAGACCAAGGCCAACCTGGGACAGAGCAAGTTCCAGGCATGATGGTAGATGCTTTTAATCTCAGAACTCAGGAGACAGAGCCATACTGAGCAAATTCCAGGAAAGTCAAGCTTAGGCAGTGAAGGAGTTGGAAAACAGAAAGCTGATGATGATGTAATAGAACAAGAGGGGCCATGTTCAAGCCCCAGCAATCAGAAAAATTTGGCAGCTTCAGCCGTGTGGCTCTGGCTTTACAGTCAAGAATAGAAGGGACTACCGGGACAATTGATGCTGGTCAGCTGGAGCTAAGAATTTAGCAATGATTAAGAAAAGACCAGCATCACAGAGGTAAAATCTTTTGGGAAGTGTTTTCGGAGACCACAAAGAAACTCTGTTTCAGAAATAACCAATGTTGTACTTCATGCTGTAGTTGGACTTGGTAGTATGCCGAGTCACTCAAGTGGTACTAGTTTTGAAGGCATGAGGGGGGCATGAAGAGCAGCTGAGACTTGGCACTGTGAGAGGCCAGGAAAGGCCATTGGTGAAGGTGCAGCCTCAGGTGCAGTTGACACCCTAGGAATGAGGTTGAGGCTTAGCATCATGAACAGAACCTCTTGATGAAGCCCAGTTGCAGTAGAAAATCCCAGTGTAGTGGACATGCCAGTACCATGGGATGGCCACCACGAACAGCAGCAGCAATGGAGGGGAGTCAGCCAGAGCCTAGAGTGCTACCGAGGGCAAAGCTGGAAAAGTGACCCAAGCCCTTCAGAAGAGCCCAAAAGATGGTGTGTCGATCCCAGACATTGAAACAAGAAGTTGTGAAGTTCAAGTTGCCTTGGAGACCCCAAGATGTTAGAGATGCCAGAGCTGTGGGATACTTGCCTAAGAAAGCTGCTAAAGGGAGTAGAACCAGCCCAAGAGAAATAAGTTCATTGTAGCCATCAAAACTGAAAGGAGTTGGACATAAGAAATGGAGATGCAGAGTCTGGAGTTTGCCCAGGTGGTTTGTGATCTTGCTTTGGTCCAATGTTTCCTCACTTTGATTGGGATTGGTAATGTATATTCTGTGTCATGAGATATTGGAAGTATGTGATCTGCTTTTTAATTTATATTTTATAGGGAATTATAGTTAAGAGATTGTTTGAATCTCAGAAGAGACTTGGAACTTTTAAATGTTGATATCATAATAGACAACGGGGACATTTAAAATTAGACTAAATGTATTTTGCATTGTGCTATGGTGTGATAAATATTAAAAAAACGGGGTAACCTTTTATCCCATACTAATGCTGGCACTAGTAGGACCACATGGCCCTGTGAGGCGTCTTTATCTCAGCAGCTCCACACCACCACCAAGTACTCACAGACCGCGGCTGCCTTTGACCCAGGTGATCTGCTTCACCTACTTCTGATCTGGGTGGTCCACAACCACCCCAACATGTTGTTTTTACTCACTTTCCTTTGGCAGGTTGTTGCTATGCCTTGCACACACACATCCCAGCTCTGAGACAGGTTTTGTGAGTCCTGCCACTACACCCTCCTTTAAACTCAATAAAGTCACCCACATCAAAGAACACACCAAAACACATATAACAACCTATATATGTGTGTGTGTATAGAGAAGAATATCCACATCTGCCGCCATGTTGGCTCCCCAGCTCCTTCCCCTTCCTACCTCTTCCTCTGGCTTTCCTCATTTTCTTCCCTTCCTCTACTCTCCTACTTTACAAAACCTTTGTCCCCACCCCACTCTCTACTGTCCAATCATGTATCACCTTGACATTAACCTACATAACATGCTTTCTGTTTACTTAAAAAAAAATCTTTTCTCTCAAATGTAAGCTGTGCACAACTATTATCATTTGAAAACCATCTAAATTACTGTGTTTCCTCAAAGTTAATTAGCTTGGGTAGGCTATAAAACTAAATTAGTCTTCAACTTCATCAGAAATCTGAGAATAACCAAGTATCTATAAACATAGGAAGCTTAACATGGTTTCCAGAATTTAGCCAATTTATAGTGGCTGCTGATCCCCTGGACAGTCCCTCATTCCTCAAAACATCAGTCTTCAGCCTTCTGGCCCAGGATCGCCTAACAGACCTTTGTAATGCAGAATTTTGAAGGGCTGATAATTCTGGCTTGGCAAAGATTATCAGTCAACTATTCTGCATAATGTGTCCCTTTCTGGACAATATTTGTCTGTAGATGAACTGAGGAAATTTTTGCCTAGTGGCTGTCTCACCACAATTGGAGCAACTCCACTGATGCTCAATTTCTTCTTAGAATTCCATAGCCTATGGATGCCAGGGAGTGAAATGTGATTTGAATATACTCGGCCATGGGAAGTTGCGTTATTAAGAGGCATGGCCTTATTGGAGGAAGTATGTCACTGTGGAAGTGGCTTTGAGAGCCTCTTCCCAGCTGCCTGGGGAAGACAGATTCCTCTTTGCTATTTTTGGATCAGGATGTAGAGCTCTCAGCTTCTTCTCCAGTACCATGTCTACCTGGACTCTCCCATGCTTCCACCATGATGATAATGGACTAAACCTCTGAACCTATAAGCCATCCCCAATTAAATGTTGTCCTTTATGAAACTTGCCTTGCTTATGGTGTTTCTTCACAGCAAATAAAACTCCAACACTCACGCTCAAGCACACACACACACACACACACACACACACACACACATTCGTGCACGCACACAGGATGCATCCAGATAATTCAACAATGCCTAGCTGTGAATGGAAAGTCCAAGAATCTAGTAGTTGCTCAGTCCCACAAGGCCGGGTATGTCTGCTGTTCTTCTGTATATGCTACAATTCTGAAGAAGGATGTTCCAATGGCAATGAAGGAATGGATGTGTGAGCAAAGTGAGGCAAAACAGGTAAAAAGCTTGTCTTCCATGTCTATATTGGCTTCCAGCAAAAGGTGTGGCCCAGATTAAAGATGTCTTCCCACCTCAGGTCCAGATAAAAAACCTGTGTCTTCTCATCTCAAAATGTGAATCAGAGGCTTATCTTCCTACCCCTAAGGTATGGACTAGAAGTGGACTCACATACTCCCAACTAAGCACAAAAACTCTCACTCTCTCCTAGGTGTGTCCTCCATTTCTGGATTACAGTTCTTTGGTGGTTTGAACAAACTTGGCCCAGGGAGCGACACTATTAGGAAGTTGGCCTTGCTGGAATAGGTTTGCCCTGATAGAGGAAGTGTGCCATTATGGTGTGGGTTTTAATGCCTTTGTCCTACCTTCCTGGAAGCCAGTCTTCTGTCTGCCTTCAGAACAAGATGCAGAACTCTCAGCAACACAGTCTCCCGTATTCCTACAATGATGGCTCCTTAAGTTCCACTTAAAGCATCCCATTGCATTCCAAATCCAAGATCCCCCAAATTCACATTCTTCCAAACAAAAGCATGGTCAGGCCTATTACAGCAATAGCCTAGTCCCTGGTACCAACTTCTGTCTTAGGGTTTTATTGCTGTGAAAAGACATTAATTGGATTAATGTCCAAGGCATTTAATTGGAGCTGGCTTATAGGTTCAGAGAGGCTCAGTATATTATTTTTATGGTGGGAAGCATGGCATCATGCAAGTAGACTTGGAGCTAGAGAGCCAAAAGTTTTACCTCTTAATCTGAAGGCAGCCAGAAAGAGGGTGTCTTCCATACTGGGCATAGCCTGAGCATAGGAGGCAGTGACATATGACACTCCTCCTCCAACAAGGCCACACCTCCTCCAACAAAGCCACACCTCTTAATAGTTTCACTCCCTATGGTTAACTCTCTAAAATAGTATCGCCTAATTAAACACTTTCTTTTCTGAGTTGACTTGGTGATAGTATCTTCTCACAGCAACAGAAAAGCAACCAAGACAAGCCCTGACAAAAGACAAAGGAATCCCTAAACTTGGCAAACATAAATCCTTTACTTACAAACTTTTTAACTAAGAGTAAGATGTTTGGCCTGTATCTTGACTAGTCCTGCTACTTTGGACTTTGACAGCAGCTATTCCTGTGTAAACACAGACGCAGTCGTGGCCTTGCCTGTTTATTGCTTCCTTCCGTCCTCTCTTGAGCCTTGTCAAGAGTTGTGTAAAGAAAGGAAACCACCTCAGCTGCACTCAGACTTGCAGGAACCAGTCGAGAGCTGAACGGCCAAGGGAGGAAAGATACCCACAAGCAAGCAAAACAGCTCTGAGTTTGGCTGCTCCACAAACTATCTCTGTGCCCTTCAAGAAGCTACTGGTTGTCTCTGAGCCTTGCGTTCCTCGAAGGCACACTGGGAAAGGCAGTTTCAGCACCTCTCAAGTCTGCTAGAAGGGTTAAAGGTATGCAAAACTCCCCAGGGAAGAGCTGCTCCCTGGGAGGCTACACTGAGCATCCAGACAGCAGTGACAAGCTGAAGTGAAGTGTTTACATCCCAGGCCTCAGGCATGGCCTCTGTCATTCTTGCAGTCGAAACTCGCCAGGCGTGTGCAGACAGCGGTCTCTCGTGCAGGAGACTATATAAACAGTTTACATCTTCGGGCTGCTTTCCGGGAGGGGCTTAGCAGGGGCTGAGCAAGAAGTTGGTATCCCCAAGCTAGGATGGATTCAGAGAGGAGGGGTGCCCAGCAACCTCAGACAGGCCTTAGGCTTTTCCCCCAGACTCCTACAACACAGCTCTCATTGGGTGGAGACTAAAAGAAAAGGCTGTCCTGACTCCTCGTGGAAAGGGTTCCAAAGGTAGAGGCTTCCAGAAACACCTCTGAGACTTTACTCAGCCCATTTAAGGACAGCTATGAGAAATGAGAAATGAATTTGTCTGCTCTCCTACTCCCCCTCCATTTGCCTTCCATTTCCCGTTCTCCTTTCAATGATGATAGCTGCTCCCCCCCACCCCATTATCCTGGTTTCAGCCATTCTACACAGAACGTTGTTATCCCCCAACCACTAAGATGCAATAATAATTTCTGAGGCAGACCAGACTCCGCTCCAAGCATTTCTGACCTGATGACCCAACAGGTATACAGTGATAACCTACCATGTCATGGGCAGTGTCCTAGATGCCGGACACACAAGTCTCTCCCTCCCTCCGTGTCTCTCTCTGTGTGTGTGTGTGTGTGTGTGTGTGAGAGAGAGAGAGAGAGAGAGAGAGAGAGAGAGACCATATATATTATCAAAATAATGTTTTATCAAATACTTTCTCAGAGCCACTTCCCCGTGTTAATTTGCACAGATAGTAAGTAAATACAAATACGCATTGTTTTAACAGCTAATAACACTTCATTGTAAAAACACACCACAATGTGTATACCACCTTTATTATAAAGTTCTCTTTGCTCGGAATGTGTGGCACAACTTTAAGTGTAATACTTGGGCAGACCTGATTGAGGGCATTCTGGGCGGTGTCCCTATGCAAGAGTGTGGAGACAGGACAGGCTCAGCCTGAAACACCTTCTGTGGGGGAGGGGGAGGTCAGAGGACACAGTGGAGAGCTCTGCTGTGGCCTGAAGGAGTTCACACCGGGACTGGCTTCCATCACCCTCCAAGGCCTTGCAAGTAACCAGGATTCAGGTCTGTACAATACTTTCTGTAGGGTACTGAGTAAACAAAGGGAGAAGGAAGAAATAAACTTAATATTATGAAATGAGAAGCCGGTGGGGTGTGAGTGTGTGTGTGTGTGTGTATAGCCTTGTGCAGGACTGTAGGCTGTGAATCCTTTGCCCCTGAGTTACGGGCAGCAAGTCTGTTTTAGTGAGTTAAGACTCAGGGAAAAGCTCTTGCTTCATCGTCTCTCCCGTTACCAGGCCCAGGTTTCTTCGTTTGAAGCTACTCGAGAATAAGCAGTCTGAATACTCCAATTCAGTATCCTTGAGACAGCTTCTCAGGCGCTGCAGTAACCCAGAAGCCCGGGGCATTCCTCACAGTTTCTTATCTGGGTGGTAAAAGGCAAGATGCAGCCTAATTGGTTGCTGGTTCTCTCTGGTAAACGCAGGAGGTTTCTGTTTTCAGAAATGAAGTGAGTTCTCAGCGGTTGATTCACTGCCCCACGGGGAGACTGCAGAGCAGAGGCTTCCTCTCCGGAGAGATTTGCATACGACTTCCACTTCCTGCTCGGAGAGCCTGCTCCACCACTTACCTGGACCTGGAGAGGGCGAGGGATCCCCGAGAGCAGAGCCAGCGACCACCCCCGGGCCCGTGAGTCGGTGGCGATCTTAGGTAAGCGCTTGCCTGCTCTGACCTCTTTAACCACTGACCGCCTTTCCAGTCCACTGCCTTCTCCGTGGCCAGAAGGTCCTGATCCCACTTCCCTCCGCCCCCAAGCCCTCACGTCCCCACCCTTACCTTGATCATCTGGAAGCCAGTTTGAACTGTGACAGAGTTCCTTCAAGAATGTGGCGCCGGTTTGGGGTTTCTTTCGGGCAGGCCGGGCTGAGCTTAACTCTTTAAGGAGGGGGCACGCCACTACAAGCTGCCGACTTGGAATTTTCAGTACTCATGGTTAGCCACCAAGAAATCACGGTACGCAGTGAGTTCAAGGCCAGCCTGGATGACGTAGCAAGAACCTGTCTTTAAAACGAATCAAAACTGTTTCTCCAAGGAGGGAGCCATGGTAGAAAGGATTAAGTAATTGGCTTGCAGCCCAAGACACGTCAGTGACAGCGGGAAGGCCAACTCCCAGTTTTTCTCCGTTCTATGCTAGGGGAAAATACCAACACCACATTCTTGAGTCAGAAAGTGCTCGATGCCCCCACCCCCTCAGGCCTCCGTTTCCCCTAGCCAGTCATTTGCTGGGTCTGGGTGGTGCTGGGGACGCCAGGGGAGAAACACTGGATCTTAGAAAGTGCCTTCTGTGACTTCCTAGTTCACAGTGGCCTCTTAGACTACAGAGGCTTTTTTAAGGGACTCAGTGGAAAGAAACCAAATTAATAATTGAAAAAAAGAGAACAGAAAACTTGCTTCCAAGTTCTCCCTCTACTTCGTGTGGGTCCATCTCTTAGGCAATTCTCTTTGGCTCCCAGAAGCCTGGATTTCTTCATCTGCAAAGTGTGTGTGTGTGTGTGTGTGTGTGTGTGTGTGTGTGTGTACACTAATTAACATGATTATGTCTAAATTCCTAAGAAAACAAGGCCACGGCAGTTCCAGAAGGGCACCATAATGGGTGGTCTCTAAAACTTGTATTGTTTGCCAATTATTACACATATAAATTTTAACTCTGCTACTAGTGTGTTAGGAAGGCCTTTGCTTCTTATATTTTTCCAGCCCTCAGAGCCTGGCATGCCATCAAACGCTGTAGAGGTACTCAATCTTGCATGTAAACTTTAAAAAAAATTTTTTTCAATTCCCCTCATCTGTTTTCCAGGCCAAAGGTAAAGCAGCTGTCAGGGCAGGCAGCCTGTGGTGGGGTGGGGGTGGGGGGTGTGGTGGGAGGGGGGCTGAGGGTGGGGGGTATCAGCTGTGGCTCTGCAGGAGAGCTCCTAGAATCCAGGCATCATTTCTGGCTTTAACCACATAGGGGGAAATGGGATTTCTTGAATTTAGCTCATGTCCCATGTGTTTGCTGAGAGTCAAGGCAGGCCCCAGAGCTGGCAGAAGGCCCTGCTGCAGAGGCCAGGAGCTGGATCAGAAGGCGCTCAGCCCGCAGCAGGCCATGTGTGGGCCTTTAATGGGAGGGGAAAAGGACCAGAGAAACACATCCCAGCACCATGTAAGGCTGGCAACTGTGATTAGAGTCATTACTGGCTGGCAGATACACTGGATCCTTAACCTCTTCCAAACCACTGCCTTAAGAAACATGATCATTGTTTCTTTTGAGCGATTACTGACAGTCAGTACAGTTCCAGCAGGTTCCAGCTTTGAGTCTTGCTAAACTCTCTGTGGAGTGTCCAGACTCTGGTATAGGTCATACCAGACACGTCTCTGTATTCTGGAATAAGGGCACCAGACTTCCAGTACATTCGCTTGTGGTGAGTTCTTGGTTCTTACTTCAATTCTTGAAGTTCTCACCTCAAACCTGGATAGCAGCTGTGTAGTCACCAGCCCCACTCTGATGTTGAAGCTCCACCACAACCACTCTTAATCTGGTGTTCTTCCGAGCCGTCTCTCACAGGATAAGTGTTAGAACATGGATGATGTAGCCATTCGGACACGTTCACTTTGTGGGGCCTCGTTAATGGGAATGAGGGCCAGACAACGTGGCAGGACACTGGGGGTGGGGGGGAGGAGAAAGTTTCCTAGCTTAGTGATTCTCAGAGGGCCCAAAGACTCACGGTGTTCAAGCCTGCACCTCCCTGGATGAGGGGCTAGTGGCTTTCAATTGCACTGAAAATTAAAAGAAGAAAGTCCTGTTTTTAACAGGCAGTCAGCAAGATACATTACAGTGCTATAGTTTGTCTAAATTAAATCAGTGTCTTACGCTCTGCAGGATGGACAACTCAGATGCTGAATTCAAATCATTTTCTGCAGCAGGTAATTTTAGATTAGCTTTAAAAGACAGATCCACAGGAACTGTAGGCAACTGCTAGAGGAAACAGCACGGGTGGAGGTGTGGTCATCTTCCAATCGTAGCCAACTAAATGACCCTGAAGCTTTGATCCTATTAATCAGCAGTCCAGCTGGCCTTCCACAAAGCATCTGATGGCTGGGATCTAGAAGCTGTCCTCCAGGCCTCTCCCGTTTTAGTTCATGAGACACCCCACCCCCACCCCATACAACATTCCCGTCTCCGCCCAGCTTCCTAGAGCCACATGTGCTACACACTGGGAGCTCTGCTCACTCCTGTGTGCACACAGGCTTCTTGGAGACCACAGACCTAAAGCAGCCAAGGGCGGGTGGACTTCCATCCATGTGATAGCCCTAAGCATGCTGCAACTTTGGCTTGATTCCCTGATGGCACATGCTGGAAGAGAGAAACCTGGGTAGGTGGGAGACCCTCACACAGCCTGTTCCCCTTTAACACCCGGCAGACCCAGCCCACATGAGGGTTTGGCAACTCCGGCACTGATGAAGGGTTGGAATCCTGTGCCCAGGCCTCTCTGCTGCTTCTTGAAGGTCTCAGGCTCATCTCTGAACTTTTCCTATCCTGAGTCATCTGCCTAGACATCCTGGCCAATGGCCCACCCTGCACACGCCTGCTTCTCCTCCGGGACCCTTCCTGTGCCCGTGATCCACACATTACAAGGTCTTTCTCCCATAGCCGTAACAATTCCCAGGCCTTTTCCTCTCGTCCATGTCCTTCCTGTCTCTTCCGCTTCACCCTGTCTTCTGAACTGAATTAGGGTCACAAACAGGTGCATTAGAAATACCACCTTATGTGAAGCAAACATACATACATACATACATACAGACAGACAGACAGACAGACAGTGGCAACCAACGCTCCTCAGCTGGCTTGAGGTTGTTTCTCTAAATGTTTTTATTACAAGCTCTCAATTTTTGAGGCGCTCTGATCCCAGAAGTCTCCCTTCCCCCTCTCAAGTTCAGCACTAAGTCCCAAGTCCACTTTGCAGGGCAGAGCACTATGACCGCTCTCAGCTGTGAGCCTCCCTGTAAGGTCCAGCAAATGTTCCTGTGTAGTCAAGGCTCACCCCGCCTCAAAGATTCTGGCAAAATGTAATGGAACAGCTTCTCTCTTGGGGAAATTCTGCAAGTACGCTTGGAAGTGTTTGCTCACTCGGGTTTGGATCACTTGGGTGAACCAGACAGCTCACCCCAAACTAATCTACTAGGCCAACCAGTGTATGATAATTTGTGTACGTTTGGGCAGTAGACAAAGAAATTAATGAGTTCACAGATATTTTTAAAAATCTGTGATTAGAAACACTAAAAAAAAAAAAATTACTCTTTGTGACTAGTAAGATGACTCAGCGTGTGCAGGACACCACACCTGACATGAGCTGGATCCTGGGAATCTCCATGGTGTAAAGGGAGAACAGGCTCCTGCCCAGCTGTCTTCCGGCCAACACACGGGCACCTTGGCATCCCAATGTACCATATAAACAATACATGAATGTGAAAAGAATATTTAAACTATTGGCTGGAGATTAAAATATATCTTGAGAATCTGTTATTGAAAATATCAGATCCAGGTCGGGTGGTGGTGGCACACGCCATTAGTTCCAGCAGTCGGGAGGCAGAGGCAGGCAGATCTCCGAACTAGAGGCCAGCCTGGTCTACAGAGTGAATTCCAGGACAGCCAGGGCTACACAGAGGAACCCTGTCTTGAAAAACAAAAAGAAAAGCAGAGATCTGATCCAAACGAGAGTTTAGGATCCTCCCAATTCCTAATGTATATGTAGTTACTTCTTATGTCTACCTGGAATATTCATGCTGTTGTCTGTCTGTAGGACTTTTCAATCCTATCAGTATTTCTTTAAGTTCGGGACTAGGAAGATGTCTCTGTGGGGTACACTGCTTGTTGCCCAGGTTTCAGGACTGGAGTTTAGACCCACAGACTCCACCTAAGAGCCAAGCGGTCTGGCAGCCCTGCCAGAATCTCGGGTGTTTGGGAGACAGCCAGGGAATCTGAAGAGCAAGTTGGCTAGCCAAACTACCCACGGCGGTGAGGTAGGGAGACACCGCGCCTCAGTAATAAGGTGGAGTGTCACCGAAGATTCAGTGTGGAACTCGGTCCCCTACATGTATGCACCTGCAATTGAGGAGGACACTTGATCAAGAGTGTGCTCATACACACGAACACACAGACATGCATTCTTCTTCAATGCTATATAGTGGTGTGTACCCATGACCCCAGCATGTAGGAGGTGAAGGCAGGGGGACCAGGGTCTCAAAGCCAGGTTAGGATCCATGCGTCCATCTCAAAATACAAAACACAAATCCAATCAGCTGGTGATCAGCTAGTCTTGATTACTTAGGAACCATTATGCCATTTATTGATTACACAGGCCGCTCACCCCTGCCCTCCCTCCCCTCCCTGGCTGCACTGTTTGTCTTCTTCCAAGAGACACAACACCTTCATTAAATCCCACCCGTCCTTGCCTCAGAGATGGCTCCTGGAAGCGATCCCCTTCCCGGCTCCGCTATCGTTTGTCATTGTCCTTTGTTTGTGCTCTGTCAACCAGGTTTCAATTTATTTTGAATTCAGTTTATGATTAAAATTTAATGAGATCCAATCAGGTGCTTTTTTTTCAAATCGAGGTACCTCTGCAGTCTGCAGGCGCCCACCATCGTGACTGTAGCCTTACAAAGCACTGTGGGGAGTATCCACGCCCCTTTGGGTCAAGGCGCATGCTCTGAATCCTTGGCGACTGTTTAGCCACCCAAATAAACAGCCTTAGTGCAGGCTGTTCATCCCACAAGCTCTGGCCTTAGGACCTTGAGAATGTTCTTTAACCTTCCTTACCTCAGTTTCCCCATTATAAAATAGAACCCACAACAGTACCCGTTAACTCAGATCACTGTGAGAATTAAATGAGTTACTGTGTATAAAAATCCTTTAGGCATAACCACCATTCAGTGGAGATTAACAAAAGATGGGTCAGAGAGGGCAACCTTTCTTAACAGATCCATCTTATTCGCCACATCTGCATTATCTTGGTAAACTGCAGCCCTCAGGCCAAAGGTAGCCTAGGGGGTCTTTCTATTCTTAGTGCTAAGAATCATTTTTATGTTAATTTAAATTTTTTATATTTTAGTGATTTTTAATGTGTGTGTGTGTGTGTGTGTGTGTGTGTGTGTGTGTGTGTGTTGGGGGGGTGTAATATGCATGTGAGTGCAGTTGCCTGTGGTGGCCAGAGGCAGCAGATCCCTCTGGAGCTGCAGTTTAGAGGTTATTGTGAACCATCCAATGTGGGTGCTGGGAACAGAATGCGGGTCCTCTGGAAGGGCAGGAGATATTCTTAACCATTGAGCTGTCTCTCAGCCGCTATCTTTACATATTTAAAGGGCTGTTTAAAAAAGGAAGGAAGGAGTGAAGGAGGAAGGAAGGAAGGAAGGAGTGAGGCATTAGGAGATGGCTCTGTAGGTGAGGACACTTGCTGTGACCACATGAGGACCTGGGCTCAAACCCAGCACACATGGAAAGGATGTGCATGACTGCACAGCAGTAGCCCCACCGCTGGGGAGCAGGGACAGGTGGATCCCAGAACCTCACTTGTAAGGTGAGGGTCAGTAAGAGACCCTGGATCAAGGGAATAAAGTAAAAGTAACTTCTCTGTCTTCTGTGTCTGTGCACACACAGACTCACACACACACACCTATATACACACATACTCTCACACACATATACCTATATACACACTCACACATACACCTATACACACACACACCTATACTCACACACACATATACCTATATACACACACATACTCTCACACACATATACCTATACACACACTCACACATACACCTATACACACACACACCTATACTCACACACACATATACCTATATACACACACATACTCTCATACACATATACCTATACACACACTCACACATACACCTATACACACACACACACACACCTATACTCACACACATATACCTATATACACACACATACTCTCACACACATATACCTATACACACAGTCACACATACACCTATACACACACACCTATACTCACACACACATATACCTATATACACACACATACTCTCATACACATATACCTATACACACACTCACACATACACCTATACACACACACACACACCTATACTCACACACATATACCTATATACACACACATACTCTCACACACATATACCTATACACACAGTCACACATACACCTATACACACACACCTATACTCACACACACATATACCTATATACACACATATACTCTCACACACATATACCTATACACACACTCACACATACACCTATACACACACACACCTATACTCACACACACATATACCTATATACACACACATACTCTCACACACATATACCTATACACACACTCACACATACACCTATACACACACACCTATATTCTCACATACACATATACCTATATATACACATATACTCTCACACATACATACACCTATATATACACATACTCCCCCCATACACATACACACACTCATACACACATTCTCACACATACACACATGTGTAAGCACATGCATATAAATGTGTACCACACACACAGTGAAATACAAGAAAGATACAACCTATAACCCTTTAAGCAGAAAGGATATATTTGGCCCTTATAGGAAACCCTATTGCTAGCCCTGGATCTCAATGGCTGTGGTGATCTCGAGGAATCCACAGGTAGTTTTGCCTTAACCAAGCTCTTGCGTGGCTTTGGCAAAGCTCCTTTATGTCTCACTAAGGAACAGCAGAATGCTTCTGTTACCCTGCCTGTGGACTGAGACCAGATAGGAATCTTCTCATAGCCAGCTGCAGTCCCCAGGTTCAGGTGACACTCCTACTCCCTGGTCCACCTGCAGGAGACGGTGCCTCGCAGTGTAGATCAGCTCTGCCTGCTCATGCCATACCCTTAGCCTCACAATACAACTACGGAAGAGTTGCCATTCCTTCCTTCCTGTAGGTGAGAAGAACGAGGCCCAGAGACGCTAAGTAACTCTGTTGTAACTGTTGTGGTCATAACATTGAAGTACACAGCTGGTAGAGAAACCATCAAAAGCTAGAAGTCTGTACCCTGAGGCAGTTTAGTTCTGTGTAGCTGTCACTTCTGAGGAATACAGGTTGACCCAGGTAAGGCCACTTTAAGTTCTTTGCACACAGGAAGGGGTAGGAAGCTCTGATGGAAGTGCAAGAAGGGAGGCCAGTATGGCAGAGGAACCGAGGCTCTGGTGGGATCATAAAGGTGCTAGGAAGACTAAAGGCCGCCTTTCTGAGACTCTGGCGAATTAGGTATGACCAGCTACCATAGGAAGCAGATGGTGGGGAAAGATCTGAGCAGAGTAGATACAGCCCAGGGATACTGGCTGAGCTGTGTACAGAGAAAGGCTGGAGAGGAGCTGTGAATAAATAATTCTGTGGCAGGGAGACCAGAGGCACACATTGTCAGCACCTTCAGCTTTTGACTGCTGGATAAGAACTTGTCTGCAAACCCAATCCTGCAGGGTTGGGGGAGGGGAGGATATCAGCCTCAGACCTAGGAGGGGGGAAGGCAAGCTAAAGGTTGGGAGCAATGGAGAAACTGGCAGAGATGAGGAGAATGGAGAGGGCTGGAGAGATGGGTCAGCAACTAAGACGCCGCTGGTCTTGTAGAGGACCAGGTTTAGCTCCCAGCACCTCCATGCTGGCTCACCGTACTTGTAACTCTAGCTCTAGGTGATCCAATGTCCTCTTCTGACCTCCGAGGGTACCAGGCACAGACATATATGCAGAAGAAATAAATAAATAAACCACTCATACACAAAATAATTTTAAACAAAACTCATAGCACTCAGGAGGCAGAAGTCTACATCAAGGCCAGCCTGGTCTAGAAAGTTCCACGGATACATAGTGACGCTCTCTGAAGAGAGAGAAGTTCAAATACAAGAGCTGGAAACCCAGCAAGTGCAGCTCTCCGCCCACAGTGGGTGAGAGAGAAGGTGCCAAGGCAAGGGCTGCTGTCTTTAAAGTCAGAGCAGAGGGTGTGTGAACCCTGCCCTGCGCCTCACTGGGGTAGTCGTTCGGTACCTAGCCTCTGTTTGCAGCTCATGCCCAGCCCCAGCAGGTACTACAGTTTGGTTGTTTTGGGGGTTTGTATTCTAAGGAGTTCACCCTCTCCTGAAGGTAGAGGTGGGAACCCTGGTTGGCATTAGTGGGCATCATTCAGGCCAGTGGTGGGATCTTCCCTCCACATGTTCAACAGACAGACACACACACACACACACACACTCAGTACAGATTAGAAAAGATGTAGGCTGTTCCGAAAAGCGATCCTCCCACCCCACCCCCTCCCCACAGATAACCAGCATTCTCCTTTCCAAGTGACACGCACACCCATCCAACCTTACGTCACACAGAGCCATGTGGCACACTGTCCTGTTTTTTTATTTTTTAAACTTAATACATTTGGAGCTGCCTCCATTGTAATCCACGTGGACCTTGTTTGTTTAAAGGCAGACTGTCCACTGTCCAGAGCCATTTTGTTTAAGTCTTTGCTCTGTCACCATGTTTCCAGACTCCACTTGGAACAGTGAGCAGGCTCCTCTGTGGAGGAGACTCTTAGAAGTGAAATTACTCTGTCAAAGGGCACAGACTTTTACGCTTTCCATAGCTTTTTCATTCCTCTTGGCAAAGCAAGGGAGACTGTTTATCTGAGGCACTTACAAGTCACTCCTAGAAGCCCTGCCACACCATTTCTAAGCTGGGGTCTGGGCATCTGTCCTGGGAAGTCCAGAGGACTCCCAGCTAGAACCCCACCCGCCATCTCTTCTTGCAGCCCTCTTTCCTCAGAGTGGGCTGCAATTTAGCAGGCATGTTCCAATGCCCCAGGCCTGACAATCTTGGCTTGCCAGCAGTGCATGGCCCAGGGCTCCCACGGGCTGACCACGAGGCCTTCTGTCTGCTCAGAGATCAGGGGCTTTCTCCCAAGGTCAATGCTGTCAGTCCCGACTTGCCTGTGGAGTGCAGGCTACACTGGATGACAGTCATGTGAACAGGACATGGCGCTAGCCTAGGACACAAGTGGAAATGGTTAGCAGTGGTGAAGCTCTTTGACAGACCCCACTAATCTATGTGCAGCTGCCCCTGCGACAGCCAGGAAGGCTGAGCAGGACTCACCACGTTCTGCCAGTTCTGAGCACGGCTGGAGCTGGGAGGTTCCATGTCTACAAATGGGGGCCCTACCCACCGTTCCAGAGACCCGTCCAGCTACAAAGTTCTGCTGTACATAGACACAACATGTATTCATCAGCAAACCTTTACTGAGCATCTACTATCATGGGTCTCGGTGTGGCGTCTCCGTGTATCTAGGAGATGAGGTCATGCTATCATGAAATTAAACTTTGGGGACAAGCGGGATTAAATATCTCCATTATATATCTTTATAGGGTGGTAGTAATTGTTAGAGAGGAAGGGGGTGGAGATCAGGGAGAATGTAAACACTCTTTTGGGGGGCCCAGGGAGACCTCACTGGGAAGATGGCAATTGAGGAAGGACCTCTGGAGAGAAGGGAAGGGAGCCACACAGGTATTTGGAGGAAACAGTATTCTAAGAGACAGCAACAGGTGCAAAGGCCCTGGGGTAGGATCCCTGTGCCTTCCTGTGTGATTCTCTCTGAGTGGGATCCAGTGGCCGGCAGACAGAACAGTGCCGTCCTTAGAAACCGTTTCAATAAGCCTCACATTCTAGTCTCCCGTCCTCTTTCCGTCAGCACTACTTGTAGATAGTTAAAAAGCCAAACAAATGTCATTTATTTACTGTCACCTGTGGGGGTCCTGTGTCCCTTTACACACCAGTTTCAAGTCATGTGAGGTGGTCACACTTGTCACCTGTGATTTTAGTTTTCCCTGTAGCCCCTGAGCTAAAAAGAGCCAAATCTGCAACGTTGTCATCTCTTGGTAGGAAGTACTTCCCAGACATTGAGAACCTGGGGTGGGGACGGAAACATTTGCACCTGAAGTGTTTGAAACTTGAGCAATGGATGTGAATCGAGTGACTGGAGCCTGCAGAACGTCCTCCTCTTGTTAGCTGGCTCCCTGTTGCCTCTCCTCAGCCTCTCCCCTCTGTGGGCTCACGGATGCATACAGATCACACAGCACTCGGCCACCCTTGAGAGACTGCGTGTTTCCTAACCAGCTGGCTTGGCAAATACGTTGCACGGTGCATCCCAAGTTTTGAGGTTGTAGACAGAACTCTGAGGATACCAGGAAAATGATGGTGTGCATTTAAAAGTAATAAAATGTTGGAACATTTTATATCTATTGGTAGGTTCTCAGTCATTTTCGAAAGTCCTAGTGAAGTTAAGACAGTGGGTCTCTTCCAAGGGACAGCCTGTAAAAGGAGAGAGAGCAGCGGCAGGCTGGAGATGCCAAAGAGGGTTCAAGGGCTGTGGCCGTGAGTGGGAAGAGAAGTGTTTTGCTCCTGGACTCAGTGATTCTCCTGCCCCAGCCTTCTTAACAACGGCAACTACAGGCATGGGCTGACGTTCGTGGCTTTCTGGAGACAGTTAAGCCCACTGGCTAGCGACCATCCCTCTAGCTCAGTCGTAGATGTTTGCCTGCTGTAGAAGCCCTGGGTTCCATCTAGAAGCAAACTGCTGGCCGACCTTAAAGGTCCATGGTGCAGCGCAGGCTGTCTTATTCCCCTGGAGTGGGCACAGGGTACACGGCACAGTAAATTCCTATTCTCCCAAAGCTGACATGATATCTCTGTACCCTGTGACTGCGGGCACAGTATGCTCTCAGTAAACACCGGTGGTTGAAAGGCTTCATAGATCCAAAGTTGAAATTTTTAACCCTCCGCATGCAGCTTTCTATCTGGTATTTGAAGTGTGCTGTGTACAAAGGCCCTCTGCAGAATAAACCACTGGGCTTTTCTTCCCACAGATGCTTGCTCTCTTACAATGCTCGCCTAGAAACCTCCTGTGAACTCCCAGTGTCCCTACAGCACCCCATTTCCCGGGCTTTCCTCTATTTGCCCTGCTGGGCGTAACAGCAACTAGCTAATGATTAGACAAAGGAATCCCCCCCCCCTTGTGTTAAGTAGATTTTCAGGGATAAAAGCTATATTGCTTGGATCGAAGGCAGCTCTGGGGGCGGAGGGATAGTTTAACAAGCCTTTGGTCTCCCTACCTTCGTTGCAGGCACAATGCCCAGAGGTACATACATCCTCCAAATGACCCAAGTTGTTAAGTGAAAAATGTCACCATGACCTGTTTCAATGTGTTTTAAGCATGTGGTTTCTTTTTTAAAGTAACTTGCTTAGTTTTCAATTAAGCAATAGCCAAATGGAGGTTTTGTTTTTTTTTTTTAATTAAGTTCAAAAGGTAATAGTCTTCCTCCCAGTCTTCTCTCTTGCCTTAGTGTGGGACTGTGTGCATCCTGAATCCTCCAGGCACAGAGGAGGTTATGCACCACAAGCATGTGCTGTGCTGCTTCTCACTTTAAAACCACGAGCAGCAGCCACCAGCATGTCCTGGAAACTGTTCTGTATCTGCTCCTGGGATTTTTTTTTTTTTTAAATCAGGCATTTCAAGCACACAAAGCAGCCTTCTTTACGATAGTCTCTCTCTCCTCCATATGTGGCAGCTAATTTTCACCCATGTTTTCCCTTGCTGGTAAGCAATTTCTACCACAGACTGACTTCCGGTCATGTCTCTTCAGCTGCCTTCCAGATAAAATATCTTAAGAAGCAGAACACCTTTGCCTGCGGGTAAGTAAACAACTTCATGTGACTGGGGCCCTGCAAGTGAAATGCTGTCACACTACTGTTAATTCAAACCACATCCTGAACCAGGTCCTTTAGGGTCACAAAGTGGAGACTCCAAACATTGCTCTGTCTTCTGAGAATGGCATGTTTTCTCTTGTTCCAGAAACTAGAATGAATCGGAGCATTCCCGTGGAGGTTGATGAATCAGAACCATTCCCAAGTCAGCTGCTGAAACCGATCCCAGAATATTCTCCAGAAGGGGAATTGGAACCACCTGCTCCAAATACAAGGAACATGGCACCTAGCAGCTCGTCTGTGCTCCAGTGCCCTTCCCTGAAACTTGCCAATCACCAGCCTGTGTCACAACAGGTCACCTGCCTGCGAGCTAAAGTCCTGGCGGAGAGTGAAGCCAGTTTCTTTAGAAGGCACCCTGATCTTGGCAAAGATGTTTCCTCAGGCTCCTCTGAAGCCGGTGGGCCCGAGTCTGAGTCTGAGCCGGGAACCCTCTCTCCAGAACATCGGTTCACACTTACAGAGAAAGGAAATAGATGGCTGGGGTCTCGGCTTTCGGCAGCTTCTCCTGACACTGGCCACAACTCAGACAAATCAGACCCGAGTTTACCTAATGCTCTGGCAGACTCCTTCAGTAGTGGCCAAGAGATGATTCCCCAGCCTCGAATCCGGACACGGACCCTGCCCCACAGGAACAGGGCAGCCCCAGATGTGCCCACAATAGACACTGGGTATGATTCCCAACCCCAAGATGTCCTGGGCATCAGGCAGCTGGAAAGGCCCTTGCCGCTCACCTCCTCGTGTTACCTGCAGGACCTCCCTGGGCCTCTGAGGTCCAAGGAATTTCCTCAGTTTGAACTTCAGAGGTATCCGGTGAACGCACAGATGCTGCCTCTCAATCCCTCCCCACAGGCTCCATGGAACTGTCAGTACTTTTGTCCCGGAGGACCCTATCACCACCAGGCGCCACGTAAGTTCTCCTTACCGCTTCCGGACGTTCTGGACTAGGGGCCGAGGAGCTCACAACACTGCGGCATCCAGAGACCAGCAGTCAGGGAGTGTTCTCTGGTGCAGGTGTTTGAATGAGCACTTGGCTTCCAAGGGGGCCTTCACGGTGCATTTTGTTAGCCAAGGCCTGCCTCACTTGAATCTCTGGAAGACTTAGGGAAAAGTGGATCCCCCAATGAGTAATTGAAAGGTGCCTCTAGACAGATAGAAGACCCTAGTGAATTCTAGAAAAGTCATTTGTCTTAGATGTTGGGGCTCCTTTCTGGGTTCTTTCTTTTTCTGTTCTTTTCCCTGTCTCAGTTGGCAGAGAACATGGGTGGGACTGCATGCCTGCTGAGTGCCAATCAGAGCACAGGTGTGGTGGATTTCTTACCCATGAGTCACTGAGAACTTTGGTAAGGCAAATGCTGGCTTTAGTTTTCCAGTGTTTCCAGGTTAGCTTAAAAAGCTTTTGAAATTCTACTTCTCCTTACTTAAAGATACCTTTTCTGGTCAGAACCACAGTGTACGGATAGTTTGCTCCAACTGAAATATTCCCCAAAGTTGAAAAGGGGCTATTTCCTTTACCCAAGTAGAATTTTCTATTATAGGATTTTTGATATATTTAGTTCCAGTGGGCTTTTAAAAAAACAAATCCTTTGCATATATACCTAATATAAAATACTTTGCAATGATTAGAGTGTAGTTCTTCCAGCATTGTTAAAAAGTTCAATTGGGCTAGTGAGATGCTCAGTGACTAAGGGCACTTGTTGCCGAGGCTGATAAGCCACATAATGGAAGGACAACCATTGTGCAAACTGACCTCTGGCTTCTACATGTGCACTGTGGCACACACACACACACACACAAACTGTTTCAATGCTGAATTTCAGTGCATTGGAAATATTGCTGAGTTACCATTAACTTGTTCTCTTTGTCAGCCATTGAAGTTTTTTCTTCAGTTTTCTGAAACTGAATAGTCAATACCAGACAAACATTTTTATCTGTATCTCTGATTAACTCCTCAGATAAAGGTTCAGAAGTGTGAACTCTACTCAAAAGCTTTGTGAGTTGCAAGCAGTTGCCTTTATCTGTAGCTGGAGATGGCTCCATCTTGATAGCAAAGCAGGTGCTGGCTCTGTGTACACACACACACACACACACACACACACACATGCACACACACTCATACACAAACATACACACTCACACACATACTCATACACACACATATATATACTCATACATACATATGCACACATATACACTACACACACACACCCATACACACACACACCACACCACACCACACTCATATATACACATACACACACACACTCACACATCAATTAAAAAAGAAATGCAAAAAAAAAAAAAAAAATAATCAATGATACATTTTATGTAATGACGGGTGCAAAGATAAAAACCTTAGGTATACCTTAGGTATATAGAATATAATGAAGACTTTTGTGCACTCTTTGTAAGAGCAGAATTAGGTGCAATTCTGAAAGGCAATTATTTATCAAAATCTTATGACCCCTCCCCCCACCTTTGGCCAGCAGCCTTACTTTTAGTAATGTGTCC
The DNA here is from genome assembly GCF_963924665.1 of Micromys minutus. Taxonomy (NCBI): domain Eukaryota; kingdom Metazoa; phylum Chordata; class Mammalia; order Rodentia; family Muridae; genus Micromys; species Micromys minutus. Next base: position 41,112,338 of record NC_137960.1, on the reverse strand, counting down.
AACAGAAACATTAAAGAAGCCAAAATATACACACACACAAAAAAACATGTTATTAAAACACTGGGGGCAGTGGACTGGGGAGATGGCTCAGGGGCTCATGAGAGTGCTCTGCTCTTCCAGAGGACCTGAGTTCAGTCCCCACTATCTATTTGAGGCAGCTCACAACTGCCTACATCTCTAGCTCCAGGGAGGTCTGATGTCTCCGGCTTCTTCCAGCACCTGCCCTCAAGTCCACAAACCCACATACTGGCTCACATGTTATTTATTAAAAACAAGAACAAAAAACCACTTTGTTGTGGCTGGAAAGATGGCTCAGAGATTAAGAATACTTTCTGCTCAATCAAGAACATCAGAGATTGGATCCCAGTGCCCAAGTAACAAACTGGGGATCCTGCAAATGCCTGTAACAGTAGCTTCAGGGATCTGATTCTCTTTCTGCTGTCTGTCTCTGTCTCTTTCTGTCTCTTTCTCTTCCTTTCTCTGTCTTTCTGTCTCTGCAAATGTTATGTGCAGGCGTGTATGCATGTGTATAGATGCACAAATAAATATTATCTTAAAAACACCGTATGAAAGTAAACAAGCTACTGCCAATTAACAATGATCTGAGAGTTAAGTTCAGGCCGGTGTGAAGTGAGGGAGAGAACCACAGTGCCTGGTCAGCTTCAGGTCTCTCGGTAAACGGCCCGTCCGTTATAGGGTGCTCTGCTCTAGGTAAACGGCCCGTCCGTTATAGGGTGCTCTGCTCTAGGTAAACGGCCCGTCCGTTATAGGGTGCTCTGCTCTAGGTAAACGGCCCGTCCATTATAGGGTGCTCTGCTCTAGGTAAACGGCCCGTCCGTTATAGGGTGCTCTGCTCTAAGTAAACAGCCGTCCGTTATAGGGTGCTCTGCTCTGAAGGGAGCGATGCTGTGGGGGTTAGTACAGCACATACATGTTGACTGGACATTTTCCGTTTATAAGAGTGCACGGGGACATAGCTCCACGTAGGTTGAAGAGCACTTGCATGCCGTGACTTATTTATGGTCTACTGGGTCCTTATTATGTGGCATAAAGCAGTGTGGGCGTTCTGACATAAAAAGGGTTAGGGGAAAACAAGGTACAGTGTTGGTCCCATATGTTTATTAAGAAAGAAACAAGCTGCGCTTATACCCCCTTTAATCCCGAAGGGTTGCACTAACATGAGGGGAGGCCAGGAACTCAGAGGGACACGAAGAACTTTCCTCGCAATCTTCCAGGATTAATACATAACTAAACATTGAAAGGAACAAACATGTCTAAAACCTGAGCTTGCCTTAGTTCATGCTGCTCACCCTTGACCTGTGCTCTGAGGTCTGATCCAGGGAAGCCATCAGGATGACCTGGCCCTGTGGACGAAGCCTTCACTTTCAGACCCCTCTTTGCTGGCACAGATCTTAAACACTCAGGACAGGTATACAAATGCTTAGGTTCATGTCAGAGCTTTAACTGCACTTAATTGCCAACAAAACCACTTCAGAAGAGCTGTTCACCCGAGGGAGGCTGTGCAGTGGAAACCGGGGCTGCGTGGTTCTTCTCAGCTTTAGAAGAGCATCGCCTCTTTGCCTGTTAATGAATATATAAATAAATAATGATCTCCATGCAAATAGAATATCTCCCCGCTTTGCAAGTTAAAGTGAAAGTAACATCACTGGTTATCCTTTTCATGTTTAAAAAAAAAAAAAAAAAGCAGATTAAAAACAAGAACTGTTTTCCTCACTAAAGCTCCAGGAGAAGTCAGTCTCTGCTGTCTGAGAACCCTTCAACTGAAGGTCACCAGAAGAAGCTGGAGCCCGTATGTTTTATCCAACTCTTGCTTTCTTTATTAAGGTGGCAGAATAAGATAACATGGTGGGTACATGCTCCCATGGGCAAGTACACACACACACACACACACACACACGCACGCACAGAAGCACAGACACACATACACATACATGCACACATATGAATACATATGTGCATGCACATGCATACATACATGCACACACACAAACACACATACATGCACACACACACAAACACATACATGCACACATGCTAACATAAATGTCCAGTTAAAGCACAGAAAGCCACACCAGCTAGAAGAAACGGTGAAGGAAGAAGCTGCCTCGCAGGACCCACAGTTGCCTACAGCTGGGAGAGTTCATCTAACAGTTTATGTTGGCCATTCTGCCTCCTGGCTAAACTGATCAAATCTCATCATGATGTCTTTTGACAACTTGAAAATCAGATTTTTATTTCCTCCCTCATAAGCTCCTTTACTACCATTCTTAATAAGGAAGAAAAATGCTGACGGTTTTCCCTGACACACGGAAAACCTCATTTAAGGCTTGGTTTACAATTCCAAGTGGTCAGAGCCCAGCAACATGAGGACTGTACTGGAGCCAAGTGGCTCACGAGACTGACAAACAACAGGCAGTGCTGGGCGCTCACGCAGGATTGTGCAAGATTTCCATCGGCTGTTTTCATGTTGTGCTCAGGACTGCCTTGCAGCCGAGGAGCGACTCCGCCACAAGTCGTTTGTCTGTCACACCACCCACCTTCCGTCTCCTACAGAGAGAGCTCTCCTGATGGAATGTCAGGCACAGGAGACGAGTCTGTGGGAAGCTATTTTTGAGCAGTGATTCTCAAGTGGGTGGCTGCTGATTTATGTGCCTCTCCTTCTCACACACCGACTAGTGTGGGTTTGTGTTGAAAAACAGACACCTACAGACACACAGATTTCTCTCTGTCTCTGTTTATCTGGCGCTGCATAAGGGAACTGTCTCATTTTTGTCTTTGCTCAGTATGTGCCTGGGAGTAGAGGTTCTACAAATATTTGTTGAATGAATGAAAAGAAAGCTCTACCTCTTGAGGAAAGGAGGGATCCCTCTCTAATCATTGGTAGAGTCTTTATGACATCGAGTCTTCAAATGCCATCTTTAATTGTGTAGCAGGGAAAGAAAGAAGGAAGGAAAATGAACTTGTAAATAAAACATGCCCATTCATTTATCAGTTTATTTAGTAAAATTCGCCATGCTGTGTACTGGGCACTATATAATGTCAAATTAAATGCAGCACACAAACGGAGGAGACAGAAAATAAATAAAAAAGATGCATATAACATGACAAAGCAGATATGCTATAAAGAAAAGGCCAGGGGTTGGAAGGATATTAATAGGCAAGCAGAGTGGATCTCGTTTGACAGACAGCTGAGCTGAAAGCTAAGGAATGAGAAGGTCCAAGAAGCAAGGAGACTGATGTTGCTATGGTGCCAAGAACAGAGGCCATGGGGCAGGGAGAGTGATATCTCAGAGCAGAAAGAATGTAAGGCCATGGAAAGGAATCTGGATCTCATTCGGAGCTGAACTACTCTCTCTGGGAAACAGAGTCAATCTCTACAGTCTGGAGAAGAACACCTAGACCTCTACTCAGCACGAAGCACGGAGCTGGCAAGGCCTGGTCATGCTAGTGGAGCGGAAGGATTACAATTTGAGAAGTGAGGTTGGGCAATCTGGCTCAGTGGGTAAGGGAGCCTGTCAGTAAGCCCGATCCCTGCTGGACCCCTGGGACCCACACGGTGGAGAGAACCAATTCTCTCATGCTGTTTTCTGACCTGCAAGTATGCATGTGTGTACACATTTGTGCACACAGACCTAGTGAATGAAAATGTAAAACAGACAAACAGAGCAAAAAACAAACAAACAAACAAACAAACAAAAGAAACCAAATTCAAGCAATGGTTACCTAATAAATATACTTTTAAATTTAACAAGTAGCCAAATGTCCAGGCCAGTTCCACATATAGAAGGAAAGGGTTCATTTTGGTTGTTTTAAACAAGAGGATGACACAGAGGTTCATATTGTTGTTCCTCCAAGTTCAAAACCAACAAGGTGGGCCATTTTCGTCTGCTCATATAGACTGGCGTAACTTCTTACCAAAGGCGGCCATCTCAGAAATGAGTTACACCCACGTGCTTAGTGATTTTAATGATACAATTTGTTGCTATGAGACAAAAACATGTTGTGCGGGGGAAGTAATCTGCTCCAATCATCTGACCTCGATTCGAAGGCTTTTGATTAACAGCACTAGCATCCGCCTTCTGGAAAGGAAGCACACCCTGTGATTAGAGCTTTCGAGTCCCTTTAAAGCGAATAAAATGTTATTAGGTCTCGTTAATGGATATGGGGAGCAAAAACATGGCTCCAAATACTGAAAACTTCACTGAGTTCACTTGCAGCATCTCCCTTGGAAAAGCTTCCAGGGCCCTGCCAATTTCTCCTCTCTGACCTTGTCTTTCTCATTTCTGGGAGGCAAACCTGATTTCTAAAAGAGTGAACAGCAGACAAGAAGCAGGCAGTATAGCAAACCAAAACTGAGCAAGCAGGCTGCGCAGTCCAAAATGGTTCCTCTTCCGTGCGTAAGCTGACTCTGTGCCTAACTGCTCAGTTACTGAACACTGCCTATAGCTGTACCCTGCTTGGTGAATGATTTCAAAACCTCCGTCCACCCTGTTCTTACAAACCCTGCCCAGTGATGAGCAAAATGAAATGGGGGGCAGTGGGGGGGGGGAAGCTAACATGACAAGGGCGTGTCTTCCCAACTGGTAGGTGATAAGAGCCATGAAGAAGCTGGTCTGTGAAGATCTAAGGCAAGATTGTTCTGAGAAGATCCCAGAGGTGGTGACCAGTTTGGGGTATTCAAGATGGAGCCTTGACACATGATAAGCCTGTGACAGTGTTGTGGGAGACAGGGTCAACGAGAGGGACCTGGTCACGAAGGCTGAATCTTAAGTGCAGTAGAACCCTATAGAGTTGCAGCTAGAGCTGTCTAAATCCACGCAAAGCTCACCTAAAGGAGAGCTGGGCTCCTGCCTGGTAGCATGATTGCAGAACATTTTGTCCTTTTTAGCCTGGATAGCAGTAGTGACCTCTCTGGCTGCCCCAAACTCCCACTGGCAATCTAGATCTCCTGGGATGTGTCTGACCTGCTCTACAAAGATGTCAAAGCAAAACCTTAGTGACAGACTCTGTCCTAGGCCACAGCAGTCTCCATGGTCCTGTCTCCTCATTCCTAGAGCTCCCCTCTAATCCTGGTTTCCTTTGTCAGCCATGTGCTGGGACAAGCCTGGGCAAATCCTTTTCTTTTCTTCCCTTTCCTCAAACTTGTTTGCAGTGGTTAGGGCTTAACAATAGCAGGACAAGTCATGTGTCAAAGTCAGTAGACAATCTAGATCAGAGGGTCATGGTCACTTTCTGCAAGAGGAAGAACGGTAGGAAGGACACAGCTGATAGAGGCCCAAAGCAAACAATGAAATGGCTCCAGGGGGGTTGGCCAAGTGTGAGAGTCGAGCCTGTGTAAACTGCCAGGGTCATCCAACCAAGTCCGAGTCCAGATAGAGGGGACCTGGAAACAGCCACACTAATAGACACACATTTGTGTTTTTGTTCTACTGTACTGAAGGTTGCAACTCCCCCAAAAGTGTCCAAGGGTTCACACAGGACAGCGCCATCCTCCCTATTCCAATACATCACCTGGGAGATGAGGTCAAGGGCCTGACCTCATTGACCTGATCCTGCAGGGCAAATCCTAACTGTGACACTTCTTGCTTCTTTGCCAGTTTATTTCTCTGTGTTTCCTCCACATATGTGACCCTGGCAGGCAAACAGAATTACTACTGTAAGTCTGGCGAGGATTTGAAACCAATGACAGCTTTTTAAACAAAAATGCTTTATGTATCCTATGGGTTATGTTTTCTGGCTTGCTCCTGCTTCTGTCCCCAGTAGAGGTGACAGCTCGGGTCATGAGGAGCTTGACACTTGCTTCTGTCCAGTCCCCCTGTGCCTGCACCTCTCGGGTTCCCCAACTTTGGCCCGCTGGGCCTGTGTAATGCCCTCTTAGCCCCACCCCCAAGCCCCAGTCCTCATATCTCTCCTCAGCATCTCATTTCAAATTTTCATTATATGTCTGTGTGAGTGTCTACCACAAGTGTACCAGAGGCCACAGTGCTGGGTCCCCAGGCGCTGGCTTTACAGATCATGGTGAGCTGCCTGACATCGGTGCTGAGAACCAAACTCTAACCCTCTAGAAGACCAGCAAGTACTCTTAACTGCGGAGGCAGCTCTCCCAGCCCTGAATCTTTATTTCACTCACAGTTGGCTGAGCTGCCCTTCTCTTGGGACCCTGTTGCTCTGGGGGCTTCCTAGGACCAATTCCTCCCAGGTTACACATTCACATTGGTTCCTGACAGCCTGACTTTACTCTAATTGTTGCTATTAATCGTTAGTTAATTGCTATGTTTATGTTTATGTGTGTGGATGTAGGCTTTCTCCTCCCATTCCCTATTCCCTCTATTGTCCTAGAACCCAGCACACATAGGCTCTGTAGGAGAGAATGTCAAGTTAAAGAGTCTTGCTGACTTCTTTCCAGAGGACAAGCCAAGGTGTTACTCATTAATGTCTTGTAAGAGGGAGTTCCATATGTGTGTGTGTGTGTGTGTGTGTGTGTGTGTGTGTGTGTGTGTGTGTACTTAGCAGTGGTAGGGGGCAGATTAATTTTGTTGTTTTTGAGACAGGGTATCAGTAAGTAGATGAGGCTGGCCTTGACATCACAGAGATCTGCTCCCAGTGCATGTGGTACCATATCTAGCCTAGCACGTAATCTTAAATCTATCACACTTATGCCCTAGGTTCTAGATATTAGGAACAGTGATGGGAGAGAAGCTCTTCATGGTTGGGTTATCTTAAGTTTTTTTTTTTTTTTTCTTTTTTTTAATATGACTTTTTTTTTTGAGTTTTAGTTAGAATCATGTGATTTCACAGATATTTTTACATAGAAAAAAGTGTATCAGTTTTGTGACTATGATCACTAGTACAGATATATGACTAACAGTATGGAGGTGGTCGCTGTCTGGACCCCCTCGGGTACTCTCGGGAGAAAGTTGTTCAATGAGCTCGCATGGTCCTTCACCTGAAGGAGCTGGAGTCAACCTCTGTTACTGTTGTGTTCACAGATGGTCATGGCTACCCTCCAGCGGCAGCCTACCAGCAAGTCATCCAGCCTGCTCTGCCTGGGCAGGCCCTTGCTGGGGCAAGGGTGAGAGGCCCGCACCCTGTGCAGAAGGTCATCCTGAATGACTCCAGCCCCCAGGACCAAGAAGAGAGGCCTGCACAGAGAGACTTCTCTTTCCCAAGGCTCCCAAGGTATGAGTGTGGCAAGACCCACCCTCACCTCCACGTTCCGACCTGAAAAGGATGTGGCTGCAGCGAGACGCCCATAGGGTCTCTGTAAGCCCGCCCCCAGGTCAGCGCAGCCACAGTGAGATGCCCAGTGTGCACTGTTCAGGCCAAGCACAGTAGAGACTGGTTGACAGGGCTCTCCTTCTGCACTGTGATGTCTGCTTCTTGTTATTTCCTTTGGTAACAAGACCATCCATCCAAGCTGACCTCTCTTGTACCTCTTTCAGAAAAATATGCTGGTTTTCAAAACGCTGTTCATTTTTATAAAATTGTTATAGCTGTTTTCCATTGCTACAACAAGGTATGTGAAGCTGAGAACTTAATAAAGTTTTATTTCATTAGTTCAGAGTTCCAAAGGCCCATCTTGGCTCGGTCACCATCATGGTGGATAGCATCAAGTATGAAATGGAGGGAAGATGGTATTGATGATGAGGGACAATGAATGAAGAAACAAGCTCCCCTTAACCCCTTTCCTTTATTTAAATTAATTCATGTTTATTCGGGTACTAACGATGTAGTGTATCCTACCGTCAAAGTAACTATGTTGTCCTTGCTGGTTTCAAAATCATTATCCTCCTGAGCCGCCCTCACAAACAGCACCACTGTGCCAGACTTCTTTTCTTTGTTTTTCATTTTGTGGTTTTGTTTGTTTTTGTTGAGATGGGTTTCTCTCTGTAGCCCTGGCTGTCTTAGACTTCTCTGTAGACCAGGCTGGCCTTGAACTCAGAGATCTGCCTGCCTCTCCCTCTGAGTGCTGGGATTAGATGTGAGTCACCATACCTAGACCTAAAATAAACCTTTTCAAACAAACAAACATTTAGATTTATGGGGGAGTTGAAAGGTACCACATAGCAAATGTTTCTAAAGCATCAATTTAAGCCTGTTCTAGCACCCCTGAGTTATCATTTTAATACAACAAAGAATGTTCAGCTGAGGAGCTAGTCCTCCTACCACGAACTGGAAGGAAACTTTAATACCTGAAGTTTACTTTCACTAATCTCGTGAAACTGTTTATATGTGAAAGTTTTAAACATTATTGTTTTAGTTATGGTTACTATTGCTGCAGTAAGACACCATAACCAAAGCAAACTGGGGGGAAGGAGAAGGATTTTTTTGGCTTGTGTTTCCATATCATTCAAAGGAAGTTTATCTTCAAAGGAAGCAGGACAGGAACTCAAACGGAACCTGGAGGCAGGAGCTGACGCAGAGGCCATGGAGGGATGTCACTTACTGGCTTGCTTCCCCTGGCTTGCTCAGCCTGCTTTCTTATAGAACCCAGGACCACCAGCCCAGGGATGGCTCCACCCACAATGCTCTGGGCCCTCCCCACTGAACACTAATTAAGAAAATGCTCTACAGTCAGATCTCATGGAGGCATTTTTTTACTTAAAGGTCCCTCCTTTCAGGTGACTCTGGTTTGTGTCCAGTTGACATAAAACTAGCCAGTATTAATTATCAAGGCGTTAACATTTCTTTATCAAACCAGCAATCGTCTTTTGTAACAATAAAGCAACTTTGTGTATAAAAAGACTTAACATAAATAATATGGAAATGAATCCCTAGTAGCTGACAGCATATTTTAGAGGCCTCATTTGCTCAATATTTATGAAAACATAGTTGAGATTTTGTGATTAAGTTTTAAGTACATAAGACTTTTTAGAACTTTTAAATTACTTTGGGGTAAAAACACCAGCAAAAACCTATTAAAATCAGACACTCACAGACTTACAATCACAACATTAAACGTTTACAGTATGAAACTATTGGAAATATAAAATAAATGGCAACCATGGTCTTACTATCCTGACTTTAACACGTTTCCAAATTTGCCTTCAGTTTTTAAAAAGATGCTGAACACTGTAGGGATAGGTTTGGTTTCCGTATGAGAAGGAAGTTACAGGACAGAGACATCATGGAGCTGTGGTACTTTTCCACTTCACACTTATTTGTGTGTGTGTGTGTGTGTGTGCACCTGTGTGCCATGGCACACATGAGGACAGAGCGCTTGTGGACCTTCGCAGCCGTAGCATCTGACCTGCTCACATGCAGCTAATGTAGACAGAGAGGATTTAACGTAGGGAAGTGGGTGCTTCTAGAATTGGAGGCTGGGCGAGGGGGGGGGGCAGAAAATGGTCCAGGGAAGGAAGCCTCCTCCAGCACCATGGCAACTGATGCATAGGGTGGGTCCTCTATACCTGCTGGAGCTGCAGTGAGAAATGAGCACTGCCACCCCTGTCCTCAATGTCCAGGGACACTGGGCTTTCTGCAAAAGCCACACACCTGTGACTGTTTGCCAGCAGAAACCAGAGAAGCAGCAGAAACAACACACCTCTGTTGTTTTCTAAAGCTCACACTGGAGGGCCTGTGGTTGGTCTTCCCCTCAACACAAGGACGCTCACAGGAAAGCTCCAGGCAAAATAGTGATAGAGACGCCATGTCACCAGTCAACAGCCAAAGAAATACTTTAAAAATGTTTGGTTTTATTAATTTTACATCCTGACAGCAGTTTCCCCTCCCAACCCCTCACCCACCTCTTCCTTCCCCCCATTCCTCCCCTTCCCCCAATCCACTCCTCCTCTCATTTCTCTTCAGAAAAGGGCCAGCCTCTGTGGATATCAACCTGCCTTGTCAAATTACAGACAGACGCATACTCTTCTGTTACGACTAGACAAGACAGCCAAGTAGAGGGCAAAGTTCCCAAAGGCAGGCGAAAGAGCCTGAGACAGCCCTGCTCCCACTGTTAGTCTGTAACATATGTGTCAGTCCCATGCAGGCTCCCTGGTTTGTGGTTCAGTCTCTGTGAGCCCCTGTGGGCACAGGTTAGTTGATTCTGTAGAGGTTTGGTGGCGTCTTGACCTCTCTGGCCCCCACACTCCTTCCTTCTCCCCTTCCTCAGATTCCCCAAACTCCATCTAATGTTCAGCTGTGATCTCTGCATTTGTTTCCATCAGTTGCTGGGTGAAGTCTCTCTGATGATGACTGGGCCAGACACGATCTACATGTATAGCAGAACACGGTTAGGAATCATCTCTTGAACTTTTTATTTTTGCCAGTTGTGTTTGGTTCTAACACTGGGCTATCCAGCCTATGGCCCTCCAGGCAATGTCAGGGGTCGGCTCCTCCCATGGTTTGGGTCTCAAGCTGGACCAGTCACTGGTTGGCCACTCCCACAGCCAACTTTACCCTAGCACATTTTGTAGGCAGGACAAATTGCACCTTGAAGGTTCTGTGTCTGGGCTGGTGTCCCACCCTCCACTGGAAATGTCGCCTGGTTCCAGGAGATGGCCTGTCAGGCTCCACATTCCCCATTGCTAGAAGTCTTAGCTAGAGTCACCCTCATCTATTCCTGGCAGTTTCTACTGTCCTAGCTTATCCCAGAGATGAGCTCCCATGATGCTCCAGTACTGTTTCTCCTGACCTCCGACCCCGTCCCTCCTGTACCTGTCTCCACCCCATCCTGTCCCTTCTCCCATCTACTCAAGATGTCTCTTCTGTTTCCCCTTCTAGGTGAGATCCATGCGTCCCTCCCTTACCCTCCTTGTTACCAAAAGAAATGCTTTTAAACCTACATGGCAAAAGAGAAAGAAAGAAACAAACGAACAACAAACAGCTTTTGAAACATAATCAAAAGTGATCTATCATGAGCTAAAGTGTCCTTTTTACCTGTGTGCCTTTAATGCTGGCTTTCTATACCACCCATCATGCTCTCTTGTTTTGCTGGTGACCTTGTCTGACCCGTACATGGGATTTATTTTCCCAATTAGACAGACCTTGGATAGGGAAATCAAATCCTGCGTCCCTCTTTTGACCCCTAGCACGGGTCCTCACATATGGGAACCAGCTGGCTTGGTTTTTTTTTTTTTTTTTTTTTAAATAAGGAAACTGCATGGGACCCCTCCCCCTCTTCCATCTGTGCCAGATAAACGGAGGCGGGGGGGGGGGGGGATCATGAATTGGAATGGTCCCACGGTTTGTAAAGTTTTTCTGTCTCTCTACACTTGGCCTTTGTGATGAAAATAAACATTTTCTGTAAACATGGTCCCTTGCAGGGACCAGCTCTACCACCCAGCCTCTAATGAAGCTGGAGCTCCTGAGGAGTCCTTGGATCGTCCTGCAGAGCTGAGACCACATGGACCCCAGGCTTCATCCCCAGCTGCCGTGCCTAGACCCCCTAGCAACCCCTTAGCCCGAGGAACTCTAAAGACGAGCAATTTGCCAGAGGAATTACGTAAGTGGTTTGTATCGTGGGTTTCTTCTTGTCGGGTTTCATGTTCAGTGAGTTTGGTTTAGTCACTCATCCGAAAATCTCAGCTATACTTATGTATATAGTAAAACTTACCTTTCCCCTTTTCAGTGGACCTGTGCTCCCAAACTGCTTACCGCTGGATTGTCCTTAGCACCCAGGGAACAACGAACAACGCCCATACTCTTTCCTACTTCAGTGCTCTTCAGTCACATGCCCCTGGGCATGTGGATTGGTTGCTCATGTGGCTCTGGTTAGAAACCCAGTGTCTCACTGTAAATTAGCAGCAGTTCTGAGAAATAAGGTCATTTCTGCAGAAGTGAGCAGTCTTGTCTGAAGAAACAAAGCGAAACCATTTCCCATTGCCTCCACTGCTTCACACCCCAATGCAAACTAAAGAAACACCCCACTCAGTGTCAGGCAGGGCAATGTTGAAACATCACCAGAATGTTCTGAGAGTGAGGCCAGCTACAATTCTTAGTTCCAGAAATCTTAAGCAATCAGTCACTACCTATGAATTATTATCTGCTAGAGAGGCTCACTCTTTCCAGAACTGGGACACTCGGAACCAAGCCTCAGGCCTTTGCTTTGCTAATTGCTTTTGTTAAATCTCCACTAGAAGTCACTTCCAGCTCTGAAAGACTTCTATGACCATGATGACTATGGTTTTCCTGCAAAAATTCCGTTTCTGAGCACCTTAAAATCATATACACTTCAATTAAACGAAATATCTGAGTGGACAGACATGGGCTTACATGGTGTATGGTCTTATCTGGGAAGGGAGTCCTAAAATTAGTACTCAAGGAGGTGGAAAAGAATCAAGCCCTACCCACATGCCTGACTGCTGGCTACTTCTACCATCACGCATGGCACATGCTTTCATCCGGAGCAGTCCAAGCACGGAAAAATGCACACAGACTCATCTTCTCTTCAGCATCTCTTAATCCTCTGCCTCAGGGTTTCTTGAGATTTAACTGGTTCATTCCACACTGAGAGGCAACGTGTACCAATTATTCATCTACCACAACAAACTGCCAGTGAAGAAATTCCCCCAATACTTTACTTAGTCTGAGAAAACAGCAGCTCTGGCTGGGTAGGGCAAGCTTGTCCATGGCTCCTTGCTGCCTTGTGGGGGACACTACACTGAGCTGCCCTGAGGCACTGTCTCCCCCTAAACTGCTGAAGCTGCACTCACATTTCCCATCTGGGCATCAGACTACTCCTGCTTCCTGACCTCTCTCCAAAATAAGCTGAAGGGTTCAGGGCAGCAGAGAGCATCACAGGATCAAAAGCAGACACTGCTGGGTGGCCCCTTAGCAAGCCTTAGCTTCTTAGCCTGCTGTGTGAGTATTTTCCTTGGGCACAGGGCCAAGTGTCTCTAAGAAACAAGGCAGTGGCTTGAGCTGAAAGGACATGCTGGCTGTGGGTGGCGGCCTTTGTGACATCCCCTGTGGCATTCCGGAAGACCCCTCTGTCTCTCTGTCTTGGATGGCTCCCAGCCCTTGTCACAGAGGGCAGCAATCCACACCACTACAGGCATAAGCCCTGGGACCACCCTCCAGCACAAAAGGCAATGCATACTAAGAATGGTTGTGTGGAGAGAATAATTCGATTATGTTCAACAACTGTGAACATTTCCTCACAGGGAAAGTCTTCATCACTTATTCTATGGACACAGCCGTGGAGGTGGTGAAATTTGTGAACTTTCTGCTAGTGAACGGCTTCCAAACTGCGGTAAGTACTTGATTCAAGGAGAAAAACTCCACAGTTCAGTTAAACACAATAATAACAACAATAATGAAAAAGTATGAATAGTTGTTGACGCTTCAAACAATGTGTCATTATGTATGGGGTTGTGAACTTAATGCTTATGAATTTAGATAATTGTTTTCTAGGTTATCTATTTATTTCTTTGATGCTGGGAGTCAAGGCCAGGGCCTCATTTATACTAGACAGTATTCCACCATATTGTACACTACCCAAAGTCTCCAACACTTTTCCTCCCAACTTTCAAAATAGTGGTAATTCCCACCATGGTCCTAGCTAAAGGAAAGGCCTGGCTTTCCCTGTGCACTTTCTCACTGCCATACCCATCAATGTTCCTCCTGTGGTATAGGAGGCTGCGAGGTCACCAAACCAGATTCCTCTGCTCTGCAGTGGATTATGGGGTTTGAGGTAGACGCCACTGCATAGGGCTGCCCTTCTACACCTTCTAGGAGTGAAGATCTGCTCAGGGGAAAATGGCCTAGTCTAGGTCTGGGAGGTGACTCTCGATTCATTCCTGTAGGTCCATTGTAATCTTGGTCTAAAACTTCTCAAGCGCATAATCTTTATGTCTCCCTGCTAAACCCTGAGGTAGCGCGGCTGAAAGCCATGTACATTCTTCCTTAGGATAAGCAAAATACCACAGGTTGTCACTCTGAGGACTGGCACCGAGCTTCCTTCCTTCCCAGAAGCCTCTCCTAGGCATTGAGCAGCAGCAGATTGCAGAGAGGAGTGAGGACCCAGCGAAGTAGGGATGTTCAAGGATCCAGAGAGAGGAGTGAGAACCCAGCGAAGTAGGGATGTTCAAGGATCCAGAGAGAGGAGTGAGAACCCAGCGAAGTAGGGATGTTCAAGGATCCAGAGAGAGGAGTGAGAACCCAGCGAAGTAGGGATGTTCAAGGATCCAGAGGCTGCTTAGTGGTTTTTCAATGTTGGTTTGGTTGGTTTGTTTTTCAAGGTTTCTCTGTGTAGCCCTGGCTGTCCTCTGTAGACCACTCTGTAGACCAGGCTGGTCTCAAACTCACAGAGATCTGCCTGCCTCTGCCCCCAAAGTGCTGGGATTAAAGGTGTGCACCACCGCCTGCCTGTTTAATAGTTTTTACCTGAAGTTTTTTTCCTATAATGCATTAAAAAATAGAATACGTAAATTTTTAAAAAGATGCCTAAAGTTTATGTAATCCAACTTCACAGCTCTCTAGATTAACATTTCACTTTCTCGTCTCCAGAATAAGACAGTGTTAGAGCTAGAACAACTCAGACGTAAAAGCCAGACCATGAGACATGAGGCAACATGCAAGAGCTTACCTTTTCTCTTCTCCAAATATAGACACACGATTCCGACTGCCCCTGGAGAAGAGCCACAGTTTTTAACCTTTAAAAGCTTCGAATCAGGGCAGTTGGGGGGATTTAAATGTCTCCTTGACTCTTACCTGTGGAAGCCTGTGTTTGTGGACAGCTGTGCATTACATCTAACACACCGGGACCCTCTTAGTGAAAGGAAGCAGAGCCATTTAAGGAAAGTTTATTAAAACAACAACAGCAGCAACAACAATAGCATCAAGGTTTGGCTTAGGGAACAGTGTCATGTCCTGCCACCAGTAAAGGGACAGGGAGCTGGTGTCGGAAACCCGAAGAAGGAGGCTGTGTAAGTCAGACAAAGGCTGGAGCGTCCAGAACACAGTTCATACAGGGTTGGTTTCATCCTGGATCCTCTCTCCTTGGCTGGAGAGGGCCATCTTCTCTCTGTATGCACAGAGCTGTATACTGCTTCTCTCTTCTTCCTATGAACACCAATCCTATGGGAGTGGGCCTTACACAGCACTTCATCTTTCCCGAATTATCATCTGAGAGGCCCTATCCCAAATCCAGTCACATTGTGAGGTCATGGCAAAGTTTCAATAAATTAATTTTTATTTTATTGTTTGAGACAGGCTCTCACTTTCTTGCCCACACTGACAATCCCTGTATGTCAGACTCCCAAGTGGGGATATTACAAGTGTAAGCCACCACCTCCGGCTGACATGTGCATTTGAGGGCACAGAACATCAGCAGTGTAGAAAGCCTACCATAGACAGGTCTAGATTTCTGATGGCAGTCTAGAGAAGCAGACGCCTCCCAGAATGTCTGTCTCTGGTGCATGGGAACAACGTCCATGCTGAATGATGACTTATGGTGTGTTAACGTTGTGTACGGCATTATGATATTTGTCTCTTGTATTGCCATTAAGTCCTCATAGCTGTAGCCATGAAGGTGAAGAGCAGCGCGGGCAGGAGTAGAACCCAAGGGCCATCCTTGTCTGAAATGTCAATGGTGTTGGCGCATCACAGATCACAGTCTCTTTCTGTAGGGAGCTTAGAAGGTTAGGAGGATGAGGAGGTCACACATGAGGCACTGAGTCAGTGAAAGAATGCTATAACAAGCTGTTGGCTCCAAGTGGCCATAATGCGTGAGAGGTAGGAGATGGGCGGGCTCGGTGTGACTTACAGAACAGAGGGGCTTATGCTGTGCTTCAAGGAAACAACTTGGGGAAAAGATAGTACCTGGCTCAGGATGCTTGATGAAGACCTGAGACTTGGTTTGGATCATTCCAAACAACAGGGTAATGCTAGGGTGATTAATATGTGTACAGTGAGTCTAATCAAATAACCCTTCCACAAAGACCTTCTGAACTCATCTATTCCAGTACATAATAGTCCCTTTTTCAACCAGGAGTGCCTTATATACATATCACACACATATACATGCACCACACATATGCTCACACACTATGCATATACACACATAGAGATGCATATACCACACATGTTACACCCACACACACAGATACATACACCACACACATGCATACACAGACACACACACATGCACACACAGACACATATATCACACGCATGCTCACACACTACACACATGCATATACACACAACATACACATGCACACAGATATACACAACATGCATGTGCATGCACATATACATACAAACACACACACACACACACACACACTTCCAGGAGAGAAAACTACTCTGAGTCTTATCAAAACCTCAGAGTTCTTGACTTTCATCTTTAACCCCTCCCCACCAGCTCAGTGATTATTTTTGTGACTATTCCTTGAATTTCGCCCAATGTTCATAAAATCTGGTTGATGTCTAATTGAAGCAGGACCTAATACTGTAATCATCACCCAACACCGCAGCCGTATCTCAGCATTTGCACACTACATATTTACTAAAGTTTCAGAATCTGCCTTCCAATGTTTCAAGTTGCAGATACATAAATGTACTATGTTTGTCTTTGTAGATATATCCAATTCAAAGATATCCCATGTCTTTCAGGTTTTTGAACATATAATTATTGTGTAGCTGCAGATCATTGTGAAGTGAGCCACTATATTCTAACTATGGCTGTTATATATTTAAATATCTATGAATGTTGAAATGGACATATTCCATGGGCCTCTTGTTTCTTTTTTTGAACTTGTGTGTTCCTCCTTATACAGAGCACAAGTTTTAGGGTTGCAAATGTGTGTGGTATGAGAAAGCTCTCACTAAGAGCCTTTTTACACATCCTTTCCCTGTAGATTGACATATTTGAGGACAGAATCCGGGGCATTGATATCATTAAGTGGATGGAACGGTACCTTCGAGATGTAAGTATATTCCAGAATCCCGAGTATGTTTGCTGGTGAGAAAAACAACTAGCTTGTGAAGCTACTTCACAGAAGAAACAGAGACTCTCCCCAAGTCCGAGCCCGAGGAAGCCTGGACAAAGCCTCTCTTGTTGGGAGCTATGCAAAGACTTGGAAAGGAAGGATGGGGTCACCCTCCTGGACATGTAGAGGCAGGAAATAGTGGTCAAACCAGACACAGGTGGTTGATAACAATCAGCACAATCTCTGGACCAGAATAGGAGAGGAGGAAATGATGGGGAGGGGGGCATGGAACCCAGTTGAATTGGACACCTTTCCAAGTGTTTTTTGTAAGACTGGGCTAGAGAGGTTTCTGGGCAGCTTTGAAAGCTAAGCAGCATGCCACCCCAGGGCACCCACTCGCAGCCCTGTGATTCGTTTTCCACACACAGAATCTATAGTAGCCACTGGGACACTCTATGCTTTAACAAGGTAGAAATTGATTGCTCCCAGCACGACCATTCCTGGGTACTTCTTTGGGCAGGAGTGGGTGGGGTGGGAGTCTCAGCAGGCTGGGGTTTGCTGCTTTCCTTTTGTCTGCAGCCTGGTGTTTGCTTTTGTGCTGAAGGGTCTGCTCCTACTGACTGCAGTAATGTGCACAGGAGAAGCAGGGCAGTGGAGGTGCATGCTGACTGACAGCTCGCATCAGGCTGCAGGGAGGAAGGGCACTTTTCCCTGCAGTGGTGATGCCTTTCTGCCTCCATGCAGAGTCGGCGATTTTGGATTTCATCAGACGTTTATTAGAGAAGGTTGTGGACGGCGGGAAGAATTCCTTTCAGAACCGTTTGCTCTGTGTGTTTGTAGGGTGCTGGGCACAGAGGCCGTGGGGAGGGGTAGAGGTGAGAGCGGGCCGTGTTGGGGCTGGTGCCTTGTGCTTTTATAGATAGAGGGACTGGTCCTGTACCCGCCAGCAGGTCAGGAGTATGGTCCTGCTGGCTGGTTTCCAGCTGGCCTTCACCAAGTGAACCACACTTCCCGCTTCCATAAACATGCTTTTCTCCTTCTCATTACAGAAGACAGTGATGATAATCGTAGCAATCAGCCCCAAATACAAACAGGATGTGGAAGGCGCTGAGCCGCAGCTGGACGAGGACGAGCATGGCTTACATACTAAGTACATTCATCGGATGGTGAGTGGGAGACCACCAGGCCTGCGTGCTCCTCTGCAAAACGCCCTCTCTAGGGGGGCTGTTTCTGTTAGGGACACACTCTCAGACCTGCCATGTCGCGAGGAGTTGTATATGGGTCTGAACACTTGGGACTCTGAGACCCATGGAGAAGCACCACTCCTTCTCTCAGTACTCAGACGGGTCCTGTCAGTAACTAAGAAATATCAATCAGGTTCTAGAAAGCGGAGTTTTGTTCGTTTGGCTATTTGCCCACAAGTCTTAGGAGGCTAGAGAGTGGGGTGGGATGAGTGGCTACTGTGGCTGTTACATCCTTGCTTTCTGGGAAGGACAATTCTGTCGTGCCAGACAAGCATAATGTCACATTAGCTTCCTAAGTACAGGCTATATGACTATGGCCCAAGTACTTAAATCTTGCAGCAACCCTGTCCACAAAATGGATCACTAATGCATACAGCGCTATGAGGGTAAATGAAGTAATATCTGAAGCACTTGGCACACAGAAAATACTTAACCAAAGAGATTGTTGTTCATTGGTTATAGGTGGAGAACACTCTAGTGCCAAACCTGAGCTGTGGGACCTGGTTAGACCATGGAGAGAATTTGCAACTTGCTCAGCAGCTCAAAGAAACTATTACTCAGCCTCAGGGTTGGCTGTTGTTACTTAGTTGTTACTTGGCCTTTGTAGGTTTAGAGATCCTATGGAGACCATTTCTATTTAACTAGAAAGCCAGATTAGACCTATGACTTTCAAACTGTCCTGGGGGATCTATATATCTGAGGGCAGGAGTGGCCCTGAGCCTCTCAAACTAGAGTTGGTTTCTCTGGCTTGATTGTTCACCAAGGAGTCTAACATTTGAAAAAGAGTAGAAAAATCACTGGACTTGAACTCATAAACCCAACTTCAGTTCTCAGCCTGCATGAGGACATGGCATTATGTCTCCACTCAAGGAGTAAGTAGGCTGCACAGGCCGGAGAGCAGTCAGGTAGCCTCAGAGGAGGCAAAGCTGAACGCCATCTGTCCTGAGTAGAACTGCTTTGTAAGTGGCACCCCATCACCTGACTCTTAAGACCACCTCTTCCACCAAGTGTGGGCCACTTGTTTGAGTTTACAACACAAAATGAAGCTGAGGGAAGGTGGTCAGAGTCAAGGGTCTGGCCAGGGGGTCAGGTGCTAAGCCTGCCTCCTGTCCAGTCTTATCCAGTGACATCCTGTGGAGTCTAAAAATAACATTCCTAGAAATAAACTGATCCATGAAGGTCATGACTGAGTCTGGATGCTTCTGTGTTTTAGCTGTCTGTGTCTGCAAATTCCCAGAACACCGACATTCTGTCTACATCTCCAAGAGCCTGCCAAGCTCAGGAACCAGCAGCTGGGAAGGACTCCAGGTCCCTACCAGTTCCTGGACAGACCTGTTTAGTTGTGTTGGTATATGAAAAGCCAGCCAATAATACACACAGTTCAACCCAGTGACTGCCAGCTATAGCCAAGTGGTCTCCGAATTTGGTTTCTTGGCCCTAATGACTTTGGCTCTCCCTCATCACAGGAGGGACTAGATGTGCCACCAGTACCTTCCTATTCCCAGGCTGACCTCCCGGCCTCCTCCAGGCACCAAGGAGTAATTACTACACAAATCAAACAATGTCATTGGAAATCTGCTATCCAAGAGAAAGTATGAGAGATAATCAAAACATGCTGCTAAGGGCTCATCCTTGACCGAGCAGGAGCCTGGTGGGCAGACCAAGTAGCCCGCATTGCCCTTGAGGCCGGAATGAAATCCCCTCTGCTCTAACTCAGCAGATCCCCACGCCCCTGCCCGCGGGGATGATGGCATGGCTGGTTCTTGATTGCGCGTGTGGCGTGCACTTCTGGGGTTGTCTTCTGTTTGGAAGGGAGCTGGCTCTGAGAAGACCCTGGTGGCGGATCTGCATTGTATGAATCTGAGTGAGAGTGGGGTTGGCGGGGCCTCCACACTCACTTCTCGTTTTTATTTTTATGTACCATAAAAGGTTCTGTTCTAAAAATCAGTCAGAGGGTGAAATTGGTCAGGGCACACAATTCTTTGTTCTCATCCTTGGCATCAGGCGGCCGGAAGCTCTTGGGATCTGGGAAACTTTCTCTCTCAGTATGGAGCGTTCTGATTTTGTTAGAGCTCTTGGAGGTAAATCTCGGGTGAGCAGAGTCTGAAGGCTGACTGATCTGGTGAGGGATCCTCAGGCCTGACAGAGTGGACGCCCTCTTCTCCTCTGCCAAGCCCACGTGTGCCCCAGAAGAAGCGGATTGGGAGGTGGCTGCAGTCAAAGGAACACATTCTCCTCTCCAGGCTCTGCCCTCTGCCCTCGCCTTCTCCACACTTTTGTCTACCTGTCCAGAGCTTCCTTCATGCCCAGGGGCCCTTTCCTGTTTCTGTCCTCCCAACTCCCCAAAGCAGAAGAGGCAGCCTCTATCTTGAGCACCATATTCTCCGTGCTGTCCTCTGGTTAGCAATTTTCCTTCCTGCCTGCTCACTAGATCCACAGCTTTGGGGGGACTGTCCAAATGGTATCAGTGGCATCCTGCTAAACAAACAAACAGTCCTACGTCTTACGCCTGTGCTTGTTTCCATATTGTAAGTCTCTCATACTTACTTGGCCGTGGAAAGCAAATAATACAAAGTCAGACTAAAGAATGGGGGAGGGGACACATAGCCTGATCTTATGAACTGAGGTGACCCAGCCCCAAACCCAGACCAGCACTCAGGAGGCTGACAAAGGAGGACTGGTGTGAGTTCAAATCCAACCTGGGTTATGTAGTGAATTCCAGGCTAGTCTAGGCTACATGTGAGACCCTGACTCCAAACAAACAAACTATATAATCAGTGTGTGCACGCACATACATATATAAACGCACATACTTGTCACTAAGCAGAGCGAAGTCAGAGAACTATGAGAATGGCTGAAAGGCGTGGATAAAGAACGGCAGTAGCTATCTACCAGTGCAAGTCTCAAGGGTCCAGTGGTTATCCAGCCACGAAGCCAGATGTCTCGGCTGGTCTTCGGTGAATGCTGGAACCCTGAAGGGGCTCTAATCCAGTGAAGGGGTGGGTGTGCTAGTGAGAGGGAGGGCAGGCGGGCAGGGAGACGCTTCCTTCTTCCGTGTATAAAGCTTCCAGCCCAAGGTGTAGCCCAGATTCGAGTTTCAAAGAGATCTAGATTAAAAGTGGGCCTTCCCACTTTGAATGGGTTAATTAAGCAAAAGTCCCTCATTGCTGTGCCCGTCCATTTTTAATTTCTAGTTAATTCTAGATGTTGCCAGGCTGAGAGCCAACCATGGCCATCATAGTGGCCCATACCCACCTCCCAAAGTGGCAGAGTGTGTCATAGAGAAAGTTTAAAGTTAAAAGTAATATGGCACTCAGATAACAACTCAGAATACAGTTACCATGTGGGCTGGTGGTGTTGGTCGGATCCTGGGTCAAGTCTTCATCTCTGTTTGGTTTTAGATGCAGATCGAGTTTATAAATCAGGGAAGCATGAACTTCAGATTCATCCCTGTGCTTTTCCCAAATGCCAGGAAGGTAAGCAAACAAACAAACAGCCCTCGGGGATTCTTTGTTCCAACGCTTTGACAGCCTTCAGAGACAACAGTGTCACCAGAAAGATCAACACGTTCTATGTACACTGGGCTCTGAGAGGTCTGCAAGTGCTACCGGGTAGGACCGTGGCTGTCCTAATTTCTCTGTGTACACGAAGGGATGGTTCGAGCATAGTTACTTTTCTGTTGCTGTGGTAGAACACCATGAATAGGCAACTTTTGGAGGGAAGGGTTCATTTGGGGCTTGTGATTGCAGAGGGAGGAGATACAGCTCCGTCATGCCAGGGAAGCGTGGCAGCGGTCAAGCATGGCACCTAGAGCTGAAACTGAGCTGAGGCCTTACATCCCGAATGACAAATGGAAGGCAGGAGAGTGTGTGGCTTATGAAACCCCAAAGCTCGTTTCAAGTGACACACTTCCTTCAGCCAGTCGGCACCTCCTGTGTCTCTCCAAACACTATCACCAGCTGGGGATCAAGTATGCAAATGCCCAAGAAAGAGAGGGTATTTATCACCAAGTGCTCCTTATCTCTGGACACTGCTTTCTGTCCACATAAACATTTTGCTGCACACAGCTCAACCCTCGAACCTGTAGAGTGCAGAAACGGAATCCACACAGCTCTCTAAGTGAACCTCCTGGGGTTTGCATGAGGGTTTCCATCATGTTCCCAAGGGTACGCTGACGGCTCTAGAGAATACAAGCCAAGCCATCAGAGAACGTTCCAGGCCTGGCAAAGGGCAGACAGAAGCTAAGTAAACAACCCGAGACTCAGACCAGAGCACTCGTTGCTAGGATACAGCCTCATTCTGGAGGATTCCTACATGTCAGGACCGCACTGGAACCTCTACTCCACATGAGGGAGAGCACCATTGTGGTGCTTTGAACATGCTTGGCTCATGGGAAGTGACAATATTAAGTGTGGTCTTATTAGAGTAGGTGTGGCCTTGTAGGAGAAAGTGTGTCACTGTGGGGGTGGGCTTTGAGAGCCTCTTCCTGACTGCCTGGAAAAGTCTCTCCTGATTGCCTTCAAATCAAGATGCAGGACTCTCAGCTCCTTCTCTAGCACTATGTCCGCCTGCACTCTGACATGCTTCCCACCGTGATGATAATGGACTGAACCTGTGAAACTGTAAGCCAGCCCCAGTTAAATGTTTGCCTTTATGAGTTGCTTTGGTCATGGTATCTCTTCACAGCAATGGAAACCCTAAGACACCAGTCTATGTGGACTAGACACATAAGGTCAGACAATGCACAGTGCATATAAAATGACCCCTAGTCCTTGCTGGCCCTGGCTTGTCCAGGAACTAAATGCAGTTATTGACTGGCAGATCCCCCCCACCCGTCCCGATCTTCCCCTGCTCTAAACTCTATACTAGCTATCTTCTGCTTTGCCATCAAAGAACACCTATCTCTCTAGTTTTACAATTCTGTGACGTTTCCCACTGACTTTCTTGGTGTGACACCTGAGGCTCTTTGGAACAGCACTGTGTCCGCTACTCATTCTCCTGTCTTCTTACCTGGGGCCTAAGCTTTGGTCATTACGGACCATGTCATCAAACCTCACTTGTGTTCTCTGTCTATGGTCTTCACTCCTTATTCCCTCTCCTTAAAATACCCTTTCCCAACCTGCTGGCCTGGTGAGCTCTTGCTTATCCTTGAACCCTTGTAACCTCTCCAGCTGTAAGGTTCTCCTTCCTCTCAGGCCTGTGTGAAGTGTGCCTTTCCTGAGAGCTTCTGTTAATTATAGTACTTTGAATCAATGGTATATGTTAGGGGCACTGGGAGTAATTGCTTAGAATTATTGGCTCATTCATGTTTGTGTGTGTGTGTGTGTGTGTGTGTGTGTGTGTTTACTATTATTTTAAAATTCCACTTGGCAGTCTCGTACGGCCAGAGCCTGAGTCATGCTGGCTACTTACTATACTATGACCTAGGAAATAGTTGGTGCTAATTTTGCCTCCGTGTGAGATCTTGAGTCCTCAAGACACTTGTGTCTTTGAATTGCTGATCTTCTGCACTCAACAGACAACAGAGTACCGGCTCTGAACCAGTGCTGCAGTCCCCAAGGCAGCTCATCTCAAAATGAAAGCCAAAGGCCTTACGGTGGCCCCCAGGCCTTGTGGGGTGCAGCCCCTAGAATTCTGGCCCTCTTCACCTGTTCACCCGCATTTGCTCTGTTCTGGCCACTGTGACACTGGCTTTTCTGAAGCATCCTCCCAGGCACTGCAAACTCCTCCTCCTACAGCAGCATTTCACATTTCATTTCAGTATAGGCTCTGAGCTTGTGATCTCTCCTCACAAGCACATGTGCATGTGTGCTGCACGTGGACAGTCCTGAGGCTGGCTGTCCCGAGGGTGACAGAAACTGGCCTGTGGAACCCCAGACTCACAGCTCTGAGTTCTGTTCTGCTCCTTCTTCTTCAGGCCAGAGCTGAGGTTGGAGTGAAGGAACCATGAATTAGATTAAGCCCACGGCCCTGGCATCCTTCCCCCAAAACCACAGGGGAATTCACATCATTCAGTGTGACCTCAGTCTTACCCCTTTCATGTGAGGTGGTGAAAAGCACATTGACATGCAAAGGGCAGGTAGTCTGGGAGGCTAACAGAAAGCGCTGCACACATGTGGTTTCCATAATGAGATACACAGCTTGCACCCGAAGCCAAAAGTGCTCCGCGTGTTAAACCCTCTGAAAGCAAAACAGCAGCTCCCAAGACAGCCTGGTGGGAACACCTATGGAGGGCAAGCCCGAGCTGCTGGGAACCGAGCCCTGGATCTGGAATCCAGGCTTCTCTCCCTCCAGTGACCTTTGTCCCTGCCCTCTCTGCCACAGGAGCATGTGCCGACCTGGCTTCAGAACACTCATGTTTACAGCTGGCCCAGGAATAAGAAAAACATCCTGCTACGGCTACTCCGAGAGGAAGAGTACGTGGCTCCTCCCCGAGGGCCTCTGCCCACGCTTCAGGTGGTACCCTTGTGACAGCAGCCACCTCCAGCTCGGTGCCAGCCTGTTCTCACAGCATTCTTCTAGCTGAGCTGGTTGGGGACACTGATGCCCCAGAACATGTCGTCTACAGAGTTTGCCACCTCCTGAGTCTGAGTTGTCCTCTCTGGGCTTCCATTGCTTTGGGAAGTGGAAGCTGCGGGTGAGGGCAGCCAACGCCTATAACCACAAAAACTCATCACTTCAGCTACGTTTATGAGTTGGCCAGATGCTCTGTGTTTTTAGACCAGTCTGAATCATGCTCAGATAATAAAGTGATTATTCTTTGTAAGAATGTGTTTGTCTCGGTGGAAGTAAGCATATTAATTTACACTGAAACGGGCAGCTCCAGGACATCAACAGAGCCACTCAGATATAGCAGTAGATAAATGTGTCAGAGCTCTGTACTAAAAGATTAAAACTAGAAAGTTACACATCTCTTCATTGTGAAAGACTTTCTCTTTCAGTTGAGCCTTTTAACAAAGTAATCCTAATTGTAAACAGTGTAATTGGGTGGGGATTGTAGCTCAGTGCTAAAACATTTGCTTAGGTATAGAAGTCCCAGGATTCAACTACCAGCCCTTCAAGAAGAAAATAGGCCTGGCCATTTCTGTAAAAATATCTGAGTATATGCATGCAGGAACAGGGGCTGTGTCACCCCCGCCAGAGTTGGAGTCTAGTGTTCTAGTCTTTGTCCCGCTCCTGATGTACCTCTGTGACTAAGCAAGTCTTTTCGATTTTCTAGGACTTGGGGGACTTAAAAAAATCATTTGGAGCCTCAAAGTTCTGAAATGTGGGCCTTAAACTTGAGATTCTCTTTAGAGAAGTAACTGGGCATTTATTTTTTAGAATCACATCTCCCAGGGGATAACTGTAATTTTTCTTTTTGTTTCTGTTTTGTTCTTTGGAGATGGAGTCTTACTATGTAGTTCTGGGTGGCCCAGAGTTTAATATCTAAGGTAAGACGGTCTTGAACTTACAGGGATTCTCCTGTGGTGGCCCTGCAGGTGTATGACAGGTGTACACCAGCATACTATGTCTTAGTTACTATTTTCTTACTGTGAGGAGATACCATGGGCAAGGCTGGGTTTAAAAGAAAGCATTTAACTGGGGGCTGCCTTACAGTTTCAGAGGTGACAGGGAAGGTGGCAGCGGGCAGACAGGCATGGCGCTGGTGTAGTAGCTTCAAGTTCCCATCTTATCAAAGCCCACCTTCAGTGACCACCTCCTCCAATAAGATCACACCTCCTAATCCTTCCTGATCCATCCACCCACTGAGAAAACAAACAGTCAAATATATGAATTTGGAGCCATTCGTGTTCAAACCACCACACCTGGATATATTTTCTTAAATTTAAACTTAACCCATTTTTTAAAAGCAGAAAACTAACTGATGCATAATAACAAAGAATATACCTCAATGGTTTTAGCTGACTTAATTGGAGAAGAGTCTTACTGTGCAGTTCAGGCTGCCCTGTAACTGCTTAGCCCAGGCTGGCTTGTAACTTGTAACCCTGCTGCAGGATTATAAACATGTAGCAGTATATCTGAAAAAACTTGCTCCTCCCCCACCCCAGGGCTGGAGATTGAATCTAGGGCCCTGGGCACCCACCTACCCCCCAGCCCTCAGACCTCAGGTACATTGTCTCATGAGATATTTCCTTCTTTTAAAAAAAAATTTTTTTAAGATTTATTTGTTTTTTATATGAATACACTGTAGCTGTCTTTAGACACACCAGAAGAGGGCACCAGATTTCATTACAGGTGGTTGTGAGCCACCATGTGGTTGCTGGGAATTGAACTCAGGAACTCTTGAAGAGCAGCCAGTGCTCTTAACCACTTAGCCATCTCTTCGGCCCTTAAAAATGTACCTAACAGTACCCTCAAATAATTTGGTCTCCAAGAAACAACACATAGACGTTTAGAAAATGTGCATGTGATTTAAATAAACTATTGCACAAGGAAAAAGATGTCTTTATGGCCCAATAGGTCAATAAAAAGATGCTTGAGCACTGAGAGCTATTGCATCCTTCCTCTGCCTAACTTAGTAATCAAGCTTCAACTTTGCTATTAGGTGCTCATCTCCAAATGTCACTGTAGAGAAAGGCAAATACTTTTCAACTACAAATAAGAAAAGTTGAGTTACAACGAATGCGGTTTGATTTACTTCATGACCTGTATGTACCCTGAGTAGATGCTTTTAAACAGGAAAAAGCTAGCATCATTTAAGTGCTTGTTTGTCTAACTATGGAAAGAATAATTACTTTTGTGGCACTTGAGACCTAGTAGAATTTTCTTGTTTGGCCAACTCTGAATTCCTGGAAAGCATGTCAAACTTCAAGTCCTTTTTCCTCTTTTCATTGTTGTTTTGGTTTGAGGCGAGACTATTACTGAGGATTCTATATCTGCAGAGACATCCCAGCAATTATTTCTTTGAAATGTTCCCAGCTTGCAAAGATTTAGAATGTAATTATCCCCCTCCCCTTCGAGAAACTTTTCCAGAGCATTCAGCAACTCGTTCCTTCTATTCTTTTTATCCCAGGTGACTAAGAGAAAGGTCCCTTACGAGCCACAAATGGTCCTTAAAGGCTTACAGCTGGTAGCAATCAGTACAAAACAAATATAAACCAGTCAAACAACCAAACAACCCCAGTGTGTGTGTGTGTGTGTGTATGTGTTTGTATGTGTGTGCATGTGTGTGTTTTGTGTATGTGTGTATGTATGTGTGTGTGTTTTCATGTGTGTGTGTTTTCATGTGTATGTGTGTGTTTGTATGTATGTGCATGTGTGTGTTTTGTGTATGTGTGTATGTATGTGTGTGTGTTTTCATGTGTGTGTGTTTTCATGTGTGTATGTATGTGTGTATATGTGTGTATGTATGTGTGTATGTGTGCATGTATGTGTGTGTGCATGTGTGTGTTTTATATGTGTATGTATGTGTGTATATGTGTGTATGCATGTATATTTGTGTATTGTGTAAATGTGTCTGTGTGCATGTGTGTGTCTGTGTGCATGTGTGTGTGTTTTCATGTGTCTATGTATGTGTGTGTATGTGTGCATGTGTGTGTGCATATGTGTGTGCATGTGTGTGTTTGTGCTCATAGTCACCTAGAGTTGATAACTTGGCTCTGAAGTATCTATGAAATCTGATAACCACTACCAGCAAAGGAATTTTTACAATTATTTTAGAACACTGATACTCAGATTAACACTGGTTTATCTAAACATTATCCTGGTATTTGAGTCTCTATTTTTAGATATTTTGAGGGTAGAACTTAGATATAGCTGACTCAGTTAAAAAAAAAAAAAAAAAAAAAAAAAAAAAAAGACCTTGTAACCCCTGACAGTCATAATCAGCTGATTTGGGCCAGGTGTACTGGGTATAGATTCAGGTTATTTTCTGGTACTTAGTGGCTAATTTTAGTTTCAGTGACTGCCTTCAAAACACTTGCCTGTCTAATTTAACTTATATAGAGTTCAAAGATGTCTCAGCATAGGATTTCAATCAAAGTATTGGGCTACGTTTTTCTCAGCTCAGATCTCTGTTCCTCCTTTCCCTTAAACAAATCACCCCGTGAAGACCTGAGTTTTTCTGAGTCATCTCAACAGGGGCTGCAAGTTCTCCAGTTTGAACTTTCCATCCTTCTTTCGGGATGTTTTGCCAAGAGCATTTTCCCTAACCCCAGCCACTTCCTCAAGCATTACACCGCCACCTTTCCAGATGAATTGCAAAGTCTTGTGATCGCTGAAACGACCCGGGAGAGTCTTTTAAACCACGGGATCTTTCTGTTTCTCTTTCATGTACCTAGAAGAATCTGGAAGACCCTCCGCTAATAGCAGATGAAATGAGAAGGTAGATTACACTGTGGGAAAATACTACAAAGAAAGAAGGAGCAGAATAATAACACTTTAACATTTCTGTCTGGGGAGTTTCAGTCTGAACGGGACCCTGGGCTTTGTGTTATGCAGGAAGGAAGCAGGATCCAAAGAAACTGATTCGTCCAAGCTCCCTCCAGGGCTCCTGCCCCAGCAACCCAGCTTCAAGGCTCGAAAACCTATGGAACCTTCTGGGGTTTACTGGAACTTTTATCTACAGTGACAGAGTTTTTCCCTGGGGTAAACACAGCCTACTGGAACATGGGAGGACTGAGGGAAGATTACCTCTATCCTCTAGTGGCTATGAGAGTAAATGGCCATGTCACACTTGCGCTGGGACAATTGCTTTAGGGATTAATTATTGCTGGGATGATACAGAGTGTGGCTTTTCTTGACCTGGTTTGGCATATTTAGTTTTTAGTGGTTTTACATGACCCCTAGGCCAACTGAAAATTCCTCAAAACCTTCCTGAAGCTTGAAGACAAAAATCTGCATTTAGATCAAATTCTGGTTTTTTTTTAATTTTTAAATTTATTTTGTATTGGGTATAACTTATTTACATTTTAAATATTATCCCCTTTCCAGGTATTGCCTCCATAAACCCCCTATCCCATCCCCTCTCCCCAAGCTCCTATGGGGGTGTCCCCCCTACCCACCTACTCCCTCCTGCCGCCCCATCCTGACATTCCCCTGTACTGGGACATTGAGCCTTGGTAGGACCAAGGACTTCTCTTCCCACTGATGCCCAACAAGGCCATCCTCTGCTACATGGGCAGCTGGAGCCATTGGTCCCTCCATGTGTACTCTTTGGATAGTGGTTTAGTCCCTGGGAGCTCTGGTTGGTTGGTATTGTTGTTCTTATTGTTTTATAATTGTTGTAAACCCCTTCAGCTCCTTTAGTCCTTTCTCTAACTCCTCCATTAGGGACCCAGTTCCCAGTTCAATGGTTGGCTGTGAGCATCTGCCTCTGTATTTGTCATGATCTGATCTATTTCTATTAAAGCTCTGTGTGTGTGTGTGTGTGTGTGTGTGTGTGTGTGCACACACACACATGTACATGCACTCAAAAATCAGTAATTAAAAAATTCTTTTTACTTTTTAAATACTGTGAAATTCCTCTTTCCTGCATTTTTCTGATGCTACAAAAGGGGTACTTGGAGAAATATGGAGAAACAAAAAATGCTTGGGTAACAGCCCTTGGGAGGGTGTTGGGGTGGGGCTGGCTGCATTAACAATACAGCTCACTATGAGGCATAAAACAGCACAAAAGAATCCAGTCAGTGTAGTTAGCATCCTGGTAGACCTGCATCCACCCGATAGCACATTCCTAACTTCATACCAACTCTTCTTCTCTTTCCCTTGAAAAGTGGTTTCAGACTCAGAGCACCTGGTGAGCGGTGAGAGGCACCAGCGTCCCTCCGGTGTGACTGCGGATTTGCTCACGCTCTTAGCAGAAGGGATGGTCAGTGGAGCTGACTTTTGTCTTTACCTTCTCAGGGGACATCTGGGTGTGGTCCCAGGTCACATTCATGGTTTAGGAAGTATTGAGACTTTGATAAACAATGAGAAGCCGGGACCAGTGTGGCAGGGCAGGGTCTGCTCACCTTTTCTAGAAAGTCTGCTGAGGAAGGCATACTCACAGCCCACAGACCTCTTAGGGCTTGTAAGCTGAAACCACTAGGGCAAGTCTTTTGTGTCCCAGGCCTGACCTCCCTTTGCTCCCTTCCCTGGGAAGGTGCTGGTGGAAGAAGGCAGCTGGGGAGGGAGGGGAAGGGGAGAAGGGGAGAGCAAGAGGACCCCATTAGGCTTAGTGTGCAAAGCACACGGAGATGAAGTAGCTGCTCTGGTATGTGTCCAAGCTGCTGTTCTATTTTTACTTTCTCCTGCATGCTTCTTAGCCCAGAGTTGTTTGCCTGGGCACCTGGATCAGCAGCAAAACATGGAACTGAGCCACTCAGTAAAGCAGGGAGGAAGGAGGCCATTGGGTGCAGCTTTGTGTCACTGAAAGGGAAGAGGGATCTGGAATGTTAATGAGGACAGCTCAAGCATGCCTTCATGGTTAGCGAGAATTCAAAGAACAAGGCAGACTCAGGCCGGTGCTGAACGCATGTGAACTGTTGATAGAGAGACCGAGAAATCAATTATGCTGTTGCAGGCTCCCGTGCCATTGTGTTGGAGTTGTTAGAGAAGGTAGGACAAGGACCAGATTTCAAAAGGAAACAAAGCCACATGGCCCTGAAGTCTAACGAGTTTGCCATGGCAACTGATGGAAATGAGCCTCCCGGGCCTGAGCAGGTGTGCTATCTTACAGAATAAACATACTTCTCTCACTCCCTGGATCTTATAATAAAACCTGTGTTTGGATTACTTTCCCTCCTCTTTGTTACCCAGAGACGTTGGCTGTTGCTCAATCAGCCCCAGGCTCTAGCGAGGGAAATGTAATCAGTGTTATCAAAGGCCCGCTTTGGGAAAGGCTGGCTATGGGCCTGACTGCCAGCTTCACCACAGAGTGGCAGCTGGCCTCAGGTACCTGCCTGGCCTTTGCCAACTCCCAGGCAAGGCCTTGTGCCGAAACGGTCTGAGCCTCATATCGGCATTGGTCAAAGGACGAACTGATTTTCCTCTCCAATATGTTGTTACCCACAGTTTGTTTAATCAGAGGCTCCAGAAAACGCATGTTTCCCTGGTTTGAAAACTTCTCCAGTAGGTTCCAGAGCGGTGGATTCTTGAGTTTGAACGATACACAAATGGGAGGTTTTATAAAGAACCCCCAAACTAAAGACTAAGGAAGCTTACGCTTAAGTTTCATAAGACCCAAGTCGTAATAGTGTAGAATAACCATTCTCTGTGTTCTCCTTTATGACTGGAAAGAAATTTCTTCCACTATAGCTTCAAGTGAACCTTTAAAACAAGGTGCTTGTTCTCGACGGCTCCTAAAACAATTTGTGAACATGGTTGTGGCAAACAGTTGATGTGAGGATAGCTTGTTTAGCCAGCCAGCTCGTGGCCTGAGAGGATGTCTTGGCTGACCCTTACACATTACCTGACCTTTGACCCCAGTAAGAACAGCATGGCTGACTTAAGACCCGAGTCAGGCTGTGGTGTAAGGCATTGACCATCTGCTGTTCCCCTAGCACAGACCTTGGCCCCGTCAAACTGTGCTTACGGTTTGCTAACTTAGTCCATAGTCTACTGAGTGCAGTGCCGGTTTCTCCGCCCCTCAGGAGCTCAGCAGTTGTACACTTGGGAAGACACCAGGGAAGAAGGTTAGAAATGGCATCTGGAGAGAAAGGTGCGGCTGACATTCTGACAATGTGGTTTTGTACATTTTGAACAGATGTCTTTGTCACTGTTCTGTGGCTGTGAAGAGACACCGTGACCAAGGCAACTCTTACAAATAAAAAGCATTTAATTGGGGCTGGCTTATAATTTCAGAGGTTCAGTCCATTATCATCATGGAGGACACGACAGCAGGCAGACACAGTGCTGGAGAAGTGTCTCAGAGCTCAAATTTGGGTCTGTAGACAGCAGGAAGAGAGAGACTCTGAGCATGGCTTGGGCCGTGGGGAAAACCAAAACCCACCCCCAGTGACACTTCCTCCAACAAAGCCACACCTCCTAATCCTTTCAAATAGTGCCACTCCCTGGTGACCAAGCCTTTGACTACATGAGCCTATGGGGACCATTCTTATTCAACTCATCACACCAGACTGAAAAACAAACCATTAAATATGCAACTTTTAAAATGTTGCCAAGTGACATTTGCAAAAGCAACCTTGTATCTAATTTTTTCCCAAGTGAAATCAAATTAGCTACAGCTTTAGTCATTCAGATTCATATACTGCAGTAATAAATATCCTTGTGCTGGGCAGTTTTTATATTGACATAAACTAAAGTTATCTGAGAGGAGGGAACCTCAATTAAGAAAAATGTCTCCATAAAATCAGGTTGTAGGTAAGCCTGTAAGGCATTTTCTCAATTAGTGATTGATAGAAGAGGGGTCAGCCCATTGTGGGTGGTGCCATCTCTGGGCTGGTGGTCCTGGTTCTAGAAGGCAGGCTGAACAAACCATAGGAGTGAGCCAGTAAATAGCACTCCTTCATAGCCTCTACATCAACTCCTGCCTCCAGGTTCCTGCCTGGTTGGAGTTCCTGTCCTGGCTTCCTTCAGTGATGGACTATGATGTGGAAGAATAGCAGAATAAACCTTTCCCCCACAATTTGCTTTGGTCGTGGTGTTTCAAGGCAGCAACCCCTCAGAAGATCCTGATAAGAATCTGGGTGAAGGCTTAAGACAGGAAGACCTCTGAAAGTTCAGGGCCAGCCAGGCTACATGAGTGAGTTCAAAGCCAACCTAGGCTACAGCACAAAACCTTGCCTTTCTCCTAAGACCTGACTGGTTTTATAAACCATGTCCTTAGTTATCAGGGAAAGACTACATCATGCTTGCTCTATCTTGCTTATGGAAGCAGTTGTGCATCTCAGTGAGCTTTCCCTAAGTGAAGTAATTTACTATTTCCTCTGTGAATGGCATGCCAGTACCTAAGCCGAGCTATCAGCCTGGCCCTAAACTGCCTTATACAGAGAAGTCCAGTATCTACATCAGCAGGGGGGCATATCTGGGGCATTTCCTGCTGTGTCTATAGGCAGCTGCTTAATCCACTTCTGACCAAGGCTTCAGGGGATGCTGGGAGGTGGGCTTAAGCTGTGTGTCCCCAGGTGAGCAGAGCATCTCCACAGTTGGGTTTTAAACTCAAGAGTCTTTGGGTACCAGTGTATCATTCATTGTTCTCTGAGAAGACACACCAGCCAGACTGTCAGACACGACAGTGTTGAGGTAGACGCCCCAATCCTCTCACATCATCTTTTCAAAGGAAACGTACTCCTTGCTCACTGTCTACTGTAAGGCAGTGCACACAACAGAAGTAACATACACTCTCGTTCCAGCAGGGGAGACAGAATGCCAAGCTGGGAAAGCTCATCAGGTTAAGAAATCAGTCTCCTGCCTCTGACCCTCTGACCTTCACATAACCTTTGACTGATGATCAGTTTCTGGGTCAAATCTTCAAAGAAGTGCACGCACATGTGTGTGTGTGTGTGTGTGTGTGTGTGTGTGTGTGTGTGAGAGAGAGAGAGAGAGAGAGAGAGAGAGAGTATTCCTAATAAACAGAAGATCCATTCCTTCCTGCACACACGTTTAAGATTATTGTATTCAGGGCTCCTATAAATGACTATGGAAATGGGATAAAAGATTCAGAGACAGAATGTAAGAAATGGAGAAAATGCACTGCAGAAATGTATGCATCCAACTGATAGATGATGGCACAGACCACAGGCCATCCATCACCCCTCTCTAAAGAGCAGCCCAGTTCCATACCTGGAGAAGGGCCAGTGATACTGCCTGCCGCAGGTAAGAAGGCGAGGAGAGCAGCTTCGCGGCAGGGCTGGCTGAACCCTGTTGGATGCTGGCATAGCTGGGACAAAGCGAGTGAGTTTCTGCTCTCTGCTGACGGGAAGTGTCTGCAGTTGGGCCTCTCCGATAAATACACAAACACACAAGAGAGCAGAGGATGACAACTTCCCAGGTTGGGAAAAGAAACCCTCTGACTGAAAACTGGTACCGTCCAAGTTCCCCAGTCACACAGTATGTGGCCTGCAACACTGCCAAGCCAATCTGTGGCAGGCTTTCCCATGTTTCAGTCAGGCACACCTAGGTCTGGACCTCAAGTCTCTCACACGTAATATGACCTTAAACACGTTACCTTAATCTGTCCCAGCCAACTACACACAGAGAGAACTGATTCCCAGGGAGGCTGTCAGAATAAGATGAAGGAAAGAGTGTGTCTACAGTTGTGCCTGTGTGTGGTAAATCCTCAAAAGCTTTCCTCCCTTTCTCGGGTTTTCATCTAGCTTTGGATGGTTATGGAATATTCATGGAGACTTTGGATACCTTTAGGTTTTATTATTCGTGTGTGTGTGTGTGTGTGTGTGTGTGTGTGTAGGTTAGATAACTTTGTGAAACTGCTTCTCTCCTCCCACCAAGGGTTCTTGGAATGAAGCTCAGTTCACTCCAGTCATGAGGCTTGGTGGCAAGTGCTTTAATCTGCTTAGCCACCTCAGCAGACTAATTTAGAATCACCCCCACCCCCAAATCTAACAAGATTCTAACAAAACTCTTACAGTTTGAAAGTGAAACCTTACACAATGTCGATAATAATATGAGTTTTTAAGCCTAAAACTTCCAGGAAGTCTTTCTGGATGTGCTCGGTCAGCAGTTTGTTTTCTTAACAAGGTCAGAAAGAAGTCGCTGAAGAGTCTCAGCACCTGGAGCCCACCTTCTGTCCCTGAAGCCAAATCTTGCTAAGAAGCAAGGCCCTGGGCAGCACTAGCTAGGATTATTAAAGGGATAACAGCAAAACTTGGTAGTGGTGCTGACTTTAAAGGGGAAGCCGCCTGTGGGGCCGCAGAGACAGGATAATAGATTTGTAAGCATGTTGGAAATGTGACCGGCTTATTGTGTTCACGTTATTATACCTATGACTAAAGACAGAAAACCGGGTTTTGGTTGGGAATCCTGCTATGCTCTCAAGTCCTGCTTTCCTAAGAAATGAAGATCTATTGTCATATCCAGCCCAGTCTCCTGCGCAGGCCAAACATAGGGAAAAGCCAGGAGGGCTGGCAGAGCCTCATTAACCTGAAAAAGAGCTATCACAGTGGTTACTGTATTTCAAACCTCGTATTTTCTTTTTAAAAAGTTCTCCGGGAAGCCTCACCCAAAACAGGGACTTAAAGAACTTTCATTGAAGTGTTTCTTAAATATATACAAATATATAATTAACTATAAATGTTTCTAGTAATAGTTGATTAAAAATTAAACACAATGGGAAAAAAAATCCTAGGGATCTGTTGCCTACCACTGCAGATATTCTTAATAATATTGAGTTGGTCAAGATAATAAATTTTATATCTTTGTATATGTATGGGCTCAGGTACGGGTGTGTGTGTGTGTGTGTGTGTGTGTGTGTATATGCATGTGTGTGTGTATATGTATGTGTGTATATGTATGTGTGTGTATGTGTGTGTATATATATGTATGTGTGTGTATGTGTGTGTGTATGTGTGTGTATATATATGTATGTGTGTGTATATATGTATGTGTGTGTATGTATGTGTGTGTATATATAAGTATGTGTGTGTATATGTATGTGTGTGTATGTATGTGTGTGTATGTATGTGTGTGTATGTATGTATGTGTGTATATGTATGTGTGTGTATGTATGTGTGTGTATATATATGTATGTGTATGTGTATATATGTATGTGTGTATATGTATGTGTGTATGTGTGTGTGTGTATATATATGTATGTGTGTGTATGTGTGTGTGTATATATATGTATGTGTGTGTATGTATGTGTGTGTATGTGTGTGTATATATATGTATGTGTATGTATATGTATGTGTGTGTATGTATGTGTGTGTATATATAAGTATGTGTGTGTATATGTATGTGTGTGTATGTATGTGTATGTATGTATGTGTGTGTATGTATGTATGTGTGTGTGTGTATATATATGTATGTGTGTGTATGTATGTGTGTGTGTATGTATGTATGTGTGTGTATATGTGTGTGTATGTGTGTGTGTGCCCGAGTGTGTTTGGAAGCTAGTGTTTCACACCTTCTTAGATTACTTCCACGTTATTCCTAATGCAGGGTCTCTTTGCTGAAGCTGATACTCATCAATTTGCACTGGGCATGTCCCCTCTGGAGCTCTGGGGTCACAGGGAGGCTGCCATGCCTGCTGGATTTATGTGAACGCTAGGATTTGAACTTGTGCTCTTGTAGTCGTGTGGTGAGTGCTTTGCCCTTACCTCTCCCAAGCTCAGTTTTATAATATTTTACTTTATATGCATGGTTGTCATCCCTGCATGTATATCCGTGTACCAGGTGCATGCTGGGTACCAGGAGAGGCAGGAATAGGCATCAGAGTCCTTGGAATTGGAGTTAGAGACAGTTGTGTGGGACCATGTCAGTGCAGGGAATTGAACCTGGGTCCTCTGGACTAGCAGTCAGCACTCTTAACCACTGAGCCATCTCCCCAATTTTACAAGTTTTAAAAACCACAATTTTTAAAAAAGATTTATCTATTATATATGAGTATACTGTAGCTGTCTTCAGACACACTAGAAGAGGGCATCAGGTCTTCTTATAGATGGTCAGGAGCCACCATGTGGTCGCTGGGATTTGAACTCGGGACCTCTGGAAGAGCAGTCAGTGCTCTTAACCGCTGAGCCATTTCTCCATCCCTAAAAACCACAATTTAAAAAGCTGTAAGAAAAAAAAAATTATACATGTAGATTTAGTGAAAACAAAACTACCGGGTAAATTCAAAGAAGGAAACGCCAGTCCCAGGCAACAGTTACCGCTGACACTGAACGTCCAGCATTGGTTGTAATTTCTACGTGTAACTATAAAAGCGCAATAGGATGGCGTTATACAGTTTGCATTTTGATGGTCGATTTGAGCACCAAAAGCATTTATGTGACTTGGAATCATTATTCTTTACAGGTTTTCCTGCCTATCAGCTTGCTCAATTGAAGTCACCATTGTTTAATTGTGTGTGTGTGTGTGTGTGTGTGTGTGTGTGTGTGTGTGTGTGTGTGTCTGTAAGAGTATATATACACAATTGCAGGTGCCCAGGAAGGGCACTGAAACTCCCCTGGGGACTGCGTTATAAGTGATCGAGTGATTGTGAGCCTCCTAATATGGATGCTGAGAACCAAGTTTGTGTCCTCTGAAAGAGCTATACACACTTTCAGCAACGGAAGCACCTCTCTAGCCCCCAGGTCATTATTGTGATTAACTCAACTGATTTTTACATTTTTTAATCGTGAGCCTAGCTTTAACAGGTAAGCCATCTCTCCAGCCCAGCAGAACTGATTTAAATTAAGCTTCTTATAAAAAGTTCTTGATAAGCCTGAAGAGATGGCCCATCAGGTAAGCGCATTTGTTGGTCCTGCACAGGACCCAGGTTTGGTTTTAAGTGCCTACACCATGGTTTGTAGCCATCCATAATTCTGGTTCCAGAGAATCCAATGCCCTCTTCTGATCCCTGAAATCACAGGCAAACATGGAGGGAAACACTCACATACATACTACATAATAATATATAATTAAATATAGTAAAATACCATAATATATAATATATACACCAAAAAAATCTAAAAGTTCATTGTGTGGGATATTTTACTGTGACATAAACAAAATGAGACTAATACACAATGTTCAACACCCAGAATAAAGTGACAGCTTTGTTTGGCTGCTTCTGAGTTTAGCCTGAGTTACTGTGAGCCCTTCATGGCTTCATTTCCTCCTCGTGGTTTTCTACTTGAACTACTGTGAAATTTCATTTGTACTGGGCCTCGTGACTCACGGCCTTTTTCTGCATTACTGCATTGTCTGTGCATTAAACCGGGCTCATTCATTTCTCACTGTGACAATTAAAGAGCATTGTTTTTAAACTGGAAAATTACAATCAATTTATTACATAGATTAAGTTACTAAACCCCCACAGGAAGAAGGTAAAGGGGTTGGGGCGGTGCATGTTCTTACCTGGTAACCCAGCATCCAGAGGCTGATATAATTCAAAGGACAGCCTGGCTACATAGTGAATTTCAGGCCTGAACTGAAATAGACCAAACAAACTGATAAATAAACAACTGAAATAGACTGAAGTCAGTTGGACCTCATCACTGAAAGGCTTTAGCTTCAAAACTGGTAGGATGGTTCAGTACGACTCACTAGTCCACATAAAGTAGCTTTGGTTGTTTGTGAGGCTTCAATATGCCAACAAAATGGCTAGCAACAATTAAAGGTTAAATATTGTTATGTAAGTAGCCCTACAGTGTCAACTCAATTTTAACAGACCTGATGGCAGACAGTATGTGGTAATTCAACAAACATCTCAGATGAATCATATCTGTGTATATTTTATTACCCAAGTTACTTTTCTTTAATTGTTGAAATGAAAGTACAGCATTATTGCCAAAAGACCATCAACAATATATCCAATGGAAACTTTTGACAGGCAAGGGAAACCTACTAGAACCTACATAAATAATGTGAATCTTAAGGAAGCAAAGCACCCGAATGGGGGAAGGTAGGGCTCTCATGGGAGGGTTTCTGTAGGATGTTGGGTCAAAGGGTGAGAAAGGCATCCCTGCTAGGCTCAACCTGATACAGCATCAAAGCCAATTTGGATGCCAGGATGGTACAGTGCAGGGAACTGGGACGCCAGGTAGGCTGAGGATGTAGGCACAGTCTGGCACATGGTTTCAGGTTCTACATAAGGTACAGGAAATTTCTGCAAAAGAGTAGGCTGGTGTATGTGTTGGAGTCTAGGCAAGCTGAAGAGAGCATCCCCAAAGAGAGGTTAGTGGATGTAAGGTACCAGAGCCTGGGTGGAGCAAGGGA
The DNA here is from genome assembly GCF_963924665.1 of Micromys minutus. Taxonomy (NCBI): domain Eukaryota; kingdom Metazoa; phylum Chordata; class Mammalia; order Rodentia; family Muridae; genus Micromys; species Micromys minutus. Next base: position 41,073,379 of record NC_137960.1, on the reverse strand, counting down.
AGTATCTGTCCAGGAAAGTTCTCCATCCTAGGTTGTTAAAGTAGACACGCCATATTGCACAGTGCACAGTAAGAGGAACACGTGGCCCCTCTGCAGTACCTCTAATAACTCTAAAATGACAGACAAACACAGTGAAGGACATTCTTATACACAATACCAGTTCATAGTCTTCAAAAGTGTTTAGGGTTTGAAAGTCAAGTAAAAACTCAGAAACTACTCCAGAGTAAAAGAGATTAAAAAGATATGACACATAATTTAAATATCTAGTTCTGGGCTGGAATACTTTTCTATGAAGTAGAATTTGTTGTTAAGGCGGAGGGGTGGGAGTAGGAAGAAAGGGCATAACGTATGAAATGGAAATACAGAGAACATCCAATTAAAATAAAAAACAAAAAACAAGAGCTCAACCTGAGTAATTATTCTACTGGCCTGTAGGATAGAAGTCTTTCTCTAATAAAACTTCATTTTACATATTTACTTTAAAAATAAAAAGAATTTGTTGTTAAGAAATGGAGAGGGCTTAAGGAGTATCTCAGTGGCTTAGAGCATTTGTTGCTCTTCCAGAGGACCTGTGTTTGGTTCCCAGCATCCACATTCGGTGGTTTATAGCAGCTGGTATCTCCAGTTTCAGGGGAACTGGCATCCTTTCTCAACTCCACCATCATCTGCACAGATGTGGCAGACATGCTTACACACACACACACACACACAATTTTTTTAAAATGTTAAAGAGAGAGATGTGGAGACATCTGACTAGTGTCTGGGGACTAGACTCCAGTGTAATCTATGTTAATTCCTCAATTTTACAGTTTGAACTTGAGTTGCGTAGGCAGTGTCGTGTTGGAAATCCTACACAAAGATATTTGCAAATGATGGGAAATCAAGTTGGCAGCTTCTTTCAGGTTGTTCAGAGGCCAAGAAGGCCTTTGAATTTTCTGAGAAATCGAGGCTGTCTGAACATTTACATATTAAAGAAGAAAGTCTAACAAAAGGGATGATTGGGAGAAGGTTATTTGTTTAGGTTATGCAGTGATTACAAAGGCAGGCCTGGGCCAGGTCAGTAATTCCAGCCCTGCACAGGCAGAGGCAGGAAGACAGTAGTGAGTCTGAGGTCTACCCTGGGCTACATAGTGAGACTGTCACACAGGGTAGAAAGTAAGTAAAGATTTGGGGAAATACTGTTGACACAATATTTTAAAAGAGAATAAAATAACGTATAAAGAGTGACGACTATTTAGAAATACACAAAGGAGCACGCAATCCCATACACTTCCTCTGTGTCCAGTATTAGGCTGTGTGTTACCTACCTCAATTATACTTCATATGAAGCCTACAGAGTTGCTGTCACTACTTCCTCGCTCTGATGAGGAATCTGAGGCACAGACTGACAGAAATGACTGGCCTGACAGAACCTGTTTGCTGTCCAGAGCAAAGACTGCAGAACGTGCCCAAATGGTAATGGCAGTCTCAGACAGTGGCTACAGAGGATTCTTGGATCCTCCTCTTGAGTTTTCAGTGTTTGCCCAAACATTCCCCATAGGATATTGGCTTTACTTAAGAAAAAAATAAAAAATAAAAAAACTGTTGTTTTAAAAGAATTTCTTGTAAAAGAATATGTAAACGTGCCCACTGTTCAAAGCTACACTGAATACTCACAGGACTGGTGCTGCTGTCCCTCAGTGGTGTGTGGGTGTTCACAGAAGTGTTCTTACTTCTTTGTAACCCACTAAGTCTGTCTTTCATTCAGTCAAATGACCCTCTGCTACGATGTACTCTTATAAGGGAAATATTTAAAAGGCTTGGACCTTGTCCTCATACGAAAATCTACACGGCCAACCCTTTAGAAGGTTCTACCCCTGCAACCCCTCTGACCAAGTTCCAGACAGCTATGGTCTTATTTACATTACAACCCAGTCACCTGGATCCGCTGCCTTTCTCAAACACGCCAGGCTGACGGCTCTTACAGTTCCCTTTTCAGGAAGTTGTCCTCTGCGAGGACTCTTCAAACGTCTTTCTGCTGACACCAGGTCAAAGCAGCCGCCCAGACACCATCCCCTGTGTCTTGCTTTTCTTCCCAGCAGCCATCAGCATCTGGGGCAGCTCTGCCTGCCAAGAGCCGCTCACTTTCCTGACCATGCCGTATGACTTGACTACACTTTCTGGCCCCCTGCAGCTGGCTGTAACCCCGTGGCTTGTTTTGGCCTTCAGAAGGAGAATAGTTCCATGTGTCATAGTTACAAGCTTTGAGAATCAGTGTACAACTTACCATTTGATCTTCTCCCTAAGGCTAGCCTTACCCCATGGTGGTTCTCAGGATGGCCCAGGTGCCATGCAGAGGTGACCCAGAGGAGGGCCTCTCCCTCTGACCTTTAGTGAGCATGCTTTGATAAGGAATAAACTTTGTTGTTTCAAGCCTCTGAGACAAGGGTGTTTACTGCCACAAAACAATGTAATCGATCCTGACAGACTCCCTCACATATTCATCTGCTTCCCGTCTAAATTATCTGTTCCCTACGGCAGCCCCAGTGCCTGAAATCGTAGACATGGGTTACATTCCCAGCATTTGCTGGCCGGCTGTGTGAACCACAGCTTGATCACACCCCGTGAGACAGGAGAGTTAACAATGGCAGGTAAATCTAACTCTGGACAGAATAGTCTACAGAAATGTCCAGTCAAGCTGATGGGAACCTGTGTCAAGATCCGGTGTTTAAAGGGAAAACTCACCTATGAGTAACATCACATAAAGTGACCCAAACTGTAAGACAGACAGAGATCTGGCACGAAGCTGGGGGCTCTGTGAGAATCAAACTAAAAAGGATTGGCAGTGTTGGTGTCAAAACTGAATGCTGATGTGGTTCCTTCCCCCTTGTGGACATTAGCATTTGAAATAAATGAAGCTTCACAGACCTGGGATTTATCTGCTCTTATCATAAACTGGCCTGTAAGCCCTTCCAAGGACTCCAGCTAAAGCTGTGTGTGCTTTTGTGAGCTGCTTTCCTTTCAGGGCTTCCTCCTCATGTGCCTGCATTGGGACGGGGATAATGCATTTCCTGTATCATGAGGCACAGCACAAGAAAGCTCTTTGTGTCCCGACAGAGGAAGAGTGCATCTGTAAGTAGTTTTGAAGCGTGTACTGAGGGGTGTTGTTAGGGTGACTTACTCTCCCAGTTAGCTCTGGGTGATGGAGTGGACCATGTGACAGACTTGCATAATGAACTGCTTCAGCTGCAGCCTGTGGGAAGCCTGACCTGTGAAGTGACACTCTCACGGAACCCTTGAGAGCAGGACCAATAAGTGAGAAGCCAGCTTCCTTCTGAGTTGTCACTCCTCACCGCCAGTGTCCCAGTGTTACTACACTTCTGTGTTTACTGGGTTCTCCTGAAGCAAGTGTAATTCAAACTGGAAAAGCATGATTTCTGCACACAGTTCCCTAAGGACCAAACATTAGCAAAGATGGGTCAGTAACCATTCATTAAATGCACTTGCAAGGGGTCTTCTGCCGTTTTGTCGTGAAAAAGGGAAATGCCTCTCTTCAGAGAGTGAGAATGCTGGATCTGGGTTTTGCCTTTTCCAAACTATTTTTTTCCTTTTCCTTGTATTTCTTTTAACTGTTGCAATAACTCCCTTCCCCCTTCTTACACCCATTAGTAATTCCCTAATGAATATGACAGGGCATATAACTGGTTGCACATTTTCTGTGGGTGATTGACAAACCCCAAACCACCGGCTCACACATCTACTTCTGAAGTGGCCCACCTTGAAGTTAAGTCTGGATGCCTCTGGCGCTGCGGATGAAATGACTTCAGGTCAGCTGTGTTCATCTCTGCCACGGAGCTTCCACGTGTGCTCGGCACTGCCCTGTGGGTGAGCCACAGCAATTCGGCTATGACCTGACTCTTGATGTGACAAGTTCATGGATAAATGACACATCTGGTAGCAAATCTAAATCTGTTGCAGCTGCTGGGGTACTAGGCCTTGAGGTGGCTCAGAGAGGACTGTCAGGAAGAGGACTGGATAATAGGAGGCAGGAACTGAGTTGGACCTTTAGGCACAGGTATGTTTTAGGTGCTAAAAGAGCAAATTACTCTATTAGAGGTCAGGAAAGCATGACATTTTGACTGAATTCGGCTTTTTTTGTGGCAACAATCTTCATAACCTCAGTCTCTCAACTACCACGAATGTCAGCTACATAAGTCATCTAAGGAAGGTTTAAATATTCATCAGATGTTTTTAATTGGCAATTAATCACAGCAGAGCGTACCAAGGCTCCACAGCTGTGAGCTTTATGCTGGCTATGAAGACAGGAGAATTATTTGTCCAGTTTACCAGAGAGTGTCACACATCAGAGCGGGGGGGGGGGGCAAACAGAAGAGAGATTCTGAGCCAGGAGCACACAGGCGTCAGCGGTGGAGGCCTCCCTTGGACACTTTAAAGTATGTCACTTTCACAGTGGTGGCTTTAGAGAGTTTTTCTTTATGGGTAGAAAGCTGGCATTCCACAAAAAAGTCCTGGGCTCCTCAGCTACTTCCCCCACCCCCGGACTGGCTCTGGGTGACAACTTGGCTCTTTTCCGCAGAGGGATGGCAAGACCTGGCTGCGTCTGGTAAGTTCACAGAGAGGGATGGCGTGGTCTTAGGGTCAGCAGGGGCAGAGGTGAAGAGTTCAAGGCCAAGTGCTGATTTCCTGACCCTTTCAGAAAAATGAGACACTCTCTAATTTATACCTAATTGGAACCGGCCTCAAGACACGCCATAACCACTTCCTCTCAAAAAAACATTTTAGATTTGATGCAGTTTCAGTACCAGAACAGCTCTTACCTAAAGCTTATTGCCAACAATAAATATCTCCTAATTTTATTTTATATACCTCAATAATACCATTTCTGGGGATTTGAATCTGGCCTTGTTAATCCCTTTGGTTGTGAGTGGCTGGAAGAAACAATATTAAATAGCATTTATTAAAAAAGAAAAAAGAAAAACAACCTTTTCGACCATTTTCCCTACTGTGAGTTCTATAAATACTTGAATATGGGAACATAGACACATGGTTTGCATGTGTGCATAAATATGCATTCTTGTACTTCCCTTATTTACTGAAAAGTACTATGCAGAACACATATTATGTTTGTTTAAGTCCTGGCTGTGATTCTTCAGGGACAAGGATCTAACAGGAATGTTTGCTGGAGACCAGAATCCTAGAATGGGAGTAAGTTCCTGATTCTTCAGTGCTTCCATTCCCTCACGCTGTTTCCCTCCCTCCCACAAGGGCTGAGGGTACCATAGATTCTGCTCCAGAAGAAGAACTCCAGAGGAGCTGTCTAAGGAAAATCAGCATGCAAACGGCAACTGGCCCAGAAGCCAAGGACTCTGGCTTGCTACGGTGGTGGAATGTTAAAGCCACAGTAGACTAAAAGGCGTCTGTGTTCCCTGTTTTAAACGTCCACTGTTTCCATTGTCCCAGTAACAAAATCCAAAAGAGTGAATTCATGATTTTACTCTTGGGGCCTTTAATAAAGGAGGTATTTTCGTTGTCATTCCCTAAAAGTTGGTTTTTAAAACAAACAGGTGCTTAAGTTTAGGTGGCTCTGAAGATGACTTGGAATGACTGTTTGCTAAGCTGGGCATCCCCAATACTGTGTGAGTCGCCTTTCCCCAACTATTTAGTCTACACAATAGCCTGACTTGTGCGCCCCTTGCTATGGAATGGTTTGAAGGACGTTTCATCTAAAAACAGAGAGAAGGATGAATTGTACATAGCAAATCACACAGCAATGATTTAGATAGCACTAGGGTAGGTGTGTAAACACAATAAAATTTCCCAGCCAACCACTACATAAGTAAAGAGAGACACACCAATGTGCTTATTAACATGCAAAATTGGTTTTTTTTTATAACTTTGAAATTACAAAGCAAAATGCTGGAAATTTTTAATCAGTTCAAGAAGTTCAATATTCATGAGAGGAGATGTAATAGTTTTGCTTTAAATGTGGTCGCATTTACCTGGGGGTGACTGATTTTGTCCTTCCTAGCTGTGTGACCCTCAGCTTACCTGCCCTCTATAGTATTCTGTTTCCATAGCTGTAAAATTGGGAATATAGTCTTTCCTGCTTTAAAAAGTTATTGTGAGGAGCACAAACAAAAGACTCTGAGAGTATAGCTCAGTGTGGAGTGTCCCCAGCACTGAACAAACCAGCAAAGCAGCCACTGAACTAAAGTTAGCAGAGTATTCCGAGTAAGTGGTTAATGAAACACACTCTAGCGTTATCTTAACACCTTTTCCTATCCAGAACTCACTGTAGTTTTTCTTCTCATTCTAGTCCTTGATGTGCCTGTGTCTGTAAAGCACAGTGTTGACCTGTACTTTCTCTCTGACCTGATTTCTGGCCACTTTCCCTTTCTAGGCAGCCCTGGCACCGTGACCTCCTCCTTGGCTTCTAGGTAGAAACACAGGCACATCCCACCTCAGTGCATGTAAAGTAAGGTCCACCCACCTCCCTCATACACAGCTCCTGGCACTCGGGTCTCACCTCAGAAGTACTTTGTCAACAATTACATCCACAGACACCCAAGCTGCTGTTATTGATTCATGTTTGGTGTTTGCTAGTGGAGTGGACTGTTGACAATGAAGATTGGAATCATCCCACAGAACTATTTCGAAACATGTCCATGACCCTTACTTTTCCCTACCTCTGGTGGGTGGTTTTTCTTCCTCTAGAAGGGAAGTTGAAGCATTGAAGAACCATAATCAGTCTAGGCTTTGAAAAATCCAGGCCTACAAGGGAAGCTTCCTAGATAATATGACATTTCCAGACTCAGGATACACTCAAGAGCAGGGTATAAACAAACACTGTCATTGTACTGCCCTCGCCCCACCTTTGAGGGCTTTAAATCCAAAGAAGGGCGGGTTTAGACACAGGCGTCTATTGAGTTCCAGGCATTACACTAACAACCGTACGTAGTCCACTAACATTCCTTACAGTGACCCTGCGGGTACTATTCTTATTCCCTTTTATTATCTTTGGATGAGGAACAGGGTGAAACCAAGGATCTGAGAGGATGCTTTCTGCTCAAGGCCACTGACAGGTAAGGGTATAGAGTAAGGCACAGGGTATTTATTAATGTGTGGTGGGTGGAGTGTGTGTGGCCCATGGCAAGTGGCACTATTAGGAGATGTGGCCTTGTTGGAGGAAGTGTGTCCCTGTGGGGGCAGGCTTTGACAGCCTCCTCCTGGATCAGGATGTAGAACTCTCAGCTCCTTCTCCAGTGAAATGTCTACATGGATGCAGCCATTTTTCCCACCGTGATGATACTAGACTGGACCTTTGAAACTGGGTCAGCCCCATTTAAATGTTGTCCTTTATAAGAGTTGCGTTGGCTATGGTGTCTCTTCACAGCAATGAAAACCCCAAAACACAAATGACAACTTTTCTCCTTTCTCTTAGCCCCCAGGAGCAGTTTCCCAAGCATTTAAACAATTTGTGTGTCTTAAGCAGAAAACTTCCAGATTATAGAGTTAGTCTTTGCAGTGTATTTCTGGAGCCACCAAACTGAGTTACAGCTATTGGAATCTCAGCAGCCTTTCTTTCTGCCTGAGATGCTAAGAGGATGTGACATCAGATATGGACTAACAACATTTGTGCCTTGACTATTGTACCCCTGCCACACAGCAAGTAGATATGATTTTTCCCTCCCTAGTGAACATAGGTCATTACTGGGCACCAAGCCCCGGGCATTGCAGGTTAGGCAGGCCCTCCATCTTTGGACTACATTCCCAGCCTTTGTTTCTTTTTTGAGACAGGACTTGCTACTGTATGTCTGAGGTTGGCCCTGAACTTGCATCTGGTTCCTTTTATGGCTATTTATTCATTTTATTATTTGATTTTATGTGTATGTAACTTCTTTGATGACACACTGCTCTGACTTTACTAAAATATATGCCTTTATTGTACCATATACCCCTCAGATGCACAACTCTCCTCCTTTCTGATTTTGCTGACAGTGTTACAGGCCCTGCATCTAACCACTGGGAAGTGTTTGGGCAGCAAGAAACCATCTTTTCTAACTGTTTAAGGTTATAGCTGGGGAGACTGAGTCAAAGAGGAACATATGACTTATCCGAAGAACCAGCACTTGGACTAGAACTTGAACTAGAAACTTTCTTTTCTTTTTTTAAAAAAATATTTATTTATTATATGTAAGTACATTGTAGCTGTCTTCAGACACACCAGAAGAGGCCATCAGATCTCATTACAGATGGTTGTGATGAGCTACCATGTGGTTGTTGGGATTTGAACTCAGGACCTCTGGAAGAACAGTCAGTGCTCCTAACCACTGAGCCATCGCTCCAGCCCCGAACTAGAAACTTTCATTTCTTTGTTTTTCTTATTCTACATGACCTCCTCACCTTGGGACAGAGATATGTGCATTGAATTTGCCTCTGGGGGAGAGAATCCATGTGGTAATAGCTGTGTATACAATATAGGGGACAGTAGTGGGTGAGGAAAAATAGAACTATTTCAATAAACAAATAAGGATCTATTTAATGAGGTTAGATAACAGCAGAAATAGAGGAAAAGGAATTCAAAGACACAAAACACTATACGATAAGATAGTTGCGGTGAAAGACGAGGTTGATTGATTTGGGGACTGATTCAGGACAAGGAAGGGGAAAGTGGCTAAAGCACATTTGCTTTTTAACCCTGGTTCCCTCATGCTAGTGTTATGACCTTTCTTTATTCAGTAAGCATTTGTGGAACATTAGCTTCAGTGGGCACTCTGGCTGTATCAGAGAATAAAGCAGATAAAGAATGTGTTTCTCTGGTACATGCTTTCTAGCCATGTCTGAACTTCACTAAGCTTCTGTTTCTTCATATATGAACTGGATAATGATATCCATTCAACAGTTGCTAGGGAGATCAAGTCTTAAACAAATATGAGAGTCATTGTGCTCACAGTTCGAGTCTGGGTAAGTAGGATAAAAGTGATACTAACAGGAACTAGGAGGTCAGCACTTGTGATCAGACAAGGTCCAGTGTGAGTGCATCACACTATTAGCCTAATATCACCCCAAGGTTCTATAGTATTCCAACCTTCAAGTGACTCCAGAAAATACAGCTCAAGATGAAGGCAGAGAAAAGATTACTGAACAGACAGAGTCTGGCAATATGGTGGTCATCTGAATGGAGGTGGGGAGACAGAGAAACAGATGGGAATCCATCTGTTTATGTTTTTCATACATTACCCAAAGAGATACATATAGGTTCTTAAGTGTGGTTTCTGACTTAGCACCATCAAGGTCCAGAAGAATAAGACAGAGAGAAAGAGGGAAAGGAAGGGGGAGGGGGGAGGGGGAGGGGGAAGGAGAGAGGGAGAATATGAATTCTCCAAACAAAACATATTCACAGATTCTCCAAGAATGGGGAACAATCTTTATCTAGATGCTTTTTCTTTCTTTTTTTTCTTTTCTTTTCCTTTTGCCATGAGCTAATTATAGTTAGTGAGCTATTGAGACAGACTACTAAACCAAGAAATATTTTCCTGGCTAGAAAGAAGCCTCCAGCCTACACTGGCCTCCTCTCAGTATTTCCCATGAGGGAGGAAGGCACATTTTCTATACACTGTTCAGCTTTTTCTGTTATTGGTTCTCTTGCTCCCCACATCCCCCGGAGTCTTATGTAGCCCAGGCCTGCTATGAAATCGCTCTGTGTAATTCAGGCTGCCCTCAGACTTGTGACCCTTCTGCCTCAGCCTTACCAGTGCTAGGATTACAAGTGGACATTACCACTCTTGATAATTTGTTTTTTCATTTGAAGAAATGCTATTTAGGAAGGTTTTATAGAGACTTAAGTCAGTTAAAAACCGTCAACTCCAGCCTTTCAATCAAACTTAACTTTGGTCTTAAGGTTTCTCTTGTTATGAAGAGACACCATGACCATGGCAACCTTATAAAGAAAAACACTTAATTATAGCTGGCTTATAGTTTCAGAGGTTTTGTCCATCCTTGTTATGACGGGAAGTAAGGTGCATAGAGGCAGACATGGTGCTGGAGGAGGAGCTGAGAGTTCTGTATCCAAATGGGCAGGCAGCAGGAAGAGAGCTGGCCACCTACTAATGACACACTTCCTCCAACAAAGCCACACCCACCCCAACAAGGCCACACCTCCTAATAATGCCACTCACTATGGGCCAAGCACTCAAACAGATTGATTAGTCTATGGGGGCCGTTCTTTTTCAATCCACCCCATACTAGTAAGACATTTCTGGCTTTTCAGAATTCTGTGCTGAATTGTGAAATCACAGAGCTGGTATTCAAACCCATTATAGAAGTATAGATGACATAAAGAAGAACAATAACTAAAATTAGACACTATGCCATAGGCAGTGCGCTACATTCTATGCGACTTAGTTAATTTTCTAACAACTTTGTAGTAAACTCTTATCTAAGTTTACAGATAAAAATATTGAGACTCAAACAGGCTAAGATCCAAAGGCCACTTTGCTACTGATCTCATGTTGATTTGTTTTTATAAACTTGACACAAACTAGAGTCACCTGGTGCTGGAATGGGTTTTCTGAGAAATGGCATTTAAAGCTTGCCTTTCCGAATGGAACTTTTACTGATCAAGACAACCCTTACAAAAGAAGAAAAAAACCCATTTAATTGGGGGCTGGACTGTAAGAGCCTGGAAGCTGAACTGGAACAGATCCCAGGGAGGAGCTGTCTCACATAGTTGTACCAACTAGGGAACCAGCATTCTCAACAGAGCACCAGGTCTAAGGCTTGTGCCAAAACCATGGAGGCCATGAAAGTAACAGGCCTTTCACAAGTGTGCTAGATACAACCTTGGAGTGATAATATCTGATTGTGGCTCTGTGCATGACTTTGAGTCCACAAGGCCAGAAAAACAATTTTCCTCCTTGTGAGAGGACTCTAAAAGATTGATTAGGATAAAAGTTCCTCATTCCTTTCTGTTATCAGTCAGGCCAGTAGGCAAGTGTGCGGAATGCTTTTCTGAGTAATGATTGGTGTGGGAGGGGCCGGCTCACTGTGCCACCCCTAGGCACAGGAGAGGTCCTGGGGTACAAGACCGCAAGCTGAGCAAGTCCTCTAACTGAGCCAGGCGCTACTACCTCTACAAGCTTTGTTTCGGTTCAGCTTCCAGGCTCTTCCATGGTGTTTCTGCCCTGACTTCCCCAAGTGATGGGTTATGGTCTGTGATTGAAAGGTGAAGTAAACTCCTTCCTCCCAAGTTGGTTTTGGTAAGTGTCTCATCACAGTAACAAAAAGAACAATCTAGAACAGTCTTTAACATTAGAATAACTAAGAGGTTTTTTTTTTTCTTAAATGACTCAGGAAGGGTTCCCACTTTTGGAGATTCCGAGTTAATTAGGTGGGATGGGGTCTGGCAGACATCCTTTTTAGAAGCATCCAGGCGATTCTACAACAGACGGGATAAGGATCATCTCAATAAACAATATAATTCCCATGTTTAAGCAAACTGTCCAAAGTCAGCAGCTAGTGGACAGTGGAACTGGCTGCAAATTCAAATCTGAATGAATCCAGTTTGGTTCCGTCATCTTCCACCGTGGTTACTACTTCTACCATTTCTACTCCAATGTCGGTGTCCTCGTCAGGGTTTCCATTGCTGAGATCAAGTACCCTGGCCACACCGGCTCTTGAGAGACGTGTAAGTAGGTAAAGCCTGCACATTGGAGGGCAGCGCCTGACATTGTGACCAAATTTGTAGCTTCTCTTCCTTTCTTTTTAAAGATATATTTATTGTATATGAGTACACTGTAGCTGTCTTCAGAAACACCAGAAGAGGGCATCTGATCCCATTACAGATGGTTGTGAGCCGCCATGCGGTTGCTGGGATTTGAACTCAGGTCCTCTGGAAGAGCAGTCAGTGCTCTAACCACTGAGCCATCTCTCCAGCCCCATAGCTACTCTTTCAAAAGACAAGATTCAGGTTGTAGGTCCGCAGGGTCTGAGGTTTGTAAGATCTAAGTGAAGGAGTTTGGACAGATAATTTAATCATTGTGCCTCAGTTTCCCCCTTTGTAAGATAAAGCTTGGCTAGTTAAGTGGATTCTAAATCCCAGTCTGTTTTGCTTACATAGTTTATCCTTGAAGGAAGTCAGGGCAGAAAGCCGGAACTGGCCAGGAGCTGAAGCCGAGGCCATGGAGGAGTGCTGCTTCCTGACTTGCTCAACCTGTTTTCTTAAAGGACACAGGACCACCAGCCCAGGGGTATCTCTCAACTACAGGGGCTGGGCCTCCCCTATCAGTTGCTAATTAAGAAAATGCTCTACAGGCCTGCTGGGTCTTCTGGAGGTGTTTTCCCAGTTGCCTTCTCTCAGATGACTCTAGCTTCTGTCAAGGTGACATAACTCGCCAGGTCACCTTACACTGGGAGGAGCCTTGCAATTTATAATATGCCATATTCAAAGACAGAAAATATTCAGTCACTGTTGCTTTCAAAAAGCAGTTTCATAGTTACTTAAATAATCTAATATTTTTCAAAACACTGTTTCAAAATTTTGGTCCCTAAAAAGTATTTTTAATATAAATATGAAAATACTTTTTCTGTGACCTTATAAATTGAATAAATTGAAGTAGTTCTTGGGTTAAGAAAAAAAAATCTTTTCATCTAAAATTTTAATTGAGATCAATCTTAGTATCCTGGGAATTAGCTTTAATGTGTTTGGCTTGGGTTTTTTTTTTTTTGTTTTGTTTTTTTGTTTTTTTTTTTGTTTTTTTTTTTTTTGTTTTTTGTTTTTTGTTTTTTTTTTTTGGCATTGGCACTGAGCTCTGGCCCTTGGCCCTGTACTGGGTCACCTTACAGCTGTACCTCAAGGCTACCTGCCAAAAAGTGGATCTTAGGGTAGTACTATTCATGGTTTAACACCAGAACACAAAGCCTGAATTCCCAGGCTGGGACTAGAAATTCATATGACTGCAACCTACCGAGCAAACTCCCTAAAGGAGTGATTTATGTGGAACTGTATGCTCTGAAATTCTGGAAGGAGACAGGACACGCTTTCATTAGTTTGTTAGGAGATGTTTGTTTCTTGAGGTTTGATTTATAGCCAGAAATGTGTAAGTAGATAAAACCTGCACATCAGAGGGCAGCACATGGCACTTTTATTTGTAGCCACGTTTGTAGCTATTCTCTCTCTCTCTCTCTCTCTCTCTCTCTCTCTCTCTCTCTCTCTCTCTCCCTCTCTCTCTCCCTCTCTCTCTCCCTCCCTCCCTCCCCCGCCTCTGGCAGAGAAAGGAGATATAATTCAAGTCAGCACACTGGGAAAGGAACAAATAGCGGTCCAAGGTCACCCCACCCATACTTAGGTCCTCACACAAGGGTTCCTGTGCGACAGAAAGCAAGGCGTGTGCAAAACTAAGCAGTCCCCAGTGAGAGGAGGTCAGGCCCACACACACTGAGCCATCGCGGCCTCAGTGTCTCCTGCCAGGTGATCTGACGAATGACCAGAACTCTGTGAGGCTTTGGTGGGAGCCAAGTTTTTCTGCCTGCCAGCACCAGGCTTCAGCCTCTGCCCGGTGCCTGTAGGAAACTCCCCCAAGGGGTTCCAATTGTTTCTGGTGTGTCTGCTAGGGTTTCCAGTATCTGACCTGAGGGGCGCAGTGTCTCCTCGGAGTGTCTTCACTTTTTCCAGATCAGTTCTTTTAACCCAGTCTTCCTATGTACAGCTCAGTCTTTCTTTCTTTTTTTCTTTTTTGGATATCTTATGTATTTACATTTCAAATGTTATCCCCTTTCCCAGTTTCCCCTATGGAACCCCCCCATCTCATGACCCCTCCCCCTGCTCTAGAAGGATGCTCCCCCTCCTACCCACCCACACCCACCTTAACACAGTAGCATTCCCCTACACTGGGAAACTGAGTCTTCACAGGACCAAGGGCCTCTCCTCCTGCTGATGCCAGACAATGCCATCCTCTGCTCCATATGTGGCTGGACCCATGAGTCACTCCATGTGTACTCTTTGGTTGATGGTTTAGTCCCTGGGAGCTTTGGGGGCATCTGGTTGGTTGTTCTTCCGATAGGGTTGCAAAGCCCTTCAACTACTTTGATCCTTTCTCTAACTCCTCCATTGAGGTCCCTGTGCTCATTCCAACGGTTGGGAGCATCTGCCTCTGTATTTGTCAGGCTCTGGCAGAGCCTCTCAGCAAGCACTTCTTGGTATCTGCAATAGTGTCTGGGTTTGGTGTCTGTATATGGGATGGATCCCCAGGTGGGGCAGTCTCTGGATGGCCTTTCCTTCAGTCTCTGCTCCACTCTTTGTCCCTGTATTTCCTGGAGACAGGAGCAATTCTGGGTTGAAATTTTGGAGATGGGTGGTTGGCCCCATCCCCCAACCAGGGGCCTTGCCTAACCTCTGGATATGGCCTCTACAGGTTCTCCCTCCCCTTTGTTGGGATTTCAGCTCAGCTCATCCCTGTTGGGTCCTGGGAGCCTCTTGCTTTCCTGGCATCTCCGACTTGCTGATGGTTCCCTCAGTCCCCATCCCCCACTGCTATTCTTTCAAAGGACAGGATTCCGGTTGAGGATCCAAGAGAGTTCAAAGCTTGTAAGATGATCTAAGTGAAGGAGCTTGGGCAGATAATTTAATTGTGCCTCAGTTTCCTCATTTGTAAAATAAAGCCTGGCTCATTAAGTACATTTTGAATCCCAGTCCTAAAATTATAACATATGTGAATATACAGTTACATTTTTTTTGTTGTGATGTAACCACGTAAAAACTCAACCTCTTCATACAGAATTTCTAAAACTCCGAGATTGCTTAGGAATCTAAGAACTGAAGGATAGAGGACTATAGAGTTTTAGCTGTGGGGCTGTTTAGACAATTTAGTTTAACTTGATCCTTTGAATTTCTTACCTCTTCTCTTTGCACTTTTAAAACTAATGTTTCCAGTAGGTATCCACAGCAATACAGACCAAGGCTGAGTCTGGCCTTCAAGAACTAGTATTTCACAGACAAACTAACAAAAGCCTCGGGTGATTTAGCCAGGGCCAGTGTTTCAATGGCAGGCAGAGGCTAAATTGGATAAGGGAGCTGGGAGTCAGAGAAGAGAGCCCAGGACAGAGGCATGTGTCTTCACTGGTAAGAATGTCACATGTGTCTTTGTATAGGAACCTGAGTCAGGGGGAGGGTGCTGAATGGAGTGACACGAATGAAAACCTTTGTCTTGGTTTACTGGAGCCGGTGAAATGTGAACAGCTTGGCATTTGCTGCAACCAAGTTTAAATCAAATCTGGAGACTCTTCCCGGGTCCCAAGTCTAGGACTCCCTTTCTGCTCTAGTGACCCACTGAAGCCTGAGTCTGAGAAGGACTCCTTCCCGAGTGCTCTAGGGATGAAAACATCCCATCGCTGAACGGCACGCATGGATAAAGATCCTGATTCTGAGCGCGCTGTGGCCAGTGATGCCTCAGTAGCAGGACAGTTCTAAGATAAGGTGACGGTCTTCAGACTCGTGAAAGATTGTTGGAGGGATTCTTCTGTGGAACGTGGAGAGGAGGAATAAGAATCAAGAGATACACAGTCTATTTTTCCGAATGAGAAAACCTCGAGCTGTGTTGGTAAATATGAGTATCTCTACATAGAACGTGTGGTGATAAAACAGACAGAATGGCAGCTTCCTCGGCATAAACTCCATGGGGGCCTCATGGTTTCAGTACCTTGATTAGAGTTTCTGATGCTCTATTGCAATCGCTCCGTTTCCATTATCTTGCCACAAGTTAGAAGCATCCGAGTAGGGAACCTAACTTCAGAACTGTCCCAGCTGATGTGCGAATGGCACCTTCCCATAGCGGCAAAGACGAGGAGGGCGTGGCAGAAGGAAGATGATTCTTCCACTTCTGCTCACTTGACCTCATTTCCCCCATTGCTGCTGCCAATTCCTTCGCTGGTGTCAGAGCCAGCTCCTAGGCTGGGACTGGGGAGCCAGCCCCTCCCCGGGGTGCCAGCCTCTCAGGGGTGAAACTTGCTGTGAGAAAGTCCTACCTTGGAGTCATCCAGCCTCTAAGACCCAGCAACCTCTCCACATGTTCAACACCCCAGTTCTGTTCCTTCTGGAGACCCCCGCCTCATTCACCAAGCTTCACGGTTGGCCCAGGCTAGCGGAGGCATAACCATTGGTTTTCTTATTTATTCCTCATTAAGCTGTGCTTTCAGTTCAACTTAATTAGCATTCCAAGCCTCACTTCTACATTCTATGCAAAGATGCATTTATTATATACTGTGATATTTAAAAAAGCGATTTAATGAATTCCCACATGATATATTAATATGTTTGCAGCTAGGCAGTGAAACTTAGGATGTGAGAAAATGGGCAGTTAGGCAGAGAAATACACCAAAGTCCTGCACTGCCTTATTAGCTGCACTTGGTCTGAGAGACCTCGAATGCTAACATCTATCCTTTTACCCCCCCCCCCCAAGGCATGGGAAGTCTTTCTCTCTTTTCTTTTCTTTGATTTCTTCTGAATCTACTGCTGAAACAATAGTTCGTTTGTCTAAAGACGCAGGGGAAGTGAAGGGAAAATGCAAGCAACAAAGACAAAAATATAATTTGCTGTTTTGGCAGCTGTAATTTAGACTTGCAAATATCAAACTGCTTTTGGAGAGCAATGGTAAAAGATGATTTAAGTTGTCCTGTAAGCCAGATTATTCTGTTGCCAACAGAATAAAACAAAATATACAGTTCTTATATTTACTCTATATGCTTGGAGCCTATAATGTGTTCCAAATCAAATATATTAATTAGTACTTGGTTTAAAATTAGTGTTTCAATATTACCTAAAGTTTAAAAACATGAACGCTTTAAAATGATATAACAATCTCTTATTTTTAAAAGCTTTATTATTAGTAGTATTTGTGTGTGTGTGTGTGTGTGTGTGTGTGTGTGTGTGTGTGTGTGTACATGGGCCTCAAGAGTTGAACTTTAATCACCAGGCTTATGCAGCAACCTCATTCTCTAGGTAAACAAAAATCAAACAACACTACAAGAAATAGTTCATGTGAGCTGGCTCTCCCTTAAAAACGTGGGACATAAATTCCGTGAACATACTGTGAAAGGGCACCTTATCCTTCAGTGTCTTCTATAGCCTACCTTACCCATAGCTGTTTGCTCCTCCGTGGTTTTGTTTTGGTTTTTTTGTTTTTGTTTTTTTGTTTTGTTTTGTTTTTTTAAGTAAGTTCATAACTACTGGTTTCCACAGCTGTTGGGAGTGGCTCGTCCCCTGACACTATGGGGAGTTAGAGGAAGCCTCTGGGATTGTGTTGTGCATAGGAAGACTCCATCATCTTTGAAGGAAATTCAATGGAGGCCTTTTCTCAGAGCTACAATCATCTAGCCTCTCTATGCAAGTATGAAATTAAGGTTTTCGATTATACTCACAAGGCAGGGAATGCACCAGACACAAGCAGAACCTGGACAAGCAGCAGCAGACACCTGATATTCTAGAATAGGTTCTTTCTTCTGTCGCCCTACACCTTCAAATCAGATGTGTCACTAGCACTCTTTTTTTTTAAAGCAGAAAGAATGGTAAAAGGGAGGAAGGGGTCATTGGGCCAACAGCTGCAGACACCCATGAGGAGGAGAGACACCCATGAGGAGGAGAGACACCCATGAGGAGGAGAGACACCCATGAGGAGGAGCAGGCACCCATGAGGAGGAGAGACACCCATGAGGAGGAGAGACACCCATGAGGAGGAGAGACACCCATGAGGAGGAGCAGGCACCCATGAGGAGGAGCAGGCACCCATGAGGAGGAGCAGGCAGCCATGAGGAGGAGAGACACCCATGAGGAGGAGAGACACCCATGAGGAGGAGCAGGCACCCATGAGGAGGAGCAGGCACCCATGAGGAGGACTGAGCAGAAGAGGGCAGTGAGCCATCAGAAAAGAGAATAGGACTTGGAGGGTTGGAGAGAGTGGGCGGGGACGGCT
The DNA here is from genome assembly GCF_963924665.1 of Micromys minutus. Classification (NCBI taxonomy): domain Eukaryota; kingdom Metazoa; phylum Chordata; class Mammalia; order Rodentia; family Muridae; genus Micromys; species Micromys minutus. Next base: position 41,055,415 of record NC_137960.1, on the reverse strand, counting down.
GGTGTTCTCAGAGGGAGCAGAGACTAGGCTGCACAGCTGCTCAAACATCTCCTCTGCCACATCAGGGGCACAGGCGCTGAGAAATGGAGAGTCTGAACCTTCCTTCTCTAACAGAGCTCATTTTGTTCTCATAAGGTGGTTATTTTTAGGATGCAAAATGATACACGATATATCAAGAAGTCGTCTTCGGCTACTTGAAGGCAGAGAGCATTTATATCAGAAAAGGAAAAAACGTTCTTTTAAAATATCAAGGTTGGGGAGAGGCAGGAAGAGTGACTGGCACATGTATGGTACTGAGCTGCTTAACAGGTTAAAAGCAGCCTCATAAAAATTTAGAGATGTTCCTAAAACCAAGTAAGAGGGACAGAATTCAATAAGGGTGTGTGATAGCCCAAAACCTTTTTTCTGCTACTATCAGATAACATGTCCTTTAACAGAAGAATGGATAGAGAAAATGTGGTACATTTACACAACGGAGCACTACTCAACTATTAAAAACAATGACTTCATGAAATTCTTAGGCAAATGGATGGAACTAGAAAATATCATTCTGAGTGAGGTAACCCAGTCACAAAAGAACACACATAGTATGCACTCACTGATAAAAAGCTTGGACTACCAAGATACAATTCACAGACCACATGAAACTCAAGAAAAAGGAAGGCCAAAGTGTGGATGCTTTAGTCCTTCTTAGAGGGGGGTTAGAGGGGGGAGCAAAATACTCAGGGGAGGAAATATAGAAACAAAGTTTGGAACAGAGACTGAAGGAAAGGCCACCCAGAGACTGCCTCACCTGGGGATCCATCTCATATACAGACACCAAACCCAGTCACTATTGCTGATGCCAAGAAGTGCTTGCTGACAGGAGCCTGCTATAGCTGTCTCCTGAGAGGCTCTGCCAGAGCCTGACAAATACAGAGGCGGATGTCATAGCCAACCATTGAACTGAGCACAGGGACCCCAATGGAGGAGTTAGAGAAAGGACTAAAGGAGCTGAAGGGGTCATAGGAAAAACTATATCAACCAACAGATCCCCCCCCCAAAGCTCCCAGGGACGAAACCACATAGAGTACACATAGAGCAACCCAAGGCTCCAGCCACACATGTAGCAGAGGATGGCACTGTCTGGCATCAATAGGAGGAGAAGCCCTTGGTCCTGTGAAGGTTCGTTTCGCCAGTGTAGGAGAACACCAGGATGGGGGGTGAGAAGGAGCAGGTGGGTGGGTGGGGGAGTATCCTCCTAGAGGGAGGGGGAGGGGGAATGGGAGAGGGGGATTCTGGAGGGGAAACTGGGAAAGGGAAATGTAAATAAAGAAAATATCCAATTAAAAGAAAGAAATGGGAGATTTACTGTCTCCGAATTCTATCAAGTTCATCTTTCTTACAGTCCATACTCTGCAGGCAGAGAATGCACACTTCATTCTACTAAGCTTCAGCTCCTTGTCAGGTTGTTTGCCTTCATAGGGCAGAGGCACTGTGTGGCAAAGCCTTCACATTCAATTAGGCATCCCAACTCTGAAAGGAGAAGAAAGAAGGGCTGTGGTGCGCAGAGTATTTTGTTGTCTGAAGCATGGGTCTGCAGAGTAACGTCACCGAGCGACTAAACAATGCTGCCTTCGGGAGCTGCACTTGGGTTCATTATCAGACTCCAGCGTCCTGACAGTTCAAGTGTGTTCTCTTCACTGTTAGCACGTGATCCTGCATTTGTTTTCTACCTCAGCTGTCACTGACTTCTCCTTAAATACCTCCCATCTTCTCCACACAGCTAGGCCTGCCTTAAAATACATGCAGATAAAAAAAAGAGTACCTAACACAGCCACCACTCGTTATATAAACAAGTTTTTAAAACATGCACAAGATGAGGCTAAGTCAAATTTTATCTCAGACAGGGGAGAGGCACATCAGGCCCCACACCTCCCTGAGAGATTACTGGGGATTTATTGTTTCTGGGTGTGAAGGGTGGGACCGATCACTTCCTTTAGAGGTGTAGCCCCCCCCACCAGTAGGCTGCATATGCTGCAGTAAATAACTTCCCACCCATGCTCACAGAAGCAATCCTAATTAAATTCAATGAGTCTCTCTCAGATATACAAAAAGACTTCAAAGGAGAAAGAAGATTTGGAAAGAAGAAAGATCTCAGAACAGCAGGAATGACAGAGAGTTATGGGAATGAAAATTCCGTGTGTGTGTGTGTGTGTGTGTGTGTGTGTGTGTGTCTGTGTGTCATGTTCATTCGTATGAATGAAACTATCAAAGTACTAAAATTTTTCAAAAATAATTATTTTTTGTTTCTGAGACGGGGTCTCGGTGTGTAGTACTGGCTGCTCTGGTATTAGCTGTGTGTGTAGACCAGGCTGACCTTGAACTCACAGGGTCCCTGCCTAAGTGCTGGAACTGAAGGATGCACTACCACATCTGACTAAGGTAGTCGCTATTTTAACAGCTGTACTCATTTTATTTTATATGTATGTGTGTGCTGCCTACATGCCTGGTTCGTTCACAGTTCAGGAGGCCTCAGACCTCCTGGAACTAGAGCTATGCATGGCTGTCAGCCATCTTGTTGGTTCTGGGAGTCAAGCCTAAGTCCTCTGCAAGAGGAACAAGTCTCTAGCAAGAATGTGCAGCACAGTGTCATACAATAAAATAAACAGTCACCATGTCTGTCTAGCCACCTGCCTGGGTGTCCTTTGAAGCAGAAATTGTGTAACAACATTTTCTCAGCATCTGATATTTTCTACCCCTGTCCAAATCGAGTGAAGGCGCTGTACTGGCCGTTTCTGTGTTAGCCTGACACAAGCTAGAGTAATCAGGAAGGAAGGAGTCTTGCTTGAGGAAAAGCCTCCATGAGATCCAGCTGTAAGGCATTTTCTCAATTGGTGATCAAGTGGGGAGGGCCCAGCCCATTGTGGGTGGTGCCATCCCTGGGCTGGTGGTCCTGAGTTCTGTAAGAAAGCAGGCTAAAAGAAAACTTGGAAGAAGCAATCCAGTAAGCAGCATCCCTCCGTGGCCTTTGCATTAGCTCCAATCCCCTACCTAGGTTTCTGCCCTGTTTGAGTTCCTGTCCTGACTCCTTTCAATGATGAACAGCAATGTAGCAGTGAAAGCTGGTAGGTCTACCTCAGCGGGTTTCAACCTGTGTGTGTCATGACCCCTTTTAGGGGTTGAGTGACCCTTTCACAGGGGTTGCCTTAGACCATCACAAAACACATATTTTATTATTATTTTTATTTGATATTCTCTGTATTTACATTTGAAATGTTATCCCCTTCCCCCACCCTGGTCCCATCTTCCCTTCCCCTCCATTTGTCTCCACAAAGGTGCACTCGGTCCTGAACACCCTCTCCACCCCGCTGCCTTGGCATTCCCCTACAGTGAGAAAACGCACCCTCCCTGGACCAAAGGCCTCTTCTCACATTGATGCCAGACACTGCTATCCTCTGCTACATATGCAGCTGGAACCATAGGCCTCTCAGTGTGTGCTCAATGGTTAGTGTTTTAGTCCATGGAAGTTTTGAAGGGTTTGGTTGGTTGATAATGTTGTTCTTCCCATGAGGTTGCAACCCCTTTCAGTTCTTTCAGTCCTTTCTTTAGCACCTTCATTGGGGTCCCCGTGTTCAGTCTGGTGGTTAGCTGCAAGCATGATCAGCTGTATCTGTATGACTCTAGTAGAACCCCTGAGGAGGCATCTCTATCTGGTTCCTGCCAGTGAGTACTTGGCATCAGCAACAGTGCTTGACTTTAGTGGCTGCATATGGGGTGGATCCCAGGTGTGGCAGCCTCTGAATGATCTTTTCTTCAATCCCTGCTCCTCTATTTGACCATGTATTTCCTCCCCTGAGTGTTTTGTTCTCCCTTCCAAGAAGGACTGAGTTATCCACATTCTGGCCTTCCTTCTTTTTGAGTTTCATAAGATCTGTGAATTGTTTCTTGGATATTCAGAGCTTTCTGGGGCTGCATATTTACATTATGGTCCATAACAGTAGCAAAATTACTCTTATGAAGTGGCAGTAAATATAATTTTATGGTTGGGGGTCCCCACAACACGAAGAACTGTATTACAGGGTCACAGCATCGGGAAGACTGAGAACCACTGCTCTATCTGATCTCAAATCATCCTGTGTCCGCTCTGTATCATCTTTCCCACAGAACCTCAGGCTAATGTGCTGTGCCCAGCACCTGCCTAATTCTTGCTCTTCAATGCCTATGTTTTATGACTGAGGGGGTTCACAGAGTCCAGGACATTAGAGAATTAAATACCATTTTCAAAGTGTCTTCCCACGTATGAAATAAAATCAAAAAGGGAAAATAAAACAAAGGCCAAACAATAAGCAGAGGAAATTCTATCCTTGATAACTGTATGGCCTGCAGTGTAGACAGCCATGGCCTCCTAAGATGTGGTACAGTGATTTATATTCTCATATTGCAGTGTCCTGATCTGAACCAAAAAGTTCCAGTTGCTAAAGGATTATAACTTGTACAGCTATTGGATGAATTCTAATGTCCAATTTTAGCACACCACTTGCCCTGCAGTATTTAATCCCAGTTAAATAACCAAAGTATGTTCTCAATTGCTAAGCGATAGCTCTCGGTCTCACTTCGAAACCCCCCACACCCTAACGCAGGCGTCACAGCAGTTATGAAGTTATTTAAAGATGTCCCATCAAGGAATCTGTTTCGGCTCTTTAGTAAAACGACAAGGGAGTCACCCCTGCAGTCATGTGCTCTGTATTAAGTTGCCTCCCAGAAGATGCTCACATTTCTATGTAAGCAGTTAACGTGCATATTTATTTTTGGTTTTGTCAAGAACACACTAGTCTCATGAGGACAGTACCAGTTGTGATTTTACTCTAGCAGGTGTTTCTGTTACTTGTTTTGTACTGCATCAGGAATTTGTTTTGCATGGTATTTAGATATTTGGGGTTTAGATGTAGAAAGTTCTATAGTCAATCGCCCCAGAAATATTTAAAATTACTTCCACAAATTACAAGTCTTCAAACAGCTAACTGAACTGTTGTTACTAGAATTAAAAAAAAAAAAAATCTGAAAGTTGTTTCACTTTTTTTCATATTTAAGTGAAATATGGATAGAACATAGTTTGAGACCAAAAAACAAAAAGCTTTACTTCTTTGTCCCAAGTTCAGGGCAGTAACTTTCTGGGGAGACTCCCACTTTATCACGAATTTGAGGACAATCCCAATGTTCTCCCAAAACAGACTAAGGGCTTCATAAAGACAATCCAACCTGTAACAGCCCTATCTTCCCACCACACACACCAGAGACTTTGCTCCTCTTTGCAGCCAGTGAAGGATAGGGAGAAGGGAGAACAGTCAGGAGCAGAAGTGGGAAAGATGGTAAAACACCAGCCATTTGACCAGACAGCCCCAGTGAAATGCTGTCCTTTATAACACATGCCTTGGTCATAGTGTCTCCTCACAGCAGGAAAACCCCAACCAAGACATCCCATCAAGGTGAATTCATGCTTCAAGATCAGATATGCCCTAGATGCATGGCAGTTATAGATACAATGGGAAAAAAGCCCAGGATCAATTTTTCTCATAAAATGAAAAATCATTTGTGGACCAGCAACACAACAGATATGCTGTAGTAAGCTGGGTTAAGCTATACTATCAGGGTGTGCTCTCGAAGCAGCTATAATTCTGGTTTTTATGGAATTGCAACTCCCTACCCAGCAAGCAGACAAAGCCAACTTTGTTACACGAAGCCAGAAACAGAGGCATAACTAATGTGACCAAACATCCTGGGTTTCCTGAGACTCCCTGGTATCCCCAGCTACCTCCCCCCACAAAGGTGCTTTTAGAGGCAAATGTCGTTTGGGCAGGTGGCTCTGGTCTGTAATTCCTGTGCTGAAGACGAAAGCAGGAGGACTGAGAGTTCGCTCAGTCAGTTCTGCTCTTTCATTGGTACCCAATTCCAGAAACCCAAGTCTAAGCCAGGAATGGTGGCTTATCCATTCAGCATGCAGAGGTAGGCAGATCTCTGAGTTAGAGGCAAGTCTACACAGTAAGTTCCAGGACAGAGAAACCTGTCTCAACAAACAAAAACAAAACAAAATAAAACAAACAAAAATACCAAAAAAAAACCACAAAAACAAAAATGAAAACAAACAAAAAACCCCAAAACAACAAACAAAACCCCCCAAACCAAACCAAACAAACAAAAAGCTGCACCAAGATCTGGGATAGACCTCAGAGATACAGCATCTGCCTAGCATGCACAAGATAACAGGTTTTACTGCAAATATAAACTAGTAAAATAATAAAAGTTTTTTCAGACAAACAAGTTAGAAAATTTGTTACTGAGCAGGCATGAACTGTAAGATTATAAAATTTTCAGATTAAAGGAAATATGATTAAAAGACAAATATAAAAAACGAATGATTTCTGGAAATGGAAATGTATGAAATAGCTTTTTGTTATTTCTCAATTTTTGTTGTTTTTGGATTTTTTGAGACAGTATTTCTCAGTGTAGCCCTGGCTAACCTAGAACTCACAGAAATCCACCTGCCTCTGCCTCCCAAGTGCTGGGAATCGAAGGTGTGCACCACCACACCTGGATAAGAGAGTAAGGAAGGAAGGAAGGAAGGAAGGAAGGAAGGAAGGAAGGAAGGCAGAAAGCTCTTTCATCTGCAGCACCATCTGTTAGTTGGGTCACAATACTGTGATGAAACACTATGACCAAGAGCAAACTGGAGGGAAGGGTTGACTCACACCCCATACCACTGTTCATCGCTGAAGGAATCAGACAGGAACTCAAACAGGAACCTGGAGGCAGGAGCCTATGTAGAAGCCAGGAAGGACTGCTGCTTACTGGCTCGCTTTCCATGGCTTCCTCAGCCTGCTTTCTTATGGAACTCACAGCCATCAGAACCCCACCCACAGTGATCCGGGTCTTTCCCCATCAATAACTAATTAAGAAAATGCCCTACTGGCTTGCATGCAGTCTGATCTTATGGAGGCATTTTCTCAACGGAGGCTCTCTCCTCTTCAGTGACTCTGCTTGTTTGAAGGTGACATAAAACTAGCCATCACAGCTTCCCAAAACTTAAACATAATACAAGATTATAAACAGTGATATGGAGCTGGGAATACAGTACCGTGGTAGAGCTATACCACAGTGGTATCTTCAATACCAAATGTAATAATAATAATAATAATAATAAATCAACAAATCTAAAGGAGTCGATATTACAGATCATTTAGCCCAAACAGCCAGGCTTATTAGTGAATAACACCAGCATTAGAAAGGCAGAGGCAGGCTGATCTCTTTGAATTTGAGGCTAGCCTAGTCTGCACAGTGAGTTCCAGGCCAATAAGGGTTACACAAGGAGACCCTGTCTCAAAGATTATATCACCACTCTGGAAATCAGTCTAATGGGTCCTCAGGAAATTGGACATAGTACAACCTGAGGACCCACGCATACCACTACTGGTCATATACCCAAAAGTTGCTCCAATGTATAACAAGGGCACATGCTCTACTATGTTCATAGCAGCCTTATTTATAACAGCCAGAAGCTGGGAAGAACCCAGATGTCCTTCAACAGAGGAATTGATACAGAAAATGTGGTACATTTACATAGTGGAGTACTACTCAGCTATTAGAAACAATGACTTTATGAAATTCCTAGGCAAATGGATGGAACTAGAAAATATCTTCCTGAGTGAGGTGACCCAGTCACAAAAGGACACTCATTGTATGCACTCACTGATACGTGGATATTAGTCCAAAAGCTTGGACTACCCAAGATACAATTCACAGACCACATGAAGCCCAAGAAGAAGGAAGACCAAAGTGTGGATGATTCAGTCCTTCTTAGAACGGGGAACAAAACACTCATGGGAGGAAATATAGAAACAAAGTGTGGAGCAGAGACTGAAGGAAAGGCCATCCAGAGACTTCCCCACCTGGGGATCCATCCCATCAAACATCAAACAACATTGATAACATACATCCATCAAACCCAAACAATATTGCAGATACCAAGAAGTGCATGCTGACAGGAGCCTGATATAGCTGTCTCCTGAGAGGCTCTGCCAGAGCCTGACAAATACAGAGGCAGATGCTCACAGCCAGCCATTGAATTGAGAATAGGGTCCTTAATGGATGAGTTAGAGAAGGGACTGAAGGAACTGAAGTGGGTTGCAACCCCATAAGAACAATACCAACCAAGCAGAGCTCCCAGGGAGTAAACCACCATCCAAAGAGTACACATGGACGGACCCATGGCTCCAGCCATGTATGTAGCAGAGGATGGCATTGTTGGACATAAATGGGAAGAGAAGCCCTTGGTCCTGCCAAGGTTCAGTGCCCCAGTGTAGGGGAATATCAGAGAGGGGAGGCATGAGGGGGTGGTTGGGTGGGTAGGGGAGCACCCTCATAGAAGCATGGGAAGAGGGAGGGGATAGGGGATTTCTGGAAGGGAAACAGGAAAAGGGAATAGCATTTACTTGAAATGTAAATAAAATATCCAATAAAAATGTAAAAAAGAATGTCTTTGAGATACTTATTTATCATCTATCAATACATGTATATATCTGTCTAAAAAAGAGCAGATCTCTAAATGAGTGTCTTACCCAAACATTGGGGGTTCAGAGTCTGTTCACTGAACTGACCCACGCTGAGAGATTGGAATCACAAGCATATTATAAACTAGGGAGCTCACCAACTGAAAACTGACTTAAACAGCGTATTAGACAATTAATATTTGGTACTCTAAATTATTGTTCAAATGCTAAGATGTGCTCTAGCATTCCATTTAGGACTTTTAAAGTACTCTTAATATTTTAAACACAACACAGTATTTGCTCACCTAAAAAATACATACTAGTAAATGATCATTACTATTACTAGTAAATGAGCCTTAGGAAGGTCAAACCATTCTAAATATGTGTTCACTTAACTTATTGGATAGAAGATCACCAGCAGCTCTAGCAGCAGTATTTCAATGTTTTCTCTGGCTTCCTGGAACCCCGAGTTAGCTATAACTTCACTATAACCACATGGGCACTGGGTTATCTACTTGCACACATTTTGTTTAAGATACTTCCATTTGCCTCAGTCAGCAGAGTGCTTGCTCATAGGAGAAAACTTACTGTTTTTCCTTTTCTTTCTTTCTTTCTTCATTTTTTTTTAAAAAGACATATTCTTCCTTTGTATCTCTAGTTGCCCTGGAACATCCTATACCATCAAGCTGGCCTCAAGCTTAAAATCTGCTGCCTCTGCCACCCATGTGCTGAGACCCATATTAGAAAACAAGGTCATGGGTAACTCACACTTGCAATGCAATGGCTGAAGAGGTAGAGACAGGAGGATGCCTGGGGCTTACTGGCTAGCCAGTCTACTGTACTAGGTGAGCGACAGGCCAAAAAAACCAAGGCGTGAAGCAGCTAAGGAAACACATATTTGAGGCTGTCCTTGGGCCTCTCTATATACATGGGCACACATGTGGGTGGGAGGGGCGAGGGAGGAAGGGAAAAGAGAGAGAGAGGTGGGGATAGATAGAGGGGAGGAGAGAGAGAGGGAGGGAGGGAAGGAGGAAGGGAGGGAGGGAGAGAGACCAAGAGACTATGAACAGAGACAAACAGAAAAAAGAAAAGAAACCAACCCAGCAAGATGAAGGATGGCAAATAAACCCAGTCATATCAATGACCACATTAGCTGCAAATGAACTAAGCAGACAAATTAGGCAGAAACGTCAGACTAGACAATAAAGCACAGTTCAATTGTATGCTATCAATAATTAATATGCTCTAATCATAAAGGCATGAGTGAAAAGCAAAATGATAGGTAAAGCTACACATTTTAAATACTGATAAGAACGCTGAGGTGGTGACTATTATCAAAGTATACCTTAGGTCAGAGGATAAGCAATGCCAGAAATAAAGAGAAATCGTTGATAAGGGGAAAAGGAGCAAACATCAGGAAATATAACCATTGTACATATTCATCTACTTAACAAAGCTTCGAAATACAAGTGAAGGTGATACATCTGGAAGGTGATCCAATAGTCACAGCACTAGAGACGTCACCTCCTTTGACTGATTTAATAATTAATGCAACAAACATTCAGAAAGTCAACAGAGACGTGGGAAACCTGAGCAATGTTATCGAGCAACTCAGCCTGTTCGATGTAGAATATTGCATTTTTCTTTTCAAACATTCACGTTCATACTGATTGTACTGACTAATTTTCTGTCAACTTGACACAAGCTGGAGTTATCACAGAGAAAGGAGCCTCAGTTGAGGAAATGCCTCCATGAGATCCAGCTGTAAGGCATTTTCTCAACTAGTGAGCAAGGGGGGAGGGCCCAGCCCATTGTGGGTGGTGCCATCCCTGGGCTGGTAGACCTGGGTTCTATAAGAAAGCAGGCTGAGCAAGCCAGGGGAAGCAAGCCAGTAAGTAACATCCCTCCATGGCCTCTGCATCAGCTCCTGCTTCCTGACCTGCTTGAGTTCCAGTCCTGACTTCCTTTGGTGATGAACAGCAATGTGGAAGTGTAAGCTGAATAAACCCTTTCCTCCCCAACCTGCTTCTTGGTCATGATGATTTGTGCAGGAATAGAAACCCTGTCTAAGACACTGATCATCTACTATGTCAGTATGCAAGTCTCAAAAATATTTAAAAGGATTTAAAATTATAAAAAAGAGTTCTTAATCATAAGATGGAATCAACTTAAAAACCAACAAAATTGTAAGTATAAAAGCCCAAAATATTTGGAAATTGAGCATCATTTTGTTTGAGCATAATCTGAGACAGGATTCGTGCCACTAGAAGCCCTGCCTGACCTGGACTCCATACATAGACCAGGTTGGTCTTGAACTCACAGAGACCTGCCTGCTTGCGCCTCACAACTGCTAGGATTAAAGACATCCTCTATGTATGAGGTTCTAAATGTGAAGCTGAAGAACACCACCAATGGCCGTGCAAAAGCAGATGGGGAAAAGCCCATAAGGTCTCAACCATACACGAAGAACCACAGGCACATAAGGAACAAGAGTGGGAGACCTGGAAGAGCACACAAACTTGCTATCCAGTACCAAACGCTCAGCCCCGAAAACGTACATATGGATAACATTATGTGGACAGAGCAGTTATATTTAGGAATATATGTGTAACAATAATTCATGAAAAAGGGGCCATGAATGTGAGGGTTTGGAGGGACAAAAGGGAAGGGAGGGAAGCTATAAGCTCAACAGTAAGAGAAAAAAAAATAGACACAATCATGTCACACACGAGGATGTGACGATCAGATTAAAACATGTGTATAAGGTGTTTTTTCCTTTTGTCATGTAAGTGCTGAGGCTCAGACTCAGATTGGCAGGTTTGGTAGAGTGCCTTTCTTTACCAGCTGGGCCATCTGCAGTGACAGTCATCTCCATTTTATAAACGACAGCATTTCCTATTCATTGATTACAATCTGTGTCTTAGTCTGGCTTTCATTACTGTGAAGTTACCATGATCAAAGTAACTCCTGAGCAGAGCAGAGGGGAAATGATTTCTCCTGCAAGCCCCACGGGGCAGGCCCAGGCCTGTCCTGCATGCTAGGCAAGTGTACATTGGCAGGGAGCTGTGCTGCCGGAGGCCCAGGAGTTAAAGACTGGGTGGCAGGAAAGACTTCATTGATTAGGTGATACTTGTGGAATACTAAAAGGAACAAGATGTGAAAATTTGGACCAACTATTGGGAGTACATCTGGGTATTCAAGAAAGAATGAAGAAGCTACTGTGGCGGGTGCAGGGAGGGCCAAGGGAGCCTGGGGTAGAACATCAGGGAGGTAAAAGGAACAAGGGGACAGAGAAGACCAAGTGAGGGTCGGTCAGGACTTTAACATCTATACTCAGTAAATGCGAGAACATGTCAAAGGTAAAGGGAACAGAAAGCACACCAGATAGGCCATTGCAAGAACCCCCAAAAACTGGAGCTGGAGGGACGGCTTAGAGGCCCAGTGCACTCTACTCTTGCAGAAGACCTGAGTCTAGCTCCCAGTAGCCGCAATGGGCAGCTCAGAACCTCTCACGGTACCCAACATCTGTCTTCTTCAGGCACCTGCATGTGTGCATGTCCCACCCTATAATTAAAATACAAATAGCTCAGCAGTTAAGAGAGCTCGCTGATCCTCCAGAAAAACTGAGTCTGTTTCCCAGCACCCATGTGAGGTGGCTCACAAACACTTTTAACTTGCATTCCAGAGGGTCTCGGGTCATCTTCTGGCCTCTTTGGGTACCCAACCTCACAGAACCTACACAGGGGCTGGGCTAGAGAGCAAGGTCTGGAGTGAATGAGTGTTGTTGACACGAGACTCCAATGCCACAGACCCCCTTCCCTGGCTCAGGCTCAGGAGAATGGCAAGGCCTTCCACTAGTCCAAGGATGGCTGTTGACAGTGTGTGCAAAAAGTATAGCTACAGTTTCCTCCTCAAGGGCGAATGTGGCCTGAGACCCTCTTACAGAGACCCTACCAAAATCAGCTCACCTGCCTCCTCAGCTGGCTGCATATCACACATGCTCCTTGTCCATATTGTAGATAAGAAACGTACCAAGCTTCTGGGCTGGGCATGGCGTATCTCCATAGCGTATACAATCCGGTTTTCTGTATACACGTCTGTTGTTTCTTCCCTGTTGCCCCAGTCAAATCAATCCCAGAGCTGTGCCAACTTCCACACATGCACACAAACAAAAATAAAAACAAACCTTAAAAAAAAATCTTGAGAATGGTGCGGGAGAGATGGGAAGTTGTTAAATCACAGTCACTAAGCACTGGAAGTGATGAGACCTAATGTGCCAGTTGCAGAGATGTAGAGCTAGGAACATTTGCTTCAGAAGCAGGAAAGGAAAGGACAGACGGTGCTGATGCAGACAGGTGACGGCATGGAGTGCTTGTAGTGAGGTGGATTGTCAAAGGTTCTGTTGACTACTCCTTTCTCTCAGGAAGCAAAGGATGAGAACGGAGGAAGCCCTGCCTGAGAAAGGTGTGTCGCAGCACATTACCAAGCCCGGAGAATGGACACTCAGGTCTGCCCTGGTCTTCAAACCCTAGATGCAACTCAGACAGCTCTCTAGCAGTAGGCTTCTAAATCTCTGCACATACAGAAACAATTATCAACATTTCTTCTCGTTTTATTGTGCATATGCTACTCTAGGGAGGGAGATCAAGTCTCGCTTGTCCTACAGTAAGGCTGGACGAGCCATTTATAAAGAGCGGCGTAAATGGGACATTGGCCGGTTTGTAGCTCAATGTGAACATGTGGCATTGATGTTTTCTGCTTTGAATCTCTTCCTTATTACAAGAATGCCCAAGAAGAACCAGGGCATTAACAATCTAGACGAGTGTCTTATTATGAGTACTCCCATTTACCCTAAGACTACTATAAAAGTAAAAAACCTCAAGGAAGAAATTAATGTCCAGAGAAGCAAAATGCTTAATGTAAGAGGCTAGAAGATTAAAACATGTTTTCAGATATACCATGATGACTTCCACTAGGCAACCAATAGAAAGCTTGGAGTGGGGTGTTTATTCATATCGTGCAAGTACTTCTAATAAAGAGAACTCCGATAAATAAGGGTGTAAACTATCATATGCTTGCTGTCTGTTTAACAACATCATAAATCCATAAACCACTTATGAGGTTCTTACACACTAATCATCAGTTAATGCCTCACACTGGTCCAACTTATTACAATAATACCTAAGAACCAGGGCATTGAAGATCTAGATGGGCTTCTTACGTGTACTTCCGTTTACATACAGCCGAGAGAGTTGGATACTGGCTGGTTTGTAGCTCAGCGTGCAGCAGTAGGAAGTTAGTCATGGTGTTTTACAAGACACAGACAGGATGTCTTAAATTTTACTCTCTGTTCCAGAAAAGTAATTGACTTCTAAATGTCACCATTATTAGAAACCAATCTAATTCATATTCTTTCTCCCTCCCTCTCCTCTCCCTTCCCTGAAAGGTTATTTAATGGAAATTAGGCAGTTCCCATAAACAATTGCTGTTTATGTACAGGAAATATGTTAGAGAAAAATCATCATGAACACTGAGAAACAACCAAAGACTCAAGATGCTCATTAGACAGTGGGAAGTTTAACTGAAACCAAACAAACTCAATGGTTCCTAAAAGTGTATTTAAAGGTCTAAAAACAGCTATTTTTTTCTTATTCTTAACAACAACAACAACAACAACAACAACAACAAAGCAATTATAACTCCTAGGCAGAACTGATTATTCTGTTTGACTCAAATTTCAGTTTGGTTTATAATGGCTTTCTACAGGTGTCCACTACCAGACAATGTCCATGTAGCTATTTCCAGATATGGAGATATGGGTTTGACTCACCCCTATCTAGACTGAGAAACAATGAATGAACGTGAATGATAGACATATTCTAATTAGGTCCAATTTATAGTCATAAAGGCCAGAACACTGTGCATGCCATAATGGAGGGCTTTTTTCCCCTTGAAATTTCTTTATGAATTAAGAATGTGTTCCAGAGAAAATGGAATAATTATTATAAGTAAAGCATCTGGGAGACAAGAAGTCCGCACTGTTCATCTGCAGTATGAGGTGCATCTCACAGTCGTCAGGGGATCATGGGTAAACAGGAGGCACTAGGTCTCCTCGCCGGCAGCTCTGTTTGTCTCAGAGCTCTCTGTTACTCCTGGAATTGAAATGTCACAGGCAGCCTGCTCTATGACTAAGCCACACACCAGAAGAGGAGGGAATCTCCAGCCCGGAGTACACATCAGATAAAACTTTGTGCCCCAAACCAACAGGATGGCGAATTCAAGAGGCGGCCATCTAGACACTTAGAAGACTGTACCTCGATGGCGTACTCAGCCAGTGAGGAACTGGGGACAGGGATGTAGCAACCACCACTTTGTCATGCCAGCCACGGTCACCGTCTCCCGGGCTGACTCAGAGCTCCTGCAGACCAAAAATAAGCCAGCCTTGCTTTCCCTACTTAGACGTTCTAGCACTCTTATGATGAAGTTTCTTTATCACAGGGGGAATCCAGATTTTCAGCAAAAATATTCTGTATTTTCAGTCCATTCTTCTCTTGAATTAAGAAATTTCATAATTCATACGCTTTATTATCTATTCTAATTATCCTAGCTTAAGATATTCCAGATCAAGTTTTAAGAAATAGCAGGTGACATAAGCCTTTGTAAATGGCCTTTACTTATCCCAGCAATTCTGCCCTCGTCTGCACGCATAACTGAAGGCTGGGACTGAAGGCTGGGACGCCACCTGCCAGATTCTGCCCTGTTACCATCCCCACCACCATCAAACCACCTCCAAACTTTCAGTGCTTCAGGCCATTGATCCCTTTGTTCTGAAATCACAGAGGGTGTGCTTACTGTGTATATGAAAGAAAAGCATATCTTACCTGGGGTATCTAAATAAACAGTTAATCCTAAAGCCGTATTTGCACCATTAATATAAAGAGAGAAGCTATAAAACCTGAGGTCATTTAAAGTAAGCCTGATAAATGGGTGAGGTGACCGTCTCTGATTCTTCCTCTGAGTTTGAGAGTGCCCCGTACATGGTATGCCAGCATAGCCTAATACAATTATCCTTAGAAGCAACTCACCGCCCATGTAAGCACCATTTATATGTTCTATTTTGTTAGACTGATAATCTTCTAAGGTCAAAAGTTTTTAATGTAAAGACCTCAGGTTCTCCCCGCCCCCAAGATCAAATTCTATGATTTCTATTTGTCTTAAACTCTATCTGTAATTTTTGTAAAGTCCTAAAAATATTTATAATAAGATGTAAAAGTTGCTAATCTGGTCATTAACAAGCTATTAATCCTTTTCCTGAATTATATTTATATAAACAAAATCTAGACTGAAGTTAACAAAAGTAAAATACTGTCAAGTTATTCTATACCAATACTGTCCAATATCAATATAATTAGCAAGCTAAAAATATAACCACAAATATGATTTGAAATTTCCTAGTGGTCATATTAAAATTGTAGAAAGAAATAGGTAACATCAATTTTAATTTTTGGTTGAACATAGTATGTTCAAAATATGGTCAAGTAAAGGAATTATGTTGGGGGGTAGAGAGATGCCTCAGTGGTTAAGAGCACTGACTGCTCTTCCAGAGGTCCTGAGTTCAAATCCCAGCAACCACAGGGTGGCTCACAACCATCTGTAATGGGAACCAATGTTCTCTCCTGGTGTGTCTGAAGACAGCTATGGTGTGCTCATATACATAAAGCAAATAAATCTATAAAAAAGGAATTATTTTACCCCCATCTTTTATTTTGATATGGGAGTTTTCAGAATGAAGTGTTTACATTTACCTTAACTTGAATTAACCACATGTCAAGTGCTGTAACTGTATAGTCGATGGCCACTGTATTGACAGTGCAGTCTGAGAGCCTGCTAACCAAGAGGCTGGTCTGCGGGCAAAGCAGCATTGAAATTAGGGGCCTGCTAGAAACACACACTGTACGTTAATAAGCCATGTAGTCCAAGATAATACTTTTTTAAAAGGTCAAGGATATTGATTATATAGAGTATTATATATTGCATATATACAGTAAATTTAATCTTAAGCATACAGTCCCATAGGTATCTGTTTGTTTGGTTTTTGCTTTCTTGAAACAGGGTTTCTCTGTGTAGCCCTGGCTGTCTGAGAACTTGCTCTGTAGACTAGGCAGGCCTTGAATTCACCTGCCTTTTGCCTTCTGTGTGCTAGGGTTTAAAGTCATGTATTGCCACCATCCCTCTACTCCCATGAGTTCTGATGACCGCAATCACATATCCACTATAGTAAGAACAGTAAGGAGCTGGAGCGAGGCACAATTTCGTTCCCTGTCGGGAAACTCATAACCACCTGTAATTCCAACTTGAGGGGGTCTGGCACCTGTTCTGGTGACCATGGACACTTGTACATGCACAGGAGACACATATAAATAAAAATAAACAATAAGAAAAAAAAGACAGGAGGGCTGGAGAGATGATTAAAGCTCAGTGATTAGGAGCACTGGCTGCTCTTCTAGAGATCCTGAGTTCAATTCCCAGCAACCACATGGTGGCTCACAACCATCTGTAATGGGATTCGATGCCCTCTTCTGGTGTGTCTGAAGAGAGTGACAGTGTACTCACATACATTAAATAAATAAATAAATAAACAAATCTTTGAAAAAGAAAAGAAGAATTCCATCGCCCACAGAAATGTCTTTTGTTAAGCTGCAGTGAGGAGGCACTTCCTCCCCCTTTCCAGTCCTGTACTGTCATTTTCTCTTTAATACTTCACAAATGGGATTACACACCTGCCTTTAGGGTTTAGGGTCTTTCACTGGGCTTAAACCTGTGGTTTATCCATCTTAATTTACTTTTCTGTATTGCTCAGCTGAATTATAGTCTATGAACAAATGTTGTATAAGTGTTTATTGGTCTACTCGCCAGTTAAAGGTCAATAAGGTTATCCTCAGCTTTTGTTGATTATAAAATTGCTATTAATATTGACTTTCAGGTTTTAGGGTAAAGATATGAAAAAGATATGCTTTTAGAAAGCATCTATTTTAATGGTTACATTAATACTTAAGGTCTTGAATATATATTAATATATATTTGTTTTATTGAAAAGATTATGTCCAATTTTCTGAGGTATCGCCAGACTGATTTCCAGAGTGGTTGTATTAGTTTGCAACACCACCAACAGTGGAGAAGTGTTCCTCTTTCTCTGCAACCTCGCCAGCATCTGTTGTCATCTGAGTTTTGGATCTTGGCCAATCTGACTGGTGTGAGGTGGAATCTCAGGGTTGTTTTGATTTGCATTTCCCTGATGGCTAAGGATGTCAAGCACTTCCTCAGATATTTCTCAGCCATTTGATATTCCTCAACTGAGAATGTTTTGTTTAGCTCTGTACCCCATTTTTAATAGGGTTATTTGATTCTCTGGTGTCTAGCTTTTTGAGTTCTTTGTATACCTTAGATATTAGGCCTCTATCTGATGTGGAGTTGGTAAAGATCTTTTCCCATTCTGTTGGCTGCTGTTTTGTTTTCTTGACAATGTCCTTAGCCTTACAGAAACTTTGCAATCTCATTAAGACCCAGCTATTCCACTTTTGGGCATATACCCCAGAGACACCTTAGTACACAACAAAGATATATGCACCACAATGTTCATAGCAGCTCTATTTATAATAGCCAGAAGCTGGAAAGAACCCAGATGTCCTTCAGATGAATGGATACAAAAATTGTGGTACATTTACACAATGGAATTCTACTCAGCCACCAGAAACAATGACTTAACCAAATTCTTAAGAACATGGCTGCATCTAGAGAATATCATTCTGAGTGAGATAACCCAGTCACAAAAGAACAGACATAATATGCAGTCACTGATAGTGGGATGCTAACCCCAGAGGCTCGCACTGCCCCAGAAACAACTCACAGACTGTATGAAGTCCAAGAAATAAACAAAACAAAACAAAACAAAACAAAAAATCTTTACACAACAAGAAAACTTTGACTATTTCCATGTTACATTTTGTTTTACATGTACTTTATGCTCATTGTAACTATTAAGTTTTCA
This sequence comes from Micromys minutus, assembly GCF_963924665.1. NCBI lineage: Eukaryota > Metazoa > Chordata > Mammalia > Rodentia > Muridae > Micromys > Micromys minutus. Next base: position 41,036,842 of record NC_137960.1, on the reverse strand, counting down.
ATGCATACTATCAAACCTTTAAAAAAATCAAGTACTGACTAAAAAAATATATTCATATAGTTTTATGTAAAAATTATTTTAAAATCTGAAAAAAAAGTACTGACAAAAATGTATTGTATAATTTTACACAAAAAATGCTTAATCTGTACATTTATCTTTGTTTTGTAAAATAAAGTTGTTAAAAAAAAAAAAAAGAAAAAATTAAGTATACTGTATTAAGCAATGGGACCTTAGTAAAACACTAGTTATCACTGGTTCTAGTTCTCATGGAATTTGCTCTTAACCAAGTCAGGCATGTAAGTAACTCTAGTTTCACTATCATAAACAATGAGGGTTTTCTTTGTGTGTGGACTTGTTACATTTAGGAGACAGGGTCTCAGAGGGTCTAGCTTGCCTGCCAGTCTGCCTGACCCACTGCACCTGGCTAACTTTGTGCTGGTTCCTCAATTCCATCATCAGCGAGCATCTGCTATCTTAAGTTCCCTCTTCCCAGAACATTCTCATGTCAAGTTGACAAAAACCAGCTCATTTTCTGAAACAGAAGAAAGTCTGTGGGCCAAATACTCCTCTCACAAATCCAGGCCTTTGGGGTTTTAATTTCTATCCTCCTGAGTTACCATCTCAAGGGCGGGCTCCTCCCTGGGTTACAGTGTTTGGTGGAAAACACATCCTCTGGCATTCTTAGCACCGCCAGTTGCAGGACTGATGTTTTTGAAGGATTTTATTTAATATTATGTGAGAATCGCTTCTTGGGTTTACTATAGTTTGAATCTTCAATGTTCCTCCAAAGCCTGTGTGTTAAAGGCTATGTACCAACTCCAGACTACCCCAGAGAGGTAGAGCCTTGAGGAGGTGAGGCTGAATGAAAGATTTGAGGTCATGCTCTCCAAAGTGATCATGGGACACAGAGTCCTTCCTTCATTGCTTCTTATCTGCCATGAGACCAACAGGTCGCTCAACCATGTGTTTCCCACCATTATGTCCTTGCCTTACACGAGGCCCAAAGGTAATGGTGCCAAATGACCATGCACTAAAACCCTAAAACTACGAGCAAAAATAAACCTTTTCTCAGTTGTCTTGGGTATTTGTCACGGTAAGAGGAAGCTAACACAAATAAACGTAGCTAGGGTTCCTAGATACAAAATGTTATGGAATTTCCTGGAATTTCAGAAGAGCAGGTGGCAGAAGCATGGAATGTGCTTTTGCTCACATGATGTTCAGTGTTGTCAACTTGAAAAACCTAGAATCACCTGGGAGAAGAGCCTCTAACTTGTATGTGATTTGAGGTAGGAAGACCCGCCCACCATGAGTAGCACCATTCCTTAGGCAGGGATGCACAGCCTGTCTCAGAGTGGAGAAAGGGAGCCGCATCACACACATACATCCAGTGCTCTCTTCTTAGGACTGCAGGGACAATGTGACTAACTGCTTTCTTGCCTTCGCTACCATGATGTGCTTACCAAACCTCGAATTCTGAGGTAAAACAAACCATTCCTCCCTTAAGTTGATTTTGTCAAGGTATTTTATCTCAGCAAATAGAAAAGGAATGAAAACTATCTGGAGACGCTATGAGGGGTCTTCAGTACAAAAGTAAGCTTCTTCTTAGCTTCTGCAGAGCCATTTTTATCTGGATGCTGCCATGCTTCCTGCCATGATGCTAACGGACCGAACCTCAGAACTGTAAGCCAGCCCCAATTACATGTCCTTTATAAGAGTTGCCTTGGTCAGTAAAACCACAGCAGTAAAACCCTAAGACAGTCTCTCATCTGTAAAAAGGGGACATTTCCTCCTCTGAGGGTTATTGAGAGGGTGATGTAATGAAGTCTAGTTAGCATGTACACAGGCCTTTCTAGCTCATGGTTTCGGGAAAAGCGGAGGTTCACCACGCTGTAGAAAATTCAGTCGACTCAACGCATGCTATTCTCTTAGCATGACTCCCACTGGGTAATATCACTGCTTCTGGGAAAAGCTTGGGAGCCGACAGTCAGTTACTCACAAATATACACATTCTCTGGCTGCCATGCAAGGCTGGAGCCTATGAGCCCATGAGAAAACCTCCACACCGCATTAACATGTGAAGATTTACATGATCTAATATTACCATTCACAGTAAGGAAATGGTTTTTACTGCTAGAAGGAACAGGGCTAGTTTATTTCAACTAAATCATTTTATGGATTGTTCTGGGGAGCTTTATGTGATCTGTTTAGGCTCAAAGAACACTTTAATATTTAGGATCTCTAACTCTGAACAGGGCCTTATTTTCATCTGCTACAGTTGCTGAATCCTGCCTTTCTTGTTCTAGCCATAAAGCATTTGGTCTACAGACCTTTAGAAAATCGCCGATGCTGTCCTTTGCTTCTAAAATCTTGTTTAGAGCATTTTGAGAAGTAGGAATTTAAGGTCCACTGGCAATGAAACAGGCTGGCAAGCCAGAAGCAGCAGAGATCATCTCTGCCCCCACTCCCCATTCTCAGAGTGTCTAAAATAAAGTTCTGTTGCTCACAGGTTCCTGATAATCATCCCAGCCGTGGAACTTCCACACAAGCTTGTTGGCCATCTAAGATCTGTGTTTATATTCCATTTTTTTTTTTTTTGTTTTAATTCAAAAGATTTTTCCCCCTCTGGTCTTAGATGTATCTTAACCAAAATTTCCGTATGTCAGAAACTTAGAGATGAAAATAATCGGAAGCGAACTTTTATGTCTGTGTGGCGTATGCAGATGTGTGTGCATGTGCACATTTGTGCAGTTTTACAGGATTCGGAAATTAGAGTCAATGTCAGGTGTCTTCCTTGACTACTCTCCACCTTACTTTTTTCAGACAGGGTCCCTCACTAAGGGTGAGAGACCGACTCAGATAGATGGGCTTTTCAGAGAGCTCCAAGCACCTCCTGGATCCCTAGTGCGTGGATTATGTCTGGCTTTTCACATGTGTGCCAGGGGTCTGAACTCAGGCCTTCATATTTTATTTAAATAACAAACAAGCATTTTACCAAAAGAGCCAATCTCTAGCCCACAGAAGCCAAGTTGAGAAAAATATGTGTTTTAATTCCTACTACTTTTGTTTTGAGAGCTAAAGACCCATCACAGATGTCACTCTTAGTATGTGAGATTTGACTCCCTAATTAGCCCTGACAGATAAACAACTTTCTATCTCTTTACTGTTCTCTGTGAGGTCTGCTACCTTTGCTGAGAAAGCCTAGGATTAGCATGGCAGATGATCCCTGGGGCAGAAGAGCTTGATTCCCATCCTTAAAAGAAGCAAACACAAGCTGTGATATTTCCTAGTATTTCAACTCAAAGGAGGCATTTTCTCACTATACTGGATAGATTTTTTTTTTGACTGCAATGAACTGGCTAAGTTACTGAAAGCTGGACCCCTAAAAGCTAACATCGTAACATCTATTTTTAGAAGATTTATATTTATTTAATTTTGCATGTGTGTCTGTGTGGGGAGTGTATGCATGTGAGTGTAATTGCTCTGGAAGATCAAAAGAGAGAACCGGGGAGCTGAAGTACAGGTGGCTGCACATCTCTACACTGTGGATAATGGGAGCCAGACTTGAGTCCTCTGCAAGAGCGTATCCATTTGTAATTACTGAGCCATCTCTCCAGCTTGGTTAAGATGTGAAGAAACTCAGAAATGTGACATTTATCAATTTTCTCTAAAGATGTGGCCCCACCTGTAGCAATCATACCCAGAGCAAGCCCTACAATAAAGAGTAGCTGGCCAATATAAACTGGCCTTAGGAAGGGGATAGAGGAGGGGGAATGGTGAAGAGGAGAGACAGAGTGAAACATGAAGTTAGGTGGGTAGGATGGGGGGAGTGTATCTGGGAGAAGTTTGGGTGGAGAGAGATGAACACGTCAAAGTACATTGTAACAAATTATTAAAGAGTGATAAAAACAATTAGAAAGAAGAAAAGGAAGGAAGGAAGAGAGGGAGGAAAGAAGGAAGGAGGGAAGGAAGTTGGAGAGATGGCCCAGCTGTAAAGGACAAGCATCGCTCTTGCAGAGGACACAGCTCCAGTGACTCACAACTGCCTGGGGCTAGCTCCAGGCTCATCCAATGTCTCTGGACCCCAGGGGCAGCTGCACCCACACACACACTGAGGTACAAGTAAGTAAAAGTAAAATCAATCTTTTTAAAACAAGGAATACATCTGTAATTCAAAAATGGGCTAATTTCTAACACGTTTTAAAACACACACTACTACAGGTTGGAAAATAATGAACATTTTAAAATATTCTGATGTACACAAATTCTTTCCAGTGTGCATTAAAGCTACAAGCGTTTTTGCGTTTGTCAAACATCTACTCCGTGAGCAATTATAGTCTGCACTAATGTATCACTAAAGATCAGGCACAAAGGGGGAGCGCATTATACTATCTTCTTCTACATGTTTGAAATTTTCACAGTAAAAAGGTTTAGAAACCTTTTAGATATTAATTTCAGAAATCTCCAAAAGATCAGCAGAAGATAAAGTTAGGTGGCAATTAAAGACTCCCAGTTTAGAAAAAACAAAACCCCTGAATCTTGTCGCATCCACAACAGATAGCAAACGGGCTATCATAATGTTGAAAACATTTGAGATAATTCATTTAGCTCGGATTTCCCAAAAGCTTACCCCATTGTCCTTCATAATTAAAAGTGTTTCAGACTGGGTGCCGCTCTGTCTCATTCCAGCACAGGGGTGTGCAGGCGGAATGAAGATCAAGATCATCCTTGATTACACTCAAAGTCTGAGGCCAGCCTGGGCTGTGTGATAGCCTCTCTAGAAAACAAGCAAAAGAGCGCCTTTCAAACGCATGACATGAAAAACCATTTTAAGTTGGTGATGGTGGCTATGTCCGCAATCCTAGTGCCTGGGCGGCTGAGGCAGGGGGATTAAAGCCAGTTTAAGGCCAGTCTTAGCTAGAGGGAAAACTTGTTTCACAGAAAACAAGATAAAATGTAACTGGATTGAGGCAGACTTCCTTATTAAATGGGTACAAATAAAAGATCTTCATATCTCTAAATGTTAAATTCACTTTGCTTTAATCTTAACTCCACTTTCTGACTAAACTACAAACTAGCTCTTTAAAATCACTCAAGCAAATACACATTCTTAACAATTTTTCAAATAAAATCTCTCAATACTGATCACCTTTATACATTTCTACTATATTTTAAGATATTTAAAACTCCAATACAATTAAAATAAACATTTCATTTAATCTTTTTAAAAAGCATCTCTTTTTATTGTACCTAGTTCTCTAAAACTCCTTCAAAATGTAGCTTAAAACACATCCACTATGCTTCTAAATAATTTTATGGAATTCAGAGCTTAAAGCTTACTTTTAAGATACGTGCAGTCAATTTAAAAAGTTTTCTATAGCACACTTCATATCTTTTATAAACAAAATATGTTAAAACTCTAAGATATTTCAGGGTGGTGGTGCACGCCTTTAATCCCAGCACTTGGGAGGCAGAGGCAGGCTGTCTCTGAGTTGTCTCGGAGTTAAACAACTGCTTGGTCTACAGAAAATGTCACAACGACCAGGGATACACAAGAAAAGCCCTGTCTTGAAAAACAGAAATAAACAAACAACCCCCCCCCAGAACCCCCCATAGGATATAGAAGGAAATAATAATGATGATGGAAGAATATAAATGGGTTGTGTGGAGTAGTCATTGCAGCAAGCATCCTCAGAGGACAGAGGAAAACAGCTAGCAGCAAGGTGGGGGAAAGCCAGAAGCTGTTTTCTGTTATCTTCTACTGTGTCGTTTATGGCTCCGTTCTTTAAACAGAACAAGGTCTCCTCAAGGGCAAGTCCTGTTTCAAATGTCCTTTATCCTCCAGAGTACAGAAGAATGCGTTTGTGTAGTATATGATTACACTAGACCAGGCTGGGAGCACACGTGATTTACCCAACAATCCTCCCTTTTAAAGATAAAGAATGCATTTAAGTTGGTTAAACATGAAACTGGCAATCCCTAAGAAGACAGGGAATATTGTCTTATTTTACAATATTAGAAGTAAAGCCATTTTTCTCTTATGTTATTCCCAGATAACAATATCAGTTAATGTTATCTGTTTATTTTCAGAAAAAAAATACAAATGAATAATTAGTTTTAAGTTTTCTTTATAAAAGTAAAATAAGACATTTACTTTTTTCTCAAAAGTCTTAATGTGAAAATAGCTTGAAAAGTGTTTTATGAGAAAAGAAAACCAAAACCTAAGAGAGCAGACCAGCTTCTAACAGGGGTCAGACTAAGGAACACATCTCTTGAAAACAAGCCGCTCACATTCCCTGGGCACAGCCCCCCAGGGGGACGCAGTCTTCTTTAACTTGCTGGGTGGTAGACCCCATAGGAATTATTGAAACTGAAAACCCCAAAGCATGCTAACCGGGAGGGAAATGAAACAGACTTGATCTGAGTGTAATTATTTCTTAGTAAAAACACTAAAGAAAACAACCTTCAACGATGAGGGTTGTATGACCGTCAACCTCAACAGGTAGACAACTACGAGGCTTTTACCAAACACAGCATTTGCTAGCTCTATATACACTGTACACAATGAATGTATACATGACATTTTTCTTTTTAAAAATAATATTCTCGGGAACACTCATATTTATTAATACCTTTAAATGGTATCTGAAATAATAAAAAACAAATACTAAATATTAGAAACATTTGAGGACTTACTATGTATTAGATATATTTTAAGTGTTTTACTTTTTTTTAAATTTACTCCTTAATAAGCCAGTAAAATTTATTAAGCAAGTAGTATTATTCCTATTTTACAAATAAAGAGCTAAGACACAGGGATATTTGTGTAAACAGGAGACCAGGAAACAAGAGTTCAGAATCAAGTATCTTGTCTCCAGAGCTCTTTGTTTTTAACTTAGCTCCAGTTAATTGAATTTTAACTGTATTATTATGCAAGGCTATTCCTTCAGTTCAAGGATGTAGATTCAGTTTCTATGTGAACGTCCACCTTTCCAGCCCACTGTGACCAACAGTTTCCGTCCTTTCCAATTCATCTTTTGGTTTCATCTGCTTTCCTGATAGCCTAGATTCTAGTTCCTTCAATGCCTGAAAATTCTTCCCATAGCTGCTGAAGGAAAAAAGGAAGGGAGGGAGGGAGGGAGGGAGGGAAGGAGGGAGGTGTTGTTCCTGTAACAGTAATCATTACTAGTTTGCCCCAGCAAAGCTTCACTGCTGGTTTATCCAGGGAAGAGTCTGCCACCTGAGTTAAGTGAGCCTTCACAACTGCTCAGCAAACATTTCACTGGTTCCCTGGAGCATCCACAGATGTTCCAAACTTTTTCCAGTCCCAATTCCCAAATGTGCCTCTCTATCCTTTTCGAAATCACTTTAGAGTGGGTTTATTTAAAAATCTATCCACAGCAGAGTTGGCAGATAACATAAAGGGTACCCAGTTAAACTTCAAATCTCAAATTTCAAACATAACTAAAATATATCTCAAATAGTACGTTATAGAGGTACTTAAGTGGTATTTAAGATGATTTTAAAATGATAAATTGAGAAACTACCAAGTATTTTGTGTGGCACAGTTGACACTAGAAAACATACTCACTGCAGACCTAGAACGGTGACGGATACACAGGAGCCTAAGGGAGGAGGATGGCGATTTTCTTTTCTGAGCTTTGTACTAACTCAACTTTATTTTCTTAAAAGTTTAACATAGTCAGCCTGCAAGGACATGCACTGGGAGATGTAGACTCGAGGATGGTGAATTGAAGGCTAAGCTTGGGCAACTGAGGTCTTAAAATAATATAAAAGGGGGGCAGTTAAAAAGCATTCATTGTTTATCTCAAATTCAAATTTAACTTGCTACCTAGTAATTTAATTTATTACCAAATCAAATCCAATCAAATTCCTTCTTTCCTACGCCAGAAGTCTCTTTCTTCTTTTCAAGGGTTTATTTTTGCCCATTCTTATCTCAGACCAGTTGCACCAGTGCTTTGTGCCTGTGGTAAAAACAGTGCATCATGGCAGGGCGTGGACACAACCTGATATGAGCTAGGGAACAGTGACATGGCTCCAGATTTCCCTTCAAGAACACCGACGCCCACTCAAGCACCTGTACCTATCCTACAAAGGTTTCCTGCCACTGCCCAATGGCAGCCTGGGGAACAGCGCTGTGGGGATACACACCTTAACAGCTATGGTACTCAACTTTCTCCCTCCTTTCCTTTCTTCCTCATTCTATAGATTTGACACCTGCCTTGTTCACATGCGATTGGATTGTCATGTTACTTTGCAATTCCTCTACAGAGGACATTCCCACCCGTTGAATACAGTCTGGGCCACATAAACTGCTATGTAGACATGACAGATCAGAAGTACACGTATGTTATTTTGGACTCTAGATCCCAAGAGGCCTAATGCATTTCTATTTGTCTGAAGTATGTCTACTATTTCTAAGAGAAGAACATGCAAGCTACCCTGTCCCAGATTAAGGTAATGGTAAGTGGAATAGTCTCGTTTAGAAAAAACTCCCAGTAGGTTTACAGCTATACCAGTTATCTTTGTTGATATCAGTCAATCTGCAGACATGTGAGGTATAATAGTAACCATTTTCTTAGGCTCTGTATTTGTAAATGTTTGTTACACAGCAAAAGTACATGTTCTTTACTTAAAAAAAAAAACTATCAAAATCTTATCTGGCATTATTTCAACATACTTTTGTGTACTCCCAAACCACTGGAGGAAATTACTTCTATTATCTGTACCAATTCTCCCTCCCCATTCCCATTTCTCTCCTTGGATAGGGTCTTACTATATAGCTTAGGCTCATCTCAACCTTGCAGCAACCTACCTCTTCTCCCAGTGCTGAGACCACAGTGCTATACAACCATGGCCAACAAACAACTCTCTTTCAACTGCCACCAAAACTGTGAGAATGGGTCCTATAGCTCTGGGACCTTCCTCATTCACTAAATGGAAATATTTCACACAAGTTGAGAGTTTTGGGTTCTATCCAGAGACCAACTGTGGAAGACAAGGAGAAGACCTTTAGGTTCTGGCCTTTGGTACTTTTCTTGTCACTTGATTTGAGTGGCAGCAGCAGGCAGTGGCCACATCAGTAGCAGCAACAAGTAAGTGGCACCTCTGATGTTACAGTCCTCATGCAGGCTACAAGGTCTGCTGCCCTTAACAGTCCAGGCCCGAGACCATTGGCCTTGAAGGCTTGGCTTTTCTTCTAGCATCCTGGTATGTAGCGTCTCAGCATCTTCTAGCTTCTTATCCCGTCTCAGTCAGATCTCTCCCCTCCTTTGCCGTCTCTCACTCCATCACCCGTCTTCTTTCCCGGTCACTACAGAACTGTGGCGCTGCAGCTTCCTCAGCTGTAAAGCGGCTGTCTGTCTGTCTGACTGCTTCCACACGGGGACTGCTCACTGCTCTGCTGTTCCAGCTACTGGGCCTCTGCTCTGCCATGACCATCCTCTGCTGCCTCTGCTGCTGTCTTCTTCACCTCACCAGCTCAGCAAGCACCACTAGCAAGATCACTCTACAGAAAGAAAAGGCCACTTGAGAGAAGCTGGGGCTGAGGTTGCAACACCAAGAGAGGCAGCAGCATAGGACAACTCAGTAAGTGAGCCTGAGCCTCTTCTCACCAGTCACAACGATCCTTAGACCATCAGCAGAAATGTTCTTGCTCTGGCCAAGCAAACGGGTGTAGGCTAACCTAGAGTTCTTTAAGACTTATGATAGTAAAAAGTTCAGTACAATCTATTTTAAACAGCTCTGGTTGAGTCCCCATCATCAGGACCCAGAAAAGATCCCCTTCCACATTGCTGTGGTTTCTCAAGGTGTCTATGGAGTGTTCCAGAGAGCTGCTGCTGGTCTGTTGCAGCCTTGTGAGACAGAGTCCATGCTCAAGGCAGCGGGAATAGAAAGGGAGAGGCCAACAGCCGCTGTAGGGAGCCACACCCCCGCCCCCAACAACACTGAATGTCTACAAGGAAGAGAGCATCCCAAGAAGTGCTTAAAACACAAAGTTAAGCATTTACCAACACCTACGGTGATGTAATAGATTTAAACAATGTCTTTACAGTGCATGACATCTGCTGCTGACCTAGGTAAAGGTGTCCTATTTGTCCCAACACCGCCGTTAGAATTTTCCCTCCTTTTAAAGTAGAACCATCCATTCTCATTCTCTCTCTTTCTCTCTCCAAAAGCCCTCCCTGTCCCACACCCTGTTCAAGACAGGGTTTCTCTGTGTAGCCCCGGATGACCTGGAACTCACTTTGCAGACTAGGCTGACCTCGAACTCATAGGGATCTGCCTGCCTCTGCCTCTCCAGGCTGTGGTGTCATAGTTTATTTATTGCTTACTTACTATTACCTTAGATGTCCATCTTCTCATTCTTCCAGAAATATAGCTACTCTCCCAGCTGTAAGCATCATGTATAAGATTCATACAACTACCCTAATCTTCCTACGGAACTCTAGTTTAGCTTCTCTATAAGAGGGCTTATTAACATCCAAAATGCTGGGGTTCCATACTCAGAAAGTCAAAATTAGTAAGCCTGGGGTGGGATGTGAGACTGAATTTCCAACAGAGTTTGAGGTGATGGTGCTGAATCAATGACCCCACGCCGAGGACAATACTCAAGTTCCAGGTTCCCAGTTGTCTAACAGTCTCCACCTGCTTATTAACAGTGCTTTTTGCCGTGGTCTGTTTAGATTCACTGTGTAGCCCCGGCTGACCTGGAACTAGCTATGCAGAGTCAGGTTGTCTCAGACTTCAAGAGTTCCATATGTCTCTCTGTCTCTTGAGTGCTGGTAACAAAGGCACAGCTACCTCTCTACATAGTCACTCAAATACATACCTCCTCACTCTACACACACACACACACCACAGCTACCTCACTACATAGTCACTCACATATACCTCACTACACACAGACAGACACATACAAACACACACTTCACTGAACAGACTCTCACACACACTTTATTTACAGTCACATACACACATACATAAATAAAAATAAATCAAAGTGTTTCTTGTTCTTTCTGGTTTTTTTGAGAGACGCTTTTCTATTAGATTCTCTCAGTGTATGAGGCGAGCACATACATACAAGAAGAAGACTATATGAAGAGGAGGTAGGTGATTTGGATGCTTGAATGAATCTTGTCCTACAGAGTGCTCCATGAACATTTACACCAAATCTGAATATTCTCATCTCCAATCTGAAGTCCTGAAACACTACACTGATTCTTGACTGGAAGGCTATGGCAGACTTGCCCATGGCCACATCTCACTTCCTAGATGTGAAAAAGGAGGGTTCAGATAACCGTGACTGTATCTTTATAACACCTTGTAAACAATTCTCATGCATGTTACTCATTAAGAACCAGTGATCTAAATAACTTCTTCAATCTTTTACAATTCTAAATGTTACTTTTTACACATTAACACTGAGATTCCAATAATTCCTACTTTTGAAATTGTTCTCATTATTAATGAGTAAGACTATTTTTATGAAATAGAGAGGTGTCTAAATTGTGACTAAGAGCCTCTGTCAGCGAGAGCTTACCAGCCTAGTTTTAACTCCTTTAGTATGCATAGCTGGACGGTTACAGCACTGTAAGGTAAACACTGCCGTGCTTATTTCATGCAGATGGAACAAGTACAGCGCTGAGAGTAATAGTGGAAGTTATGGAGCAGAAATGAGAACGTGGCCTGCAGAGCCTCAGTTCTATCACGTAATGTGTCATTGAATACATCATCTGTCGCTATGAATAAGAACATCACGGATGCTCACACAACCAGCACTATTTCCAGGCTATGTGAAGGAAAGGAAAGCATGTGATCTTTTGGAGAGTGGGGAAGAGAAGAATGACATGTGTCAAGAGACCTGAGTCTAGAGTACTTGGGTTTATAAACTCCTCCTTAGCTAGTCACTGTCCTTAGGAGTGATTTCTCTTTAGTTATTATTTCATCGCAGAATATCTAAGATGTGTTATTTTCAATTGATCAAATATTAATTTTCAAAATATTAGAAATTTACCTTATCAGATGGACTAGACTTCCCGAACCATAAGGTCAAAGAGGAAAGTAAGCACAGAACTGTACCAGAGGGTAGGTAACACCCGAAATGTGCTCTTAACTACTTCAGATATATGAAGGAGAATTTACTGGCATTTAAAATATTAGGCAGAGATGGTTGGACCTAATATGCTATAAGGTCCAGTGCTTCCGTCGCCTTGGCATGGATAAAGAGGGATTTAACTGAAGTCTGTGACCTTAAACGTGCCATGATGAAATGCAAAGCTACGCTGCACTCTTTACTTCTAGGTGCACCTAGCAATCTGAGCACAGACACTGGGTTAAATTTGGTGGTTACTTACACACGTTGCGGAACAGGGAAAGAGAGTCTGGCTTCTGGCAAGTGTAGTGACATCATTTAAGGCAGCTAGAGAAGAAAGGAAGTGGAGTCAGGAGAAGGCTGTGAGGGAGATCAAAGTCTGCAGACTGCAGGTCCCCAGGCAGATAGATCAGAAAAGGATGGCAGACTGACTGAGGGGAAACACTGGAGATGAAATGTCAGGGAAGCAAACTGATTGAGAGGATTATGGCATGAGCAATGGTATGGAAAAGCAGTCAGTGGATGAAAGGAAAGGACTCAGTGGAGACAAGCAGGTTAAGGAACTGTTAATTTGTGGTACATAAGATAGAATTTATCACACTGTATTTTGGAATATTAGGTCTGAGGTATTCCAAGACATAACCTTTCCTACTCAACAGTAGTGCACAGGCTAACTACACAGATACTGAGTTCATCTAGGGTGAGTACAGGAATTACAGGTGAAGATCTGTAGGCTCCATTTAAAAACCTCCAATAAGTTAAGATGAAAGATATTGTGTAAACTTAATTTAGGTGAACACCTACTCTAAAAGAGGGATCCTTCTTGTGCTATGAACTGTTAGTGTAAACCACACAGAGAAATGCAGACCCAAGCAGCAGCTTAGCAAGCATAAGTAATAGTCATCTTCATTCATAAGCTAAGTTTTCAGACTCATGAAGAAGCTGGTTCATGTTTTTGTTCTGAGGCTAGGTTTTCTTGGCTAATTTGAATGAAGAATGAAGTCTCTTGCTAATTCTGGTAACAAGCAAAATATGAGCTCCTGCTCTCCTAAGTTTAGAAAGATAAATTACAACTCAATTGTTATAATTCTGACTCAAAAGTATCTGGTGAGAATACAGGGTAGTTACCAACTACTCTGTCTCCCTCCCTCCCTCCCTCCCTCCATTCCTTTCTTCTTTCCTTTCTTTCTTTACAGGTCTTTATAAACTTCAAAGAACAAGGCAACCCACTATTTCCTTGAGGAAGGCTGGTCTCACATAAGATTTCTACCTCCAACAAGCTGGACACTGCTGTTCCTGATGGCTTTAGAGAATATTGACTGGTTCAGACAGATGCATGTTTTGTCCAAGTCATATGGGAGTGGCGAGATTGGGCATTACATACTCAACAAATGGTGCAATTCAGAGGCTAGTGAGAAAAACAGATTTCTGTAGCAACAACCAAATGTTTATTACTGTGCAAAGTAAAATGAAAATATCAAGTATGGTTATCCATGTCAAGAAATTTACAACACATGGGTCAAGAACAACACAATGCTCAAGCCCTGGGCTATGTCTTACTTTTTTTTTAGAATCACCCAGAGCATCTAACAAAGGACTTTAGGAATACTGAGGCATTGATAAAAAGGTAAAGTAGTAATACAAAACGATTAGAACTAAGTAATAAAATGCATGTCTAATATAGGTGAAAATGGTTGAGCTGGTGTTTCTGAACAAAAACTATTCTTGTTCTTGTGCTAACTTTGTAATATTTTTATTTATGTTGGAATAACTTTTTTCCTACTCTTAAAAATTTTAGGCAGAAAATTGTCACCAACCAGGTGGTTTTCCCGGAGGAAGGGAATGGAGGTCAGCCGTGTCTGTGCCAGGGACTGAGGGTCACTGAGCTGCCTCACCTGTACCTCTTCCAGATTACTGAGGAAGCCTGGCTGTAAAATGCATCTTTCAGACATATGTGGGTGTGGTGGCACGTGCCTTTAATCCAAGCACTTGGGAGGCTTGAGGCAGCCAGATGTCGACTTGATGGCTAGTCTGGCCTACACAACAAGCTCTAGGCTTGACATAGCTATGGAGAGATCCTATCTCAACCCTCCCATACTCCCCAAACTCCACAAACACCATAAACAACTGAAAACACCTCCTGTAGTGGTTTAAGTAAGAATGGCCTACAGAGGCTCATATGTTAAATGCCTGGACCCCTCTGGCAGAACTGTTTGGGAAGGATTAGGTGTGGCTTTGTTGGAGGAGGTGTGTCAATGGCATTTCCTAGTAGTGCCCCTCCTTCTCAGATTAGTTGTTAATTTGCCCAGAGCTCCAGCACCATGCCTGCCAGCTGCTACGCTCAGATTTGTAAACCCACATCAAACACTTTCTTTTATAAGTTGCCTTGGTCATGGTTTCTGCATAGCAATAGAAAAGTAAATAAGACTGAAGTTGGTAACAGGATTTTTTTTTTTTTTTTTTTTTTTTTGAGGAATGTGAAATATTTGGCACTCTGGACCAAGAAAGCAGTTGAATACCTTAAGTGGGACTTAATGGGCCATGCTAGTAGAAAATTGAAAGTCAGTGCTGACAGCAATGTCATCTGTGGATGCCCAGCTCAAGAGATTTTAGAGGAGAACAATGTTGACTTGGATTGGAGATCACTCTTTTATTTTGGTTAAGAACTTGACTCCTTTTTACATTTATTCTAAGAATCTGCCCAAGGCTAAATTGAATAATTGAATAATTGAACTGGCAAGGGATATTTCAAGACAACCTAATATTGACTATGTCGCATGGCTATTAGAGATCACTCTTTTGCAGGTCTACAAAGAAAAACAGCAAGCAGGAAAAAAAGTAAATACAAAATGAACAATTTGTGGAGCTATAGAACAGCAGGAAATTTAATATTGGATCAAGTTTTGTGCTTAAAATGATGAAAAATAAAAAGACAGACCGGATGTAGAATGGAATAAGGGGAACGGTGTCCTCAAGGCAAGATCCCAACCAACTAATCCAGCAACTTGCAAAAAGGAAAGTTTATGCAACAAAGAAAAACAACAAATTAAAGCTCGTGCATATGAAATTTAAGGAGGTAGCCAGGTTCCATCCCAAACAGAACTTGGTAGTATTAGTCAGATGGCTCTGGCTTTATAGCTGTGAAGATTAAGATTACAAGAGTAAAGGGGTTCTAGAATTTTCTCTGAGATTATGGAGAGCCACTGAAACCAGATGTGTGGCAGGGGTGTTCTAGTTTACAGGCCCAAAGAAGCCACTGCGTGAAGCTTAAGCCTGGATTTTATTGCCTATGGAGCTGTGATATATCTGCCAAAGAATGCTTCAGATAAGGAGAGGAGCCAGCTGAAGAGACTTGTATTGCAGATAGCAAATCTGGAGGGATGGAACAATCTAAACCCTTAGACATCCAACAGATAACTTCAGGATTTAAAATCAGCCCTGATGGGTTTTGTCTTGTTTTGAACCATTATTTTATTATGCTCTCTTTTGGAATGGTAATGTATATGATTTATCATTTTATGTTGGGAATATGTAATTTGCTTTTTGATATTATAGGAAGTTAAAAGATTACCTTGAATCTTAGAAAAAACTTTGGACTTTGTAAGTATTGGGACTGAAAGACTATGGGACTTCTTATATTATGGTATGCCTATAAGCCTATGGGGTCCAGGGAATAGAAAGGGGATGGTTTGAATGAGAATAACCCTCACTGGCTCATACATTTGAATATTTTGTTCTCCGTTGGTGGAACTCTTTGGGAAGGATCAGGAAGTGTGGCTTTATGAAAATGGTGTCTTATGGGTGTATGTGTGTGTGTGTGTGTGTGTGTGTGTGTGTGTGTGTGTGTTTTAAAAGCTAAAACCATTCCCACTCAGTTAGTGTCCTCCCCCACTCCACATACACTTATAGTTCAGATTAAGCTCTTAGCTACTGTTCCAATGCCATGTCTGACAAAATCCTGTCATGCTCCCTACCAGGATGGCATGGACTTCCTCTGAGACTATAAACCTCTATTAAATATGTTTTTGTAAGTTGCCTTGGTAATGCAGTGATAGAAAAGTAACAGATATACTTCTCCTTTGCTTCATCTTATGCTGTTATCCTTTCACCAAAACACTGAGCACCTCTCATGCCTACAATGTGTTCCTATCTCTTTTACATATCTCATTTTTTTACTTCCACTTCTTTTCCACATTGTATTACTACCCACTCCTCAGGTCTATTCTACTGTTTATCCTTAGAACTGGCATCCTTCAGAAACTGGGAGTCCCAAAATTCTTAGGTTTACATTTTCCAGCCTCAATATTTCATGTTCCAATGAATGTCCAAGTCAAATAGTAGACGAGTCTCTAGATTTTCAGTTTCTTGCTACGGCTGAATCTCCCTCTTTAGTTGTTCTTATTAGCAACTCTTTTTCATGCTATCAGTCTGTCCTTTTACTTTAGGCCATGTTCACACAAATTTATCTCCTTCTATCAATTTTGAAGCTCAATAATCATTTTTTTCTACTCACTTTATTATTGTTCAGGTTTTCTCTGAGTTCCCTACTAGTGTTGAAATACTCTCTTTCAAATCTTAAAGTCACTGTGATTGGAAGCCAATATGTAGGTAGGTGATACATGATTGGACAGTGGAGAGGTAGGTGGAAATAGAGGCTGGAGGAGGGGAAGAAAAGGTGGTAGGCAGAGACAGAGAGGAGAGATTCCGGAGGCAACATGGAAGCCAATGTATATGTTTCTCTCAGAGCATCTCTAGCTTGATGAGGTTGTTATGATTATTTCTAAGGGTTTCTATGGGTCTAATTTATCTTTTCTGGATGGGCAGTTTATATCTTTGTCCTCTGGTTATAAGCTTATTGTGTAGAGGGTTTGTGGACTGAAAATTTAACATATAAACCTGTTTGATAAGTTACTGGGTGGTCGAGAAAAGGAACATGTGGGGCCAGTTATATCCACCAGGGACAGAAGCAGCAGGGATGGTGGAGTGAACCAGAGGTGGCAAAGAGGGCCAAGTTAGAGATCCCTACAGGGATATGGTGCCTGCAGAAGCCAGCAAAGCGTGGGATAAAAGGTTAAGCCACTATTTAATATTTACTGCTACAGGCTCACATATTTAAACACTACGTCACCAGCACTATTTGAAAATGTTACAAGGATTATGGAGTTTGGCCTTGTTGGAGAAAATGTGTCACTGTGTGGGCTTTGAAGGTTCAGGAGCCCCTGTTGGTCTCTCTGCCTGCAGATCAGGATGTCAATCTCAGGAGCTTCTTCAACACCATGTCCACTTGCTTGCTGCCATGCTCCTAGTCCATGATGATAACACACTATGACTCTAAAAACTATAAGCAAGCCCCCAAATAAATGCTTTATTTCTTAAGAGTTGCCTTGGTAATGGTGTCTCTTCCTAGTAATAAAACAATGACCAGGACAATCATTTTCCCCAAAGCAATCTTTATTCTTCTAGCCCATCCTTTTAAGTAATTGCTTCAAATCATCTATTTAGTGGCTGTTCTTGTCTTTTAGAAAAGAGATCAATAGATGACGGGCCCTGGGTCAAGTGTAGCCCATAACCCTGGTTTAAATGAAATCTGACTAGAGCTCAACCACACTCCTGTTTATGTTTTATCTATTAATGATTGGAGCAGAGACCATAAGGCCTGAGAAACCTATAATGGTAACTACCTGTTCCTTAATGGGAAGTTTGTTGACCTCTTCAGTAGACTTTAAGATCCATAAAATTGAGGTCATATTTATAATTTCCATTTTAGTCTTTCCAGCCCATAGAATAATACTTGGCACAAAAATACCCTTTGACTGCTTGTATTTGAATTTTTGGTTGTTGTTTTTAGATCTATGTTCGTGTTTTACCTGCATGTATGTATGTGCATCATGAGTGTTCCTGGTACCCAGAAGAGCCAAAGAAAGGTATCGGATATCCTGGGACTAGTTACAGTTGAAAGCCACGATGTGAGTATTGGGAACTCAATTCTGGGCCTTTGCAAGAACAAGTGCTCTTAACTAGAGATAACTCTTCAGCCTTTTAAATCAGACTTTAACATATCACTGTAATGCTTATGGGATCAAATGAATCATCTGACATTTATCACATACTTTATAATCCCTTCTAATCCAGATGACTGCAGCATTCTAGTCCAAGGAAAGAAGTAGGAATTGTTCGAGTAATATACAAATAAATAGATTTAGATTATTACAATAAGAGATACATGCCATAGGAAAAATAAATAGCACAACAAAAGACCTAACACTGAATCATCATCAGAGTTTGGAAAGGCTTCCCTAAAAAACTGATCTTTCAGATGAAATTTTAAGAGTTAACAAGTCAGAAAAACCTGGGGGAGGCAGAACAAACAAGCTGGGCAACGAGAAGATGGCATGTGATTCTTGGGAAATATGGCAAGTGCCAGTCATTGGTGTTCTTATAAAATAATAAACTGTGAATATTTTAAAATACTAAGAATATCATTCTACATAAACAAAAGGTTTCAATCAAAGTTCTCAGTGTACTATTTATAAGGCTTGAACCAGTCTATTGTCCAACAAGAGAATAGTAGGTAGACTACCCTAGATCTATATCACTGTGTATTGCAGTCATTAAAGTAACTGATGGTTTAGATAAAAATGGTCCCCACAGGTTCACAAATCTGAATCATAGTCACCAGGGAGTAGAACTGTTTGAGTATTAGAAGGATTAGGAGGTACAGGCGGTTGGAGGAAGTATGCCACTGGGGTAGGTGAAACTTCAAAACCCATGGCAGGCCCAGTGTCTCTGTGCCCTGCTGCCTGTGGGCCAGGACATAGTTCTCAGCTACTTCTCCAGCACCATGTCTGACTGCCTGTCACCATGCTTCCTTACATAATTATGGACTAACCCTCTAAAATTGTAAGCAGGCCTGGAGGGTTCAATGCTTTCCTTCATAAGAGTTGCCTTGGCCACAGTGTCTCTTCACAGCAACAGAACAGTGACGAAGACAATAATGTATATGAAAAGTTTTAATTGGCATGGAGAGCTTTTGATACATTGCAGAAAAGATTATCTCCACAAAACTAGGACACATTCCACTATATATTCATAGAAAATAATTCTAGAAATAATTGAAGTATTTTAATTAGAACACTTGGTTTTCCTTAACATCTGTGCTGTACATTTAAAACACCAAAATTGAAAACATAAAACACATTTGATTGAAAAACTAAAGAAACACAAGGGTCAATCCATATTTAGACATCTAAGAACTGTCTTTTTGGTCTCTGGAATAAAATATAGCATGAGGACCAAATCTCAGAGTTCAACACCAATTAAAAAAATGGTTATTAAGGGAAGTTTTCCTGGAATTTGATTTAAATAAAGGGGTGGTAAGAACTTCAGGGCCAGAAAAACTATCTTGAAATATGTTGTTCCAAATAAGAATCTTTGGTTTGGATTATTGTTAACTGTTTAGTTAACCAATCTAGTCTTAACTTCGTGTTTTTTTTCCCCAGTCTCTTCCAGGCTATATATATCCATTAGAAATGTTTCAGTTTTCAGTTAGGTATGGTGGTTCATGCCTATAATCTAGTACTTGAGCAACTGAGGGTAGGGCTGCCAAGTGTTCAGGTATAGTCTAGACGACATAGCAGGTTCCGAGTCAGTTTGAGCTACAAAGTGATTTCTTGTCTCACTCTTCTGCCCAAAGTTCTATTATAAAGTCTGAATATGTAATTTAAATGAGGGCCCCAGAAAACTCAGACCTCAGTTGTAATATACTCTGTTGTGAAAGCTTTTTAGTTTTGGTTTCTTAAAAACTTATCTCTTATATAATGAGTAAGATGAACCTCCTTAAGAGGTTCCTCCTTACTGCTAACAGAAGTAGAAAAGAAAAAAATTTAGCTCCTCCCCCAATGTAGCACTTCCAGCATATCATTTCACCCCCAATGGTTAGTTTAAAAGATAACACGTAAGACCTTTAAAAGATTCATCTGTGATAGATTCATCTGTGATTTGGTTTAAAAGGAGAGAAACAAAACCCATTTTGGAGCCCAACAAAAAATATTTTATTATTTTTAGACTTTATTTTTAATTACATGTATATGTACATGAGTACACATGTCCAGGAGAGGGCATTAGATCTCCTGCAGCTTAATTTATAGGTGACTGTAACAAGAGTTTTGGGAAATGAACTCTTGAGCAGAACTTCAAGAGCAGTAAATGCTCTTAACCACTGAGCCATCTTTTCTACTCCCTTATTTGTTTTAAAATAGCCTATCAAAAATTGCCATCTGAAGTCAACCATTGGTTTATTTGTATCTGACACTGAATAGAACAAACTCAAATTCAGTCTTCACTATTGTCACGGCACACTTCTGTTACTCCCAAGTGTAGGGACTTTCCCCTACTCACTTAGCAAGCCACCGCTATAGTGTGAGATGCCAGCTGGTTAGTCCAGATCAGTTCAATTCTCACACTAATCTACAGAATACACCAAATCTGAGAGGTGACGACTCAATCATCATTGGTCTTCCAATGCTTAAAGCAGATTCCAGGTTGTTTAATCTGTGTTTGTGAGTGGCAATACTTCCAGGTTTCCATGACTCCTACTCAGGTTCAATTATTTTCAGGGATAGTTTAAAGAACTCAAGAGACATTTACCATGCTTCAGTTTATTAATTAAGAAGGTTACAAGAAAACTAGTGAGAAGACTGAAAAAAGGGCACAGAGCTTCCATGCACTTACAGCACCACTACTCAGTAACATCCATGCGCTCAGCTCTGGAGTTCTCTGAATCCTATCCTTTGGGTTTTAATGGAGGGTTTGTTATACAGCATACTTGATAAGATTGGTGCTCAATTCACCTTCAGCTATTCACAAGCTCCCAGAGGTTAGAAGATGGGGCTGAAAGTCCCAGTTCTGTAAGCTTGTTTAGATCTTCCAGATGATAAGCCCCACCCAGAAGGTACCTAGGGGAGGCCAGACATCAAGTCAATTGTTAGCATACAAAAGACACATTACTTTCAAGACTTCAAGGTTATGTGCCAAGAAACTAGGCTGAACATATTTCACAGCATTACATACAGAAGAGCCCAATTAGCAATTTTATTCCTTAAATTTGATTTATATTCAATGTAAATGGTATTTTTTTTCTAACAAAACTGTAATTCTGCTTCCTTGGATAAGAAACTTGAAAGCTTTTAAACTCAACTCTGTAGTTTCCTTCCCCTTTCCCTGCTTGAGAATCACACACACACACACACACACACACACACACACACACACACACACACACACACACACACACACGGCATCTATAGTGGTCATGGTTCATAGCTGTAGACAGTGAACATTCTAGGAACGGCAAGTTTTTGCTGGCTTTAGAAGTATATGGGGCATCTTTAATTGTTACAACAGCAAGTAATACCCAGGGGATGAGGGTGGTAAATGTCCTGTACAATGACTGTTTCACAGAATATGCAGAAATTCCTTTGCTGGGTTTAATGATCTGCTGTCAGAAAAATTGAGAAATTCCGATACTTTTGTGTTTGAATATTTGATTACTAAGTTATATCCAGTGACACAACAGATCATACATAAAGGCAAAGACTATATAAGTCTTTTCCTACTTGCCTCCTATTTGTATACCATCAGCATGATGTCTTCTGAGGACAAGATAAAAGTAGAGTCCAAGCGACAAGCATGATGTATCTCTGACTGAGTTAGACAAGGTGCTGAAAATTCTAAGATGCTATGATCTTCATTAGAATTATGAAGAAGGTGGTAACATACAAGAAATACAAGTGAGCAAAGCATCCTATTATATCCCTTCTTACTCTCCTTCCGGAGACTTACCTGATAATAACAGAAAGAACAGTCTAGACTTTGTTTCTTTTAGTCCTTCCTTACTCATCAGTAAGCAGAAGGTAGAGAATATTGTTAGAACATATGCATAACAGAAAGGGAAATAAAAACAGTTGAGTTCATTTTGTGCTGAGTTTGTACTGTTGTGACATCACAAATACATATGGATGTAGAAGCCATGAAATTCCAATTAGATAATTTTGGTGATTCCACATATCAGTGAAAGACTGTCATATTTGCATTTTAAACTGCTTTGTGCAATATAAAGATGAATGGTGTAATTCATCATAGGAATTTTTCATTTTTTTCTTAAGTGACATTAAAAAACAAATTAAATCATGGATGGTATTGCATGCCTATAACCCTAGCCCTCAGAATGCTGGGGCAGAAGGATCATGTATGCTCCAGGCCAGTCTGGGCTACAAATCAGCAAATTTAGAAAACATCATTGCCAGTGGAGGGAGAAAGGTGAAGAAGGGAGGAGGCTGCAGCAACATGACTAACGGTTTAGGTATAGAAAATGACATTTGTCTCTGCACTTGAATCACAGGCCTACCTTTTCATATTGCTGAGGCCCACAGATTAATGCAACTGGACATGACTGGGCTAGTTTAAGTAGCAAGAGATTAATGGATACAATTTAGATTATACAAATCTTTCAAAGCTAGAGAGTCAGGTTTGCAAAGTATATAGTTAGAAACAACTTCCAGGAAAAACAATGCCTAGAAAAACATATAACTCACATTAGTCTAATTCTTATGGAAACCCACACATACATACTAACTACCATCATTTGTGACAACAGAAATAAAAGTGAGCACTCCTCCCAGAAGAATCATGGTGTTTACCAGAAAAGCTCATCCTTCCAAATATAGGTGAATGGTTACTCACTTTCAGAAACACACCTTGAATGGTTGAATGGGTGCATTGGATTGCTGGAAAATAAACATGCTGAAGCCAGCTTCTGATTGTTAGTACTTTTTCAACTAACTCATATTTAAGTAACTTCAGAAACTTGAATACTAAATATTAGAGTCCAGCTTTTCGGCTGAAAGTAAATATTTATCATCACACCACTAATCTCCTGTTAGTACCCTAGCTGCAAGGGAGTCTGAAAACTAGTTTTTATTATTATATTTATATTATCATATTATAAAAGCCAGCTTCTAAAGTACAGAAGAGGAAGCTAGAAGGTCATGATGGTTAATCTTTGCTGTTAACTTGGTTAGTTAGAATCACCATGGAAATACAAGGTATATTTATAAAGGTATTTCTAGAATTGTTTAACTGATGAGGGAAGACCCATATTGACTGAACAGCAATATTCTATAAGCTTGAGTCTGCATAAATTAAAAGGTGAAACTGAACTGAGCATCTTTGTTTCCTGCCTGGACAAAAATGAGCAGCTACCTCACATTCCTGTGACCACATCTTCCCCACATTTTCTGAGTTTATTCCTTAAAACTTTAAAAATGAATTCTATCCTTCTTATGTTTCTTCTTGTCAAGTGTTCTGGCCAGAGTGAGAAAAGCCATTAATATGGAATGGGTTGTCTGTTGTTGACTAAGTCACCATACACCCCTCATCCCCCAATAGATGGTCTTTGCCTACAATTTCAGATAATCAGTGGTTAAAAGCAAATGTTTTCAACTGATATTTAAAAACATCAGTCAATGAGCTAAAATAACTAACAAATGTTAATTCCTATCATTAAATGTATATTTCTTATAATTATGGTATATAAATTCTGTAGGGAGACCATATCACAATATCTACCATTGCTTAGCAAAAGACAGCCACTTAGAAAATGGTATTTAAGTTTACATCTGGCATTTTACATTTTGTACACAAACAAATTAATTCCAAGTGGCTTTGGCTGTTTTAAAATGAGTAGTCATCTGGATGTGAACTTTCATCTACATTATTAAATTTTGAGTCTTATTACATGCCTGGAAACTTAAAACAAGAATCACTATGCATTTTATAGATGAGAAAATAAATGGATAGTTATCAGACAAACTCAGATACCTAGGAGTGTATTTATAAAACACTATTAAATTGTGGTTAGGAGACTGTTATCAGTTTTTTGTTTTGCTTTTGATTATCAACTTTAAATTACATGTGATGGACACACTATTCCTAATCTCATGATGCTTATGTGTTTCAAGAATGAACATTATTTCCTTGGAGTTTTAGAAGGATAACAAAAGTAGTCCTAAATGCCTTTTGCAATAGTAATTGTTTCAAGAGGCAATGGTTAAGAATCTTGTCTAGGAGTTAGAGAGATGGCTCAGCAAGTAGGAGCACTGTTTGCTCTTCCAGAGGGCCCAGGTTTAATTCTCAGTACCCATATGGCTGCTCACAATGGTCTGTAAGCTCCAGGGGAATCCACCAACCTCATAGACATTCACTAATACACATAAAAAAACAAAAACAAAACAGATGAACAAGATTGGAAAAACAGAATCTTGTTCTAGAAAGAGCTAATCCTTGATACCTTCAATTTCCATCAGTTAGAAACAATACAATTTAAAAATTATGTATGGACTTCAAAGTATAATACAGCAGTCTCAACTTTATACTGCTTGAGATATACAGGGCTTGCTGGTGGAGTTGCTGAGAATACAGGTTCCCATGCTCTAGTCCCCCAATATGTATTTTAGTGACACAATATTAAAATTAACCAAAAACATCCTAAGCGTTACAGGACATCATGGAAATCACTTATGTTGTCCATCTGAAATTCTGATTGTATAAAGTATTTATTTGTACCAAGAAACACATGGTAAGTGCATACATACACTGCAGATGAACTCAAGGCTTGTGTGTGGAGTCACATTTTAAAATGTTTAGTCTTCTAATACTTAAAATCAATTTTTAAAAATTTCCCTGTACTATAGCTGTTAGTAGGTTACATTCTAGTCTTGCCACTTATCATGATGCCCTTGAGGCTAATTTATTGATCAGTTTCAAATCACCCTAAGCATAAATTCATAGTAACATTTATGTTATAGAATGCTGCTTTCTTTGATGTGTCCCTTTAAGCTTTTTGATTTTATGTGAAAACCCACAGTGACTGTGAACAAGGGGCTCTCACCCCACTTCCAATACAAGGCAATATAACAAGTAAAATGCACCTGTATAATTTTGTAAGCGGGACAGAATGAGCTCTATTTTGGATGGATAAATGACTGTCCATTCCAGTGGCAAATTTCAAAGACGAAACCATAGTTTCTGCTTCCTATTACTTTAATATTTTTTGTTGGGGCGGAAGCGAGGGGGGTGGCGGGGGCGACGACCCACAAAGATTAGTTTTTAAGAGGCCCTCGTTTTACTCGTGAGAAAACCGAGGCCTAAAGAAACCAAATTATTTGTCTGAGGTCACGCCCAATATTAGTGACCAAGTGAGGCAAAATCCATAGGTTCTAATTTAACATCTGTTCCCCTCAATCCCTAACTGCACCACTCCATCTCTGTTCAAGGTTCCAAATAAAGTTGGTTTTCATTTTATTTTATGCCCTACCCCACCACTCTTTTTATTCTTCTTTGTCACCCCGTAGTAAAAGCTTGCGCTACGAGTGAATGAAAACACGCCGACTTTCCCTTTTGCCAACATTTTCTCTTGACAGGGTCGGAGGGCTGCCGCGAGAGGAGTGGAGGGGGGTGACTGGGGCGAACAAGTCTTTCCCGTGTACTAGCTCGTGCCGGGTGTGGGGGGAAGCCCACGGTGGTTGTCCTAGAGGGAGAGGGGCAGGCCGAGGGGAGAAAAACACGACGGTGGGAAATCCCTGTGCTGTGCGGGCAAAGCTGGGCAAGGCAGGGCCGCGCGTGAATAAATTTCACGAAGTGGCCGGGCGCAGTCACTGCAGCACCGCAGAAGAGGAGGAGGGCGAGGCGGGGCGCGAGGCTCGCCCGGGTCGGGGGGAGAGCGAGCGCCAGGGCGGCCTCTTTATAGGCCGCGGCCCGCGCGCACCCGCCCCTCGCGCTGGCCCGGGCTCCCGCTCCGCCGCCGCGTTACCTGAGAAGGGCCGGCGCGTGCAAGCGCCCCGCCCGGCCCGCCCGGCCCGCCTCCCTCCTTCCCACCGTCCCGCGAGGCCCGGGCCGCACGAGATCTACGCCGCCGCACCTCCCTTTCTCCCGCGGGCGGCTTCCCTTACCTTGTGAAAACAAAACCAAAACAAAACACACACACACACACACAAATGTCCTCTCCGTGGATGCCCCCGCCTCTTCCATAAGACATGAAATGGCGGTCGGCGAGGCGAACTCCAGGAGCCGCCAAAAACCCCTGCGCCCCTCCGAGCCTATCCGTGCTATCGGCGCTCCCCGGGCCCCGCCGCAGTGACCCTGCCCACAGGCCGAATCATCGATTCCGCGGCGCGCGCCGCGCGGCCCGGCTTCCCGCCAGCCTCTTCCCTAGCGGCGCGCGCTCCCGGCGGGGGAGAACACCTCCCCCCCCCACCCCAACCTCCCGGGCGCGCGCCCGCCCGCCCGCTCCCCCCCCCGCCGCCGCTCGCGCGCGCGCACACCCCCCTCCTCCCCTCCCCCAGTGGTTGCGTCCGTGACATCATCATCATGGCAACAAGAGCTGCAGCCTGGGACCGAGGAGCCCGTGTGATCCCCGGCGGCGGCGGCCGTGGCGGCAGCAGCAGCGGCACCAGCACCCGACCCGACGAGCGCGCGAGGGCTTCTCTCCCGCGGCCTCTCGCCGGGAGCGTCTGAGGAGGCGGCGGCAGCACCGGGTCCCC
This sequence comes from Micromys minutus, assembly GCF_963924665.1. Lineage (NCBI taxonomy): Eukaryota > Metazoa > Chordata > Mammalia > Rodentia > Muridae > Micromys > Micromys minutus. The sequence continues at coordinate 41,010,133 of NC_137960.1, read as the reverse complement.
GCAGCCTCCGCGCGCCGCCGCCGCTCGTCTCGGCGTCCGTGCGAGGGGCGGGCGGGGTGGGTGGGGGGGAAAGCCGAACCGAGGAGGAAGGGGAGGCGGCGCCTGTGCGGAGCCCGCCGCCGCCGCTGCTGCCAGGTCGCCGAGTGGAGGGGAGGCGGTGGCGGCGGCGGCGAACATGTTTTCTGTGAGGATAGTGACTGCCGACTACTACATGGCCAGCCCGCTGCCGGGGCTGGATATCTGCCAATCCCCCCTCACCCAGCTCCCTGTCAAGAAGGTGCCCGTGGTACGAGTCTTCGGGGCGACCCCGGCAGGTAAGCGGGAGCGAGCGCCGGGTCGTCGGGGCTGCCCTCCCCGCCGCGCACTCGCGCGCACGCCGCCGGCCCTCTCCGGGGTGGCTGCGGAGTCTTCCCTCCTCTCCGCTTTGCTCGCCCTCTCTCCCGCGCGTGACAGGCGCAAAAAAAAAAAAAAAAATGTGGGTTCGCGCGAGCGCTGCGCCCCCCTCCGCGGCGGAGAGGCGCCCGGTCTCTACTCTGCGAGCGGCGGGCGGGCTCGGGTCCGTCTCTCGGTGGGTCGGGTGGCTGCGCCTCGTCCCCCAAGGACGAGGTCGCGGGTCACTCGCTGCGTGTCCCTAGTGCCCGGTTTGAGGGCAGAGGGGAAGTGTCAGGCGTGTTGTCAGTCGCTCGCCGTCGCCCCTGCTCACCCTCGCTCTCCTCTGCCCCTGCCGGAGATGCTGTGGTTGTAGAAAGTGGCGCCCGGGGCCAGATAATCTTTCTCATTGAAGTGACCATGTGGCTCTTCTGTGAGTGCAGGTCGTGACTGCTTAGAGTTTAATGCCTCGGCTTCCTCAGGTGCAGTGCTTTCAGGAAATGTGCATCCATGGGAGTAGGAACTACGTGTTTGTGTCGCCCAACATAAAATACTACACCTAACGGGGGTGGATTCGTTAGGAAACAGCCAAGCTCAGCAGCATAGACATTTTAAAATACCTCTAGGCTGGGTTGCAGGGTTGCATTTTAAAAATAGATTTTTAAAAAGCCATTTTGAAGAAGTGGTGGTGGCGGTGGAGGAAATGATAAGCTATGTTCTGGAACGCTCTTTGGGATTTATAATATAAATAGATAAAGGGCAGAGATACAAGGTTTTTGTGTTTTTATTTTTCAGTTTTGCTTCTTTTTACATGCTTTAAGCTGTTAACATGAAATGATAAAGCCGTATTCTGGAGGACGATGTTCTTACCGAGGCATAGCCCTATGGGGTTTTAGATAGCATTTCCCACTTGATGCTCCTTGCCTTCGTCGCCATTCATCTTTATTGCTCCAGTCAGCTTCTGTGGACTGCCAAGATAATACCACTTTCCAAAAATACAGGCACGCGTTCTAAGCTATCACCTTTTAATGTGAATTCTCTTTGTTAACAATGTCAATGTCATAAAGAAGGCTGGGTAAAAGATTCCCTTTTCAAATAGAGTTTGATGCTGCGACCCTTGGAAGAGAATTTGAATGCTGGTAACAGTTGGTGGAAAGTGTAGGATTCGGGAAGTGGAAGACGGGAAGAGGCATTACAATGTTCTGGAGAATAGGATTTCTACCTTTTGAAATACCGTGGTGCTGTCTTTGTTTTGATTTGGAATCGAAGGGTAATATATACTACCTGTTCTCCATTCCGCTGAAGAGGATGATAGTGAAGTTGATTTTCAAGTTGTACAGCAACATACTAATAGGATATTGTTGTGGTGTTCCAGTTTGTATGGTGTTGAGTTACAGGTTTTCCTGCTACACCCACTAAATATGTATCCCCTGAGTGATTTTAAAACTGTTACGTAGGAAAGCTTTGTTTGTGGAAAACCATGAATTTCACTTGCTATCAGCACGATTCTGTGAAAGAGCACCTTCTACAAATAGTGTGTACACTTGTGTTTCTGAAGGTTGGAATGTGAACTATTTCATAAGAAATATTTATCTCTTTTCTTCTTGAATACCTTACGATAGGTCACCAGCCTCCAATTAAAAAGGAGAAAGCCCTCTGTGGTTTCTTTGTGCTGTACTTGGAAATGTATAATATAAATGAAGAAAAAAAAAGTACTGTTGATACTGGCAAAAGCAAACATTAAGTTGCTAAGGATTATAAGGTTGAAAGGTATAATTCACAGGTTAAAACAAACGTTTCTGTTTCAAGCATGACATACAGATGAATGTAAATGCCACTTTAGGACTCAGTAATTGGTTCTTTAATATGTGGTAATAATCTACCTGCTTGTGAGATACCTTGGAGCTGAGGTCAAAGAGAAAACAATAAAATAATTCCTTACATAGTATAAAACAAATCTTGTTCCCTCAACATGAGAAAAAAATTGAAGTCCTTGGCATATACTTAACGTGTCCAGTTTTTGTAAATCAAGCGTTTTTAATGTCAGAGACCCCAGTAGAATTAATGTCAATCCAGACTCAATGAAAACTACGCTGCAGAATTTTCTGCTTTAAATTCTCTTCCCAAAGAAAACTAGCCCAGGCCATGCAGAGATTTAAAACTTGGCAATAATTAATGTAATAGAGAGACCAGAATATTTTATTAAAAATCAGTGCTTGGTGGGTGTGGTGCTGAATGCTTAAAATCCGGGATGGCCAAGGCAGGTGAATCTCAGAGTTCAAGGCCTGTCTGGCTAAATTAGCTAGTCCTGGAGAGCCAGAACTACGCAGAGAAACTCTGTCTTGAAAAACCAACTAACCAAACAAAAATCTGAATGCTAGAATTTTTAATGAAAACAAATTTACTATTGCAAAATTCAGACATAATACTAATGTGTAAACTATGTTAATGAACATCTGTAACACCTGTAAGTCTTTACCTTGTAGTAGGTGTTAACTTTGGAAGTCTTTAATTCTTTCATTTGGAGAAAATATTTTTTTCTTAAACAGAATTTGCTGTTCCAAAAAATACCGTCAGAAGAAAATTTCTCTCAGAATGGCTATTTGAATTATAACTTCTGAGTCGATTGGATTACTGCTATTGCAGGAAAAGTAATTTTCTGCTTTAGGAAACAGTCCAGTTAACTTTTGTTGTCCTGTCTTAAGGACATATTTGGAATAATGTAAATAAATATCTTAGATTTAGATGTGTTCTGAGTTTGTGAAATTTGAAAATATTTTTTTAGGTAACATATTCAAACTTGGATGTGAAGTTTTGACTGATTGGTTTGATCATTTGCTAACTGAAGACAGTGATTCCTTATCGAAGTCACTTCTCCATGTGAGTGAGGGAGTTACTGTTTAGAAACCCTTGGTTCTTTCAAGCTCTTTAAATTTTCTTTACATCTATTTGTGTGTGTGTGTGTGTGTGTGTGTGTGTGTGTGTGTGTTTGTGTGTTTGTGCGTGAGTATGTACATATAAGTACACAGTCACCATGGTGATGTTTGGAGGTCTGAGGGACTCCTTCCACCTTTGGTGGAGGTTTCTGGGACTCAGGTCATCAGGCCAGGCAGCAAGTGCCTTTGTCAGCTAAGCCTTATATAATATAAAAAATTATAACAACATTCTAGTAATTTGTGGAAAAAAGCACTATGAGTAAAGTGTAGGATAATGTCTTTCTGATTTATATCTGCATGGTGTGACTACTCAGGGAACTCACTTCACATAAAATCCTGCTGAGGACCTGACTCAGGTGAGGAGCCTGGTGCTGCCCAGAATCCACAGCTCAACTTTGGCTTCATTGCTTGATGTAGCAAGCGCCCTTCATGCTGAGCTTAGAGGTGACTCTCCTGTTTTCTCAGCACCAGGTTAAACATAATTACCCTTTGAAAGAGATTCCCTGCTGAGATGCAGAGTTAGGAGTTCTTAGACTAGTAAGGTGTTCACTTCCTAAATCCTTGAAAGTAGGCCTAACAGACTATAGAGGGAGCTGCTTGCTTTCAAGATGACTGTAAGGAACTTTGGTTACTACTTTTTTGTACATTTTCCTTCTACTTGGTGAATAGTTGTATAGATTGTTGTAGGTAGTAACATGAAATCAGGTTTATACACATACACATAGACACACATATAATTCTGGAATTCTACATGAGTTATAGGTAGGTGCTTATTTGGTTGATTTATACTTATATTTATAAACCTAGCAGTACTGAACTATAATAACGGGTAGATTATTAAATATATTTGAAATGAATATGTTTTTTGGAAACTATAGCATTTAACTCAGATTATAAAAGTGAGAATCTTGTTCATTCTTTTAGCTAGCCATTCAAAGATATTTTAAGATCATGTAAGACCTGTTCAATTAGAATTGATTTCTAGGAGCTCACAGATCTAGTCATGCTAATCACGAAGAAAATTGGCCACTTAATTCATATTTGAAGTTCTGAATGGAAAGTTTTACTGGCTTTATGTATTATATTTGACTAAAGTCTTTTTTTTTAAGACTTATTTTATTTATTTCATGTATATGAGTACAGTGTAGCTATTTTCAGACACACCAGAAGAGGGCATCAGATCCCATTACAGATGGTCATGAGCCTCCATGTGGTTGCTGGGAATTGAACTCAGGACCTCTGGAAGAGCAGTCGGTGCTCTTAACCATTGAGCCAGCTCTCCAGCCCTTGACTAAAGTCTTAATCATCACTTTAGGGACAGACAGGGACCCTCTTATGTCTAGCAGGCTGGAGAAGCTCTATGTGCCATTGTTTAAGCAGGATTATCCGCCAGAAACACAAAACAAGAGGCAACAAACATGTAAATACAAATTAAACATAGAAATATTAGTCTAGTGCAGAAATAAAGGGATGATTCCAAAAGAAGGATATGATCCTTGACATGGAGATCCAGAGAAGGCTTCCTGAAGGAAGTATGGATCAAATCTTTTAATTTTTTTAAGAATTAAAAATTTTGAATAGAGGAACAGATACGAAGTAATTTATAAATGAAAACTTTCCTTCCCAGGGCAGCTTAACAATGTATTCCAATACACTAAAGAATGTATCCTTTTTGACCCATTAATTCCAGTTTCAGGGATTTTAATCTGCAAACAAGTCTTTTTGGCAAATCTGATTATCTTTTGGTTCTATCTACTTTTCATTATCTACCACCATCCTAGTGCAAGCTCCTAGAGCATTTTTGGTAGCATTTACTCCAATAGCCTCCTAATCTTGGTTTAATCCCAATCTACTCTGCCCCTTCTAATCTGATTTCTATACTGTAATCAGATTTTTTTTTCAAAATGCAAACCTGATTACACCATCTTCAATGTTTTAGTAGCTTTCAGTTACATTTAGAGTACAGACAAAATTCTTGTCTTAATGTGGTGTCAACCACCTGTCTACAAGGTCTTGCATATGGCCCTGCCTTTCTGTTTAGTCATGGTGTGAGCCATATTCTTCTTGCTTTGCTCTCTGTATTCCAGCCATATTGGCATATGTCAGTTGCTTTTTCTTGCTTTGCTCCCTCCCGTGATGAGGGTGTTGTATTTGCTGTTCTCTGTGAATAGGATATTTTCTTTTCTCCTTCTAAAACTCCAGTTTATCTATCTTTCCTCAGAGAAGCCTTCCCTACCCAGAAGTTTAAAGCTCCTTTGTAGCATTGCTGTAGTTATTATTCTGCATATATTAGAGATTAATGTTTGGTTTTTCCTCACTGTAACCTCCAGAAATGCAAGTAATGGTTTTTGTTGTTGTTCACTATTGCAGACCTATACTTACCAGTGTGCTTGAGATATGAGCATTCGTTGAAAAAATTAATCAGTGGATGATAGTCATCATAGAAAATAACCCTGTATATCTAACAATTGGGAAGTAATTTCATAAATGAAGCATATTCCAGCAAAACATTATTCATTCCTAAATCATGGTTTAGATTATGTAACTTATGAAAATATCAGCTTACAAAATAGTTACTTAAATGCAGAAAAATTCATTGAAATATAAAGGTTGGTTCTCTGTAGAAAGTGTTCTGTATTTTTCAGATTTTTCTGCAGATGACACATATTGACTTACTAATTTTTAAAAGACTGCTCACATACTTGTTAAGAAAAAGCCAGTTTCCTAGATGTGTTTCAGAAGCATAGTAAGAAAAAGATATGACTCGCTAGAGCCTCCAAAATAAATTCTGCTGAAGTGCATAACTGCATTATGAAGTTTTGATCTTGATTAGTAATTGAGAAAATTTCAAAGTCATTTTTTAATAAAGCAAATTAACAGTTTTTAGTTGATATATCCATTTGTTTGTGAAGTTGTGTATGAAGGTGTGCTTTCTTATAATGAGTGTCAAACTCTGGATCTTGTACGTACTAGGTGAGTGCTCTACAGCCGAGTTAGAATGTTTTGAACCTGATGTGATTTTGACACAAGTAACAGTATAACAGAGTAAAACTCAGAAATGGACAAAGGCACTATTTTTTATTTATAATTGAGAAATGATTATTTAATAATGATCTTTTTAGATAGATTGCTACTATTCTGGACAAAGAATAAGTTGGCTTCCAGAGTTGTCAAAAGCATGTGAAATAAGTTACATTTTTGATGTAGTTTAGGAATGATGGGTGGCCTTCAGAGTATGAAAAACCAGCACTGAAGCTAGATTCTGAATTTTATAACACGAGTTAAACTCCATTTGTGTAAAAGTGTCACAAGGTAAAAGGTAAATAAAACTAATAAACTCATTTGTACTTTGGAAAAGGGCCCACTTTCTGCCCATTAAATTGCTCCTACCAGTGGAAAAATGAACAAAGAAAATTCTTGTAAAAAGTGCTATATGTAGTAATGTCTTATAAAGTTATAATTATAGCCACAGCATATCCCATCATCTGTCATATTTGCCAAGCTATTTAGGAAAAGTTGAGAACAGTGAAGAAAGAGAACGCCAGTCTCATACACTGTGGGTACGACTATAAAGTCCTCAAGCCCTGTGTAAAGCAGTTCTGAAACGTTCGAAATTCAAAGTGCACTTTTATGATAAATCAGCAATCCCACTGAAGGCTTTTATGCTTCACATTTTTGCATGTGTATTAGATAAAATATGAGGATATCTGTGGCAGCACTGTGCTAAAATAATGCCTGTACAGCAGTAGTGCCTGTCTTAAGAGGAAAAGAGCAAAGTGAAGGACTGAGTATGTTTTAGATAAACAGAATGTAATGTATATGTACTATTGTCCTTAGAAAGATAGGGAAACTTGGTGACAGTATTTGCCTCCGGTAGTTAAAACTGCTTAAGCTGTAGTTACAGGATCTAGGAAAGCAAAAGAGAAGGAGCAGGTCCTAATAATTGATTGTTACAGCACTGTTAGGATGCTTTAACCAGAGCCTTTAATTGATGGGTGTGGCTCCTTGGAGACTGGCCAATAGAGAGTCCAAAAAACGAGGCTGAGGGGTGGTGTACCTATAAATACCAAGGTGGTTAGTACTTTTATTAGATATCTGAAGTGTGTTTAAAGTGCTTTACTAATTGGAATGGCTTCAGCCATCAGCCACAGCTGTTTCTTGAGGAATAGAGATTTTTTTGGAGCTGCTCTGAGCTTGTATATACCAGAGGAGCATGCCATCCAGTGCAAGGTGCATCTCACTGGTTATGACAAGGAAGCAGAAGGTACCTGGGGAGGCAGAGACGGGAGGGAAAGATGATCTCTAAGTCCAAATCTCAATCCTGCTTGCCATGTACAGTGGTGGACCATCTTAGATGGTTGCAAGGTAACTATCTAATAGAATTTGTATGTCCCCTTTAAAAAAATCATTCTTGGTGTGAAGCTCGGATTTAAAATTTATACATATTATGAATTTTTGCATTTTATGTATATATATATCAAAGAATATCTATTGTAATACCCTAAATCTAACTTTTCTTTATGTATATTTTCCACTAACCACCACGCAGATGTTCTGTGTATTCTTCTGTTGTCCAGAGTGTTACATACCAGTAACATAGTGAGGGTGGAAAAACATTGTAGACATTGTTATATATGCATGTATATGTATGTATGAAACTGTATGGGAATAAATGCATATATTTTAATGTATATAACTATTTACACATGAGTTTAGACAGGCAGCTTCAGGCTGTATCCAGTAGTTAGTATGTATTAGTATGGGGCTAGAATTGAAAACCGAGAATTTTGACAGCTTTCAGTACTTCACATTGGCCCTTTCTCAAATGTGAATGGCTCTGATGGGATGATATTGATGACACTTGAAAGATGAAATACAGACATTGGAGGAATTGCTAATTTCTTGTACATAGTTTAAAACTGTGTCTAGAAGAGGAGAG